>NC_082595.1:99486520-99795583 GCF_030936135.1 Gavia stellata | reverse complement strand
TTTTTCCAGTTTAAGTTAAAATAATCAAATGAGTCAGATTCTTCTGCTCCCTTTTAGGAGCACCACAGGGGAGGCTGCTGCAAGTTTTTAGCTTTTTCCCAAGCATAACTAATACCGAGTACTGTTTTATACCCTTTCTAACTGACATTCTAAACCTATCAAAAGAAATACTTTTTTTTTTTTTTTGCCAAGAAAGGTTGGACCAGATGATCCTTGAGGTCCCTTCCAACCTGGTATTCTATGATTCTATGAAATGCATTTACCTTTTTTTCATATAATAAGTGGCTGTCAATATCATGGATGCTTGTCCCAGAGCTGTTCCACAGAACTGAATCTTAAAAATCCAATCAAAGCTTCCTATCATCCTGCCAGCCAGGGGCTATGCTGGCCTTCACAGTCTGGAGAAAGCAACGTTAAAACCTCACAAGCTTTCCCAAAATGTTTTATGAGTTAACGCTGAGGATCTCACCTCCTCTCTACAAATTTGGTATATGCATCCTTTTGAACTCAAATGGTACTTCATTGGTATATGAATTTATTATTGTGTTTGAAAATGGTATGGTGTCAAACAGTACTGAGATATTAATGGCAAAAATAAATCACAGTCATTCTGGGAAAGAAGCTGTGTTTATCTACACGTTTCCAGGATATCTAGCAGATGCAGGTGCTGTACTTGCATCTGAGGACTCAGGCATACCACCACATTGCAAATATTAGATTATGATAGTAATTTAATAGTGATAGTAGCAAATAGCACCAAAAAAACCTTTGAATAACAAGCTTTGGTACATTTCTGTATCTAACAGTAGTCATATGTCATATGAGAAGATTCTGGAAATTCATTTCAAGCTGATGCTTCCAAATGGAAGCAAATGTCATAGTGGAACCATGGCTTAGTGAACAGCAATTGTGTGATTTTCTTATTGAAATAGACTTACAAACTTGTTCCTCCATGTTCTCTAGCATGGTTATTACATTATTTGGTTCCCCTACATTTCAGACTGATATTTATTGCTGAGCTACTTAGCATAGGAAGCAGAATATGTAGCAGCTTTTATTTCAGTCCACCTGATTTACTATTAGCAGCCACAGCTAAGGGTTAAGATTCTGGACCACAGCCTGTTATTAATTCAAGCTTTACAGTCCCCATTAAAATAGGCAAAAGATTTGCCATACTTTTACCAGAAAGGTATGACATAAATGGTTGTACAGGGCTATAGGCCAACAAATGTTAAAAATTAAAAAGCGGATCTCTTTTAAAAATGTATTTTGAAAAGAGCGTTGAGCTCCCTCAGGTCATAAATCCTCTGGTCCCCCCTGTGTGGTCCTCCAGCATAAATTAATCACTTCTTATAAAAGCACCTATGAATTAAAGCAATTTTAAGCATAAAACATAAGTTTGATTACCAGTTCTCAATATCTTAGTCACAGCAGCAATGTAGATTAGATTGACAGTGTTGGTAATATTTTCTGGGACTAATTACAGCTATGAATTATTTAACTGTCTAACAAATAAACAGGTCACACCATTAGCTTTCTCTTATTATTACAACTTGTATCTATTATAAAACCTTTCCTCTCAAAAGTGTAATAACTGAGCAAAGTTCTTTCCTGTGTAAGTTAGTGTATGTCAATTTAACTTTTGATCAGAAATCAGGAAACAAAGTACCTTACAAAATCCTGAAACACATGGGTAGCTCTTACACTGCTGAGTTCTGGAGCTTTCTTCTGGGAAAAAACCCAGACACCTGCATTATAATTTGCAAAAGATGTCTCATCATTCCTTTCTCCAGTGGCATTAGTTATTATCTGGAAATATAGATTATTTTTTTTTTAATTGAGTCAGCATTAATTTGTGAATTTTTATGAGCTACCAAGGAGCTTCATAGGAATTGTAATTCCTGCTCCTTTATGTGACTAGACTACTTTCTGAATCATGCACTTTCGATAGATAGAATATCTATCTAGGCAAGATGTTCCGGTGTATCATGCACGTAAAGTTTAGCAGTTGAATCTTTTTCTGACAAAAATAAGGATTTATTTTTTTTTAAACATCATCCTACCCTATTAAAAAAAATAGGATGTGGACTAGAAGCATACAACTGTTACTTTACTGAAATAAAAGTACTTTCCTTCTGGTCAACAGGTTCTGCTCTGCTAAGAGCCAAAGGCCTTCGACAATTCTGCAATGCACTGGTTAGTTCTTACACTGCCACTTTTTAAAGGTATCTTTCCACCTCAGGAAGAAAACATGCACCAGAAAAATGGCACATCCCAATCATCTGACCTGCAAGGGGAATTTTTCTAAACAGAAAACTGCTACAAAGAGAAAAAGGAAAAATGTCTTTGGCTTGAGGAGAGGGACCTTCTTTTCTACCAGGAATTCATCTATTCTTCCTCAGACTACCATACTGTGAATTGAGCTCATGCCTTTGGAAAAAAGAAGTCTGTAAAAAATTGAGAGATATGACAACCTTTTTACAGATCTACTGCAACCTAGAAAGAAGTAAGAATCTAGCGTGGGAAAAGTCAACTGTAGGGGGGGAAAACAGTTTTAAGCAGTATTACTGTTTTTAAACAATAATATTTGGAAATTCATTTCCTTCTCCACCCATCCCAAATAGTAAAATACATAGTCTTATAGTCATTTTGAAATGTTCATAATTATTCTTATTATTTTACAAATTAAGGGCCAGCCTATAGGCACATTGTGGCGCAGATTTGTATTGTCCTGCATCACATTATTTCTACCTTATACATTCAAGACCTACAAGCCACAGGTCCTTGTTCTCTTGTTTTAATCCACTACCACCAGAAAAATCTCTGCTAAGCAAGCACTCTTCTCCCAGTTAACTTGTGGAGGCTACAGATGGCAGAGGGGAGGGGACCAGAGCTGCCCACTTCTACCACAAGTTCTCTAGTTTCTGGAGGCTGCTGGGGATACCGCCTCTGGCTCATCTCATCTTTCTTCCCCCTGGAAAACACTGTTAAAAAGGCATGAACCCTCATGAGAGGCTTTATAAAATTAGGGTGTCATTTCTGAAAGCTCTGAAGAATTTGTCTCAGTTCTGCTCCCACTGAAATGAAAGCAAAACCTCTCATTTACATTGAGGAGAAACAATAACCTCTTCAGTAGGGGCTAACACGCAGCATGTTTCAGAAAGCCAGCTCCCCGCAAGTTACACACAGTACTGTAAAACTAAAGATTTGAGGCATTTCTTTCAAGACATTCATATTCTTCCATTCACATATATGTCTTGCAAATGGGAATACAGTCACTTATGCCTGTAGCTAAAACAGTGCTTATTTTGTCAGCTCAGCAGCTGAAGAGTGGGGCAATAACAGGTAAGATCAAAGGGCTTAAATAGCCTCTGCGGTCAGAATGACAAAATGCTTACAGCCTCAAATAGGATGTAGTCATTAGACTGGGGAAATGAACGATTTTGCTGAATGGGCACAATGGTAACTGATTTGGTGTGAAACAATGGGCCTTCACCTCATTGTAAGATCAGGAAGATTTGCTAGGTACACAGGAACACTGCAGCTTCGTTTTGAAGTTAATATGGGATGAATAAAACAATGGGAGAAATGATCCAAGCAGGGCAACATTAGAGCAAGAACACTGATGGGGTCAGGGTATTTTGACCTTTAGGGTTAACCAGATCAAAGGGTTTGCTGATTAGCAAAGTTGCTTTTTTTCTTTTTTTAATTACCATAAAATTGGCGTCTCCATGGTTATTCTTTTAGTTACCTTTGCAGGTAGACATTGTCCATATGAAGCAGAAAAAATAATTCATGGCAAGCTCTTTGTAATTTGAGAAGAGAAGGTGCATCCACTACAGGAAAACAAATCTGTGGAATGTATTTTCTTAAGGATGATACTAATTCCTCCTGCAAGATAAATGCCTGATCAAGTGCTCACTGCAGTCAATGGAAAAGCTGCTTAATGGCTTCAGAGAGGTTTGTCTCAGCCTTTAAAAGAAGTTACCTAGCTTATTTCATCAAGTAACTAGGCCTCTTTTTCTGTTTTCACTCTGTAATATTTTAAATGTATGAGAAAGTAAAGTCATTGTTTTCACTGCAAATATGGTGCCATAATAATAGGAGTGAGGAGGGTTAAGAAGGTGCTTTTTTACAAACGAATGTAGTGTCCTACCGTATCAATATATCATACTTATATGGTCCTCTTTACTTCTGAAGTATGAGAGGTGGACCCACATTGTGGTCTGCTCTTTTTGCAAGGCAATGAGAAGGTAGAATCAAAAACTTCACTTACTAGAATTAGGCACCTCAATCCATATTTAGGCAAATGGATTTAAAAGTGTGGCCCAAAATGACATGCCTATGGCCACCAAAATTTTCCATGTTACTCTGCCTCTTTAGAGTTAATTATCTTACATGAAGAAATTGCCCCAGTATAAACTTCAGTTCTCCTTCTCACTCCCACAGATAAGGAAAATGAGTGCAACCAAGGCATTAAAAAAAATATTGTTACCTCCTAGTATTGCATTGCCTCCTTGGTTATTTGGAAGCTGTTTCAAGTTAGAACCAGTTGTCCAGGAAAAAAGGGAGCAGATCTAGATGTAAAAACCCAGACACCATTTAGGAAAAGACTGTAAGCTCTGCAGTCCTTCCTCCATTGTCTTCTTGTTTTCTGGCAACTTGTGATTCGAAAACCTCATATCATTTCCTAATATTTCTGTGAATGAACTAGAACCTTATCCTCTCTACATCTCCAAGTGACCTGTTCTCCTTCAGAAAATCGTGTCTATCAGTTAAATATCTAGGTACAAGGGACCTGGTTCTGGAACCTTGGCTTTCTAATTAAAAAAACAGCCCTTTGGAATGGAAATCTCAAAAATCTAAACAAATTTAACAATCTTTTGTTAACATTTGATTGATACACTCATTTTTATATTTTTAAGTCAGCTGAAAAAAATCTGCCAAATTCAGATGAGGACTGTATCTTCATATCTCCCAGATGTTATTCAGCATATGTTTCGTGCATATTTTGTAGACAACTGTATCTGTGCTTGCCTGCTGCAAGAGAGAAAGGTGTTTTCCAAGTTATATTTGTAATAGAAAAGTGGCAGAGCATAAATTTTTCATATGAGAAAAGGGGCATGATTTATCAGAGAGTAATAATGCATTTGGATTACTCTTGAACCGCTACTGTTAGAATCCCAACATACCTTTGCCTTTCATCTAGAAGTGATTGCTATTTAAAGGCTGTCTAGATATTTAGTTCAAAAGACTTATCCATTCTACCGAGCCATTGCTTTCAGATCTATACGTGCTTACATGCAAGTAGTGCCTATTAGTGGTCATGCGCCCATGGGATTTTTTTAAGACTCCTTATTAGAAATATCTTTCAAATAAATATCTTTATAGTTGGATGGGCTGACTTATTTTAAGTATGTATGTCAAATTGGTATTTCTCAAGTCATTTCTCTTTGAGAATTACAGGGTTACAGATCAAAATGGAAGTTTGGAGGAAAGTTACGGAATAGAGAGGAAGTGAAAATGCAATAAATCTTGCCTCAGACATCAAATGCTTTTTAGATATGTCCTATACTTTGTTCAAAAAAATTATTTATCTGTAACACAGTTTCCTTAGGATGTAAGAAAAGTGAGGGAAATAAAGCTTTCTCCTGTATTTGTTATGCATTTTCTAACTACATTTTAAGAAGCAGATATGTATACTTTAAATATCTATTTTCATGAATTCTAGAATACTTTGTGAACTCAGCACAAGTCATCTCCAAGAAAATTTGGTTTTACAATATGCTTCCATTGGGAGGATTGACCAAATGCAACATCAAAAGATGATATCAAAAGATGCTCTGAACTGGGACGGGTATATACACACTAAGAGTTACCGTAGCCTTTCTACATTAAACCAAAAAAAGAAAGCAGGCAGTTTTCCAAAGAAGCTAGGAGACCAAGCACTGAGCTGCATATGAGTGTCTCATAAATGTTAATGCATCTATCCTGAAGTAAGAAAGCTATGTTATTTCTGCTTTAGAGAAAGAGAACTGAGAACAGAAGCAGAAATTCTAATGCTGTAGCTGTCAGTGGCCATCTTAGTGGTTTGAGTGAGGTCAAGGTTTCGCTTAGAGACATTGAACAGAAGCTTTCATTTCATTTCATTTTAATTTCAGTAATTTAATTTCTAAGTTCTAAGCCTCAAAATTTAGCTACTGAGTTTACCAGGGACGTAAAACTTTCTGGGGAGCCGAGTCTTAAAATTTTTATGGTGTTTAATCACTTGTGATAAACATTTGCTTTAACATAATTTCCACATCAATGCTGTGATACTTGCTAAAGACATTGCAATGGACCAAAGCAACTCAGTTGATACAGCTATGGGGGACTGCCCAGGAGGACACTCCTCCTGGACACTCCTCCTAACCACTGTCCTCCTCCTGCTCAGGAGGACAGTGGTTAGGACATTCTTGGAGATCCTGTGATTGCTTTAAAAGATTTTGGAAAGCAGCCTTTATGGAAAATATCTGGAACTCCCTCAGACTGGCATAATTTCAGACCTCATAGACCAAGAAGGCATTCAAAGCAAAACCCAGCTCCTGAAGGGATAATTTATATGGAAATTTTGCAGTGTTTGGTATTTAGGAACCTGGATTCTATCCATTGCTAACTTCTTATTTTTTTCCTAATTTGCCCAGAAGGCTTATGAAATGCATTATATAGCCTACATTTAAGAAAAGAGATACTATTGTGTTCTCCCATAGTCATGCTGTCACTTAAGTATATGGCTCTCAAAAAGATCTCTGCAGTTGTACCCATCCCTGTTCTAGCCAGGATTTATACGGTGGTCCTATACAAAAGGAACAACATGTTCAAAGATCAAGTTAAATGTGTAACTCAGGCTCCAGCTTGGCATCTACTGTGTTAGATCCTAAATCATCTGCTAGAACATACCTGGTGAGCAGCTGCAGACTGCTGCTGAGTTATTGGAGACCTCCCACTTGGTTACTCTCTGTCTGCTCGATCTACCTCTACACCCTAATTGTACATGAAATGTCATGAAAGGGGAATTCCAGTGCTGAGAGGGGAGAGGTGGAGGTTTGCTTTGGGAAAGGACGGTACGACTTGCTGTGCAGGCACAATGGCTTAAGAAAGGATAATGTTGTGAGTGCTGGTCAAATGAAAATCCCTTACATCAGGCATATCAGAAAATTAAAGTATTGGTGGTTTCATCTCATGTAAATATTTCAGGTTTATTTTGCCTTTTAAAGTTGCAGTTTTATGTAAGTGACAGATGATTTATTGATTTCAAAGGATGAACATGCTAACACAGTAACCAAGTGTTGTCTCAGGGAATCCTTGGCATGACATACAAAATCTGAAACAAAGTGTTGGAGACAGAAAAATCTCTCCTTCCTCTCTGCAGTCCCATGTATGATTACAGTTTCCACTACCGCTAGCTTTTGGAAGCCTGAAGGAAGCAATACTTGTGACAAAACCGGTATTAGGGGCAGCAATGCAAATCTCAGGCCTCTGGCTACTGAAAGCATAGTAGAGGGAATGATCACTCCAGCTCTATGCTTTGCTCCAGGAGAAGCTGTTGCAGTGTAAATGCTGAAGAAACATGCGCTATGTAGCCACAAGGTGAGTGCAAGAGGAGGCAGGGAGGAAACACCCACCCCTGCGGTAATCAAAATGCTGGAAAAGCCTCTCTGCTGCTGCCCTTTTCATCCTGCCCCAGACCTCAGCCCCACATTCTGCAGAAGACAAACAGCCCTGAAAATCAGGCCCCTTTAAAGAGCTCATGCTAAGCAGTCAAAATCAATTAGCACTCTCAAAGTAGGATGAATGATAATGGATACAGAATTGCCTTGGTACTCAGGGGACTGGGATTCAATTCCTACCTCTCTTAGACTTCCTCTGTGACCTTGGGCAAACCTATCTGTTGCTCTTTTCCTCTAAATAATTTTTTATATATTTTTACCCCACAGAGCTTCTGCAAGGTTTTTGAATCCTTTGATTGCAAAGTGCTCAAATTCTATACTTCATTAATCTATACAGAGTTTTGAAAATGTAAGGTTGTGTGATTTTTCTCTAGACACACTGAGCTAGCTGCATTATCTTTTGGAGCTGTATTACTATTTTCTAAAATTATCTATAAAAAACATGTAAAGATGCAATGAAATAAGGTGGGTACAATAATTATATTTTCCTCAAGAATCTCTGATAAGGGACAGGAAGACAATGAATAGATTAATTTTTTTTTTTCCATTGAGACAGGTGAACGGCCCAGACAACTAATCCTCTTTTCTTTCAGAATCAGGAACTGATTCACAGGTGTTGATGAAATCACTAGAGTGCAAACAGCAAGGAAAAAACTGAACCACACACCTAGGACTGTGAACTGTTTCAAAGGCAAAAATGGTAGTTAGTCATACTTGAAAATCCATAAAAAATGAGCAGTTTTGAAAATCACCCTCTATTCTCACGTGATGTTCACAAAGTTACCTACTATAGTGGTAAGTAAATATCGACACCTGCCGTAAGTATTCTACACAAGGTAGCATCTTTCTGGATTTTGTGGTCAGGAAGTCATGGATGTTTTCTAGAAAAAAAGGTGTTCCCTAAATTCATGACAAACTCTTACAGCAATGTTTTAAAATTTAAAGTATCTAGGTATATTAGAAGGCACCTATACATGTGTATGTACGCACACATATGTACACTTTCAGATCCACACATACACAATGGAAATCCACTAAATTCAAGGTTTGTGTCTTCACGCTCTTACTTGAAGGGAAATTTCTTGCTGCTTAACCTTTGGGTTTGTTTTATTTTAAGACAGTTACACTTTTCTTTATACTTTAAAAATTAGGGTGCTTTTTCTTCCTCCTATCCTTGTTTCATGCAGATGATGAACCCTTTGAAATGTGCTTGCTCTTGTTGCCCACTAGAAGGAGAGGGGTGAATGCCACATATCTAATTGTGTGTCTCCACAGAAACTTTCCTCTAATTCCTGGTTGCTAACCCACATTCTTTAAGTCCTCTGGCCTCTTTCCCAACACTCCTCCTCTGTCTCACAAAGAAAAGAATTTGCTTTTTTTCCCCCCTATCCAAGGTCTTTTCTCATTTCAAAGCAAGCTACTTGAATGACTATTCAGTGTGTGCAGAATGAGGTCTCTCCACAACACTATGCTATAGTAAAAGCCGTGTGTGCTTATAAAGGCTGCTTGAAGGCAGCCCTACCCCACAGCGGCCCAGGCGGCATACACAGCACCCTGACCTAGCCATCTGTATGCAAATCTCCACAGACTAAGTAAACTTTCATAAAAATGTTCTGGCCCCTCTTTCTGTGTGTTTAGCAATTATTAGTGCACATTGGTCCTTTGTGTTATATTATTATGCTTTGTGTGCAGAGGAGACTCCCTGGCACCTGCGCTTGTAGGTGGCAGATGGCAGTTCTTGGCAGCAATACGGAAGTTTTCCTGAATGCAGCTAAGCCACAAACTGGCATCTTTTATTTCTTTATGCGTGTACTGAGGAGAAAGGATTAGTGGTAGATTACCAGTAGCCTATCAAGGTATTTAACAAAAAAAAAAAAAAAAGACAGAGGGCGAAAAAAAAATCTAGTGAATGTCCTGAAAAAGAAAAGGGGAGAAAAAGAGAAGACTATACAGCAATAATTCACATTAAAAATTGCCAATAAATAGCTATGTATTAATTCAGTCTCTTACACACAGAGGTTACCGTTTTACCAATCTTACAAGGGTAAAAAATGGATGCCTTGCTGCTAAATTGCTGTTTCTGGAATATTTACTATGTTTTGCTCCTGGGTACTTATGCTGAGGTTTTTTCATGACTGCTACGTTATTGATAAAGCGCCTGTGATCATAAAGGATCACAAGGTGTCCAACAATCAGGTAGCACACAGAGCAATGAAAATGCAGCTGGCTCTGGGGTGTGGAGAGCCATTAAATCAACCACTGCTGCTCAGGGTGCTGCACAGCATGGGTGGAAAAGAGAAATGTTGCCTAATAACATCTACTTGTGAATACCCATAGGCAGGAGTGGTTTCTGCCTGAAATTAGACACTACAGAAATCAAGAAATCAATGAAGTGCATATAAAACTTCCAGATGCTAAAAGAGGGCAAACATTAGCGATGAGTATGAGCTAGGAATGGTGGGCCTGATAAAACAGAAGAGACAATGATTCCTACGGAAAGAAATAGCTGGAAGGATGAGGATCTGGGAAGTTGTTCTTGGTCTCTTTCTAATTTGTGTCAGCTCCTGAGGCAGAAGGCCAGCTGTGATTTCTAAGAATGGGTGTTTCTATGGCTTATATCATCTTCCTCAGTAACCACATTTCCAGGACTACAAACAGCATCTTAAAAGAGCCTTTTTCTGTATGTTTCATTTTTATAGCATGTTTCTGTGGTACATGATTTCTGCCTTTTAAACCATTTTTAATAAATGCTATCGTTCTCTTTGACTACATCCAGTGTTAGACTTCTCAGAAGATCACACAGAAGCATAATGCTCAAGGGAGAAATAGTCTGCTATGGATAGAGCGCTCCTCACCCCATTAGGTGGGCAAAAGAGAGAGTGTTTGAACCACAGACCTCAGAGCACAGGGAAAATATTGTCTCATTCCAAGGTAAGCCAGGGAGACTGTACCACGGCAGTGCAACCTTAGGTGGCCTTTTTAGAGCAAAGATATAGGAAAAATATATGGAAAAGAAGCAAGGCACATAAAACAGGAAAAAGGATGGGGAGAAAAGAGAAGGGGCACAGAAGGGGGAGGGAAAATAAAAATAAAAGATCAAAACATTAAGTGACAAAAATCGTAAAGCAAATCAAAGAAAACACATACACATTCAAAAAAGCCCATACCACACAAAACAAAACAAACAAACAAATCACCAAAACCCAAGTTGGATAAAAATATGCAGGGAGAGAAAAAAAATTAACGGAAAATAGAGACAGAGTGAAACATAGACTGATGATATTGTACCCAGACATAGAAAAGAATAATGGGACTCACCTCAAAAAAGAGTCAGAACAATTGTTGGAATAATATAACCACAGACACAGTCTACCCATGCAAAAACCACTTGAGGTGGACACAGTTAACTTTTATCTGGGCTGACCTTTGGAGGGGACAGGAAAGTCCAATACTATCAGTATTAGCCAGTACAGAGCGCACTACTATGTGTTATGTGATAAAATCCCATGTCTGTGCAGATGCCTTCAAACCGCCCTTTCAGGAACACACTTAACCTTGTTCCATATGTATTTTAATTGTGACTCAATGTGGTTAATATTGTTGCTGTATGTCTCTCACTACCTTTCTGAAGACACACATAGTCCAGCAAATGCAGGGATGGAGCCACCACAAAGGCATGGCACCCATCTTTCTTTTACTTCGATCCCTCTACAAAGCGCATGGCTCTAATAGTACAGGTTAAACCTGTTAAATTATCTTTCAAAATTTCTGTCTGACTATGGAAAATGACATGGTCTTGAAAACACTGGGGCAATATTCCAGCTATGTTAATTATAGTAAAGGCTGAGAAGTGATACAAAAGTGAAGGTATTTTGCAATTAGACTAAAAGGAGAGAGATTCATAGATTCAGCCTACCTGTTACAGTGAGATGTACTGTACAATAACTTGAACAATTACTTTGTTTTCCCATGTACAGGCAATAAAACTTTTTTCCAGAAGCTAAATTAAAACATGAATTTTAGAATGCAAAACTTATTTTAAGGACATCAGGCGGTAGTGTAAAGCCTATAAAAGGAAGCTATCCAACCTGCAGAAAGAAAGTGTTGATTTTATTGCAGTTCAGTTCATTCCTAAAGACAGAGAATCCCCTCCAGGGCAGACAGGACAGTAACTGCTGACACTGGCTTTCTTATTTAGAGAATTACTTATCATTATTTTTGGAATAAAAGTTATTTTGGTTGTATTTTAGAACTAGTAAACAGAAAACTCAGTAAGTATACATACATATATATATACACATACACACACACAAACACACACACATATGTTTATAAAAAGACCTTTTCGTGTAATATTTAGAAGGAATTTAGCTGAAGAACTTTACAAATGACAGCCCTAAGGCACTAGTAGAAATTGAGGAGCTTGTGACCCCTGCTAGACTAAGCTATTATGAATGTAACATACTGTAAAGCAGATGTCCAGACTCAGAAGTGCCTCAGGTGCATCATTCTTCCTCAAACATACGACAGAGACATTGAGCTCACACCATCTGAAAACTTTCTGAGTTTACTATTAATTATCCCTCCCAGTAACAATTGTCTTATGCAGCTGTCAGAAATTACAGCAGGAAGGAAGAGTTTTATTTCTGTTTCCATTTATTTTCTTTTCAGTGATAAGAGGGTAAAGTGATTTTACAGAGCGCAGAAGTGTATTCACTAAGGACCAGTGCTCACCATTGTTATCTGAGTGTGATGCTCTACAAGTTAATAAAAAAGCAGGCAGACAGTCTCCTTTGGAAGACTCAAAAGGCATCTGCTTCTCTCCAGTGGATAACGGGGCACCTAGCCATTTACTTGAGTTTACCAAGCTTTTAAACTGCAAGTTCAAGTAAGGTGCCAATTCAAAGCGAGCTCAAAGACATTCAATGGGTACTAAAATGTCACTTCAATTTCAAATTTTTGTTTATCCAAAGATACAGGAACTGAAATTCTGCTAGTTCTCTTGGGAAACTGTTCAATATGTTGATTCACATCACTTTGGTATTGTTTCAGAAGATGCCTACAGTTCTGTTGCATCACTGCTTCCTCCTCTGCTTTGATCTATCTGAGGAACCTATGGTTTCTGTAACTTGTAGTTACAGAAGAAAAAGTATCGTCTTGCAAGGTACCCAAACAACATGGCACTCATTAAAATTACCATTTGTGACAGCACACAATGCTTGATGCCCCACACAGGCCCATCCAAAGGCTCTGCTTTCCTCCTGCTCACCTCCCTCACCTCCTTTGTGTACCAGATTGTGGAGGAATCTGAGCTGAGCACTCGCTCCTACGCAAAGGCAACAGCTAGTAGTGTCATCTGTGGAGAACAGCCAGCTTTGCAGTCTTGTCCTCTATCCTGAAACATATGAGGCCATACTGAAAAGCACATTCATTTTTCTAAATTAATGGCTGGAAGCTGCTGGTACTACAGAAATCAGTTCTTAAATGCTGGATTGAGGTTTAAATCAGTAAAAAAGTAATTCCAGGTAAAATATATTGTTGCACACAGATTATTAGATCATTTGAAATATTCCACTACAAAGGAAAGTAACTTTTTTTTTTTAACTGGAAACATGTAAATTTATATAAACTGTCCTACATAAACTCCTCATCTTTTTGCCATGATTGTATTTTCACTGTTCCTCTGAAGGAAAAAAGTTATAATGACACCAGGAGAAATAAAACCCCAAACCCCTTGGTCCTGATTCTTATAATATTTGTACTCTGGAGCCAAGGAAACATTTTTTCACACCATGCACACTGAGGTAACAGCACACTCTGCCCCAGGAAATGACTGGCAACATCCCTACTGATAAATTGGACTTGCCAGGGCTCACTCCTTGGCCCAGAGGCCGGCTGGTGTGGTCTGGTCAAGTCTGTTAAACTTTGTTAGTTTCCAAATCAAGATGGCCACATCCAAACTATCTATTTGGAGTGATCCCTGGCCTGTTCAAACTCCTGAACGTTGCCTGGGAATTGTCTGGGAGACTGGTAATTGGCCTTGATCAAAGTTGTGTCAGGGAATGTTTTTCAGCAGAATAAATTGCTCCGGCCCCTGCTAGTTCACTAGTATAGATACAACCAACAAGAATGGAATAAGGATTGATCTTTACATGCATTTATTTTTTTTCCTTTCATGACATAAGGAAATTAAAGAACAGTATTTTATGCATTAGGGATCAGTGCTCACTGGAATGATCTGAATACAACCTTTTTAGATAACTCAGCATAGCCATTTATATACATATACATATCTATATGTGGATATGGCTATATTCATTTATGTATACATATTGATAGCAAAAAATTTGGAGAGGCCATTTAATTTCACACTTGGAAGCCAATTTCAATCTGTTAGAGGCCAGGAAAAGATATAATATTGGGGCAGAGACTCTTTATATCTTCATCTGATATTGGCCATTTCTGAAGATAGGATCCTGGACTTGATGAACCTTAGATCTTATCCCATGCAACAATACTGGTGTTTAGGAAGTCTGTCCAGGTTCTAGGAAATTTATTTTTTCAGTCATCCAAGCACACATACACAAACCCATAATGTGAGAATATTCCTTTTTATGGTTTCATTTTCCATTTCAATCCACCATCTTAGATATCCTTTGTGGTGAACATCCCAAAAAACTGAGCCAGTATAACAAGGCAAATGAAGTCTTGACCCTTAGGTTTGACTGCAAAATTCTATTCCTAAATTATCTGTAGTTCATAAGAGTTCAAGATCTGATCATTAAGATTTAACTTGTTCTGTGTCCTAACTCTGTCAGATGTGCATGTGTACAATGCTATTCAGTAGAGTTAGGTTACTTCAGACTTTCCCAGCAAATTATTTGAAGTGCTCCAGACACAATGTCTAAGGTAGCTCTACTTTTAAATTAAGCAAGGCACCCTCACAAATTAGCATAGTAGTAGCCTCACCCAAATACCACTGAAACCATTCGAATTTTTCAATTGACTTTGTGAGGTTTGGTTCAGGCTCTATCTAATCTCATCCAGATATTGTCAGATGAGAAAATATGCGTGCGCTTCAAAATGCTCCACACTTTGCAAAAGGGATGGGAGTGGGATGGAAAAACTGCAGGAAAAAATAATGGGAACACTTATCTGGGCAAGTAACCTTTGAAACTGATCATCATAAGTTAAAAGCCAGTATTTCACCAAAAAGGTGAAACCCATCCAAATCTTGATTTAATAATTTTTGATCCAGGCTATCAAGATGCTTCATTCTTTTCATGAAATGGTCAGCACTGTCAAGTCTTGATGAACTCAAGTAATTCAGAAAACACTCAACATGTTGCAGAACTGAAGGAAAGCACCTTTTGAGGGAAGACACCATCTTACAAATATGCTTATGCAAAAGCTTATTATTATCTTCACACATCCAGTTGAAACAGGTGGGATTTGTCTCATCTTCCTGTAACCACTGAGAAGTTCGGCATTACTCACCTTGGAATTCCCTTTTGTCAAAGCAGAAATGGGCATCTCAGAAGAGATTTCTCGCAGCTCTCTTAGACATCTGCCTTTGTATGAGATGAATTGCCTTCTGGGGGTGCCCATCTCTCACCATTGGCTGCTGGGAGACCCTAGAAGCTTTGCTTGGAATATACATATAACTGAAGTTAATTGAGATGGATCACAGTTTGAGAATATTGGTACTTTTCTGCACATTATGTAAGTTATGCCCACTTTACTATGCAGATATGATAATTCATGCCCCAGCTTTACAGTGTTGATAGGACTGTCCATTTCCATCCCACTACCATTTGTGATTGTCACATGGGACCTGATCCACCTCTGTAAAATCAATGAGAGCTGAATCAAGTATTGTGTCAAAAACAGAGCTCCAGAAACTTTAAAGTAGTCCTGTCCTGGGAATCTCCCTCTCTGCCAGGGGAATTCCACTGAATTAAAAAACCCCAAAACCAACCCACAAAAACAAACAAACAAGCAAACAAACCCCAAACCCCCAACCATAAACATCAGCTTCCTGCAGAACAAGTGAAAACATAATGCTCCAGGATCACATATCCAAGAAAATTTTAGCAACTAAAAGCAGTGAATGGTGAAGAAATTTCTGTGGAAAAGATCACAAAGAATGAAATGAGGATTGTAATAGAAGTTTATCTTTAGAGAAAAAGCTGAATAATTCACCTTACCCCCTTTGCAGTGAACATGAACAAACCTTGTGCCACAATATGCCCCTAAATATGCGTAGGTGTGCAACACACTTAAAAACTCTCAGATTACAGGTGAAACCATGGTCCTAACAAACTGAAAACCTGTAATGAAACTTGATAGGGTAGTTAAAACAAAAATAGCTTCAATTTTTACATAAATCATACTGCATTATATCCATAAACTTGAGACTTCTTATATGTGAGAGATTTTTAAATGTTATTGGCATTCACTCATTGGGAGGAATTAACTCTACTGGCCTTGAGATAGATTGAGGGCAACAGGAGGATGTAAAAGGCAAGGCTCATATTCATTGGACGTTCGTGGCATTTACAGTGTTTTAAAATCATGTTCTAAGGTTGATTTTGCAGGCTGTCTTAGTCACTATCTCCAGTCAAGGCTCTTGTGTAAATGGGGTTTGTTCTACCCTGACAGTGTGCCTATTGTAACTTGGGGCCACCTGTTAGACAGCATGAAGTGTTGCCTAAAAAAATACACAATAAGCAGATTGTTTGTTACAGTTGTGCACAGACAACTGTATTAGTGTTCTTCACAACATATGTCTATATAAACAGAGCTGCAGTGAGCTATTCACCAGAGACTCAAACACTGGTGAAGAAGCTTCTCTTAAAAGACCCAGGGCTTACAAGCATTGGTTCACCTGTTAGGCTTACATCAGGATTTCAAATGCTTGGCTTCAAAGGAGAAATAATCTTTCAGAAGTTTCTGCAGGAAGTTTTATGCTAGAAGCAAAAAAACCCACACACAAATAAAAAAAACCACCCCAAACCAACATAAACTTCACATTTGGTGGTTTTAGTAGTTCTGTGGAAAGGGAAGGGGTGGGAAATTGGCTTCACAGAAGCAGTTTGAGTACCTTCCGAAATAAAAATAATATTATATTATTTTATAATACATTATGAGAATTGCTGTTGTTGTTGCTATTGTCAAATACACCTTCATCCATGTGTCAAGTCTAAAGCTGAAGTCTTGTAAGATGAATTTGTGAGCTCAGTTGTATCCAGGGTTCTTGCAGTCTTGGTGAGACCACCTTAGACAGCCTCATTTATTCATTTCACTGTTTCACAAGGAGAGATTTTGAGGGAGGGCAAGGAATGAAAATGTGTCTTTTTGGTTTGTGCAAGGAAAAATGTTACAGTAAAATAAGCAACAGACACCACTGATAGCCATGGTGTAAGATAGAAAAGAAAAAAGAAAAGAAAAGAAAAGAAAAGAAAAGAAAAGAAAAGAAAAGAAAAGAAAAGAAAAGAAAAGAAAAGAAAAGAAAAGAAAAGAAAAGAAAAGAAAAGAAAAGAAAAGAAAAAAGAAAAGAAAAGAAAAAAGAAAAGAGGGAAGGGAAGGGAAGGGAAGGGAAGGGAAGGGAAGGGAAGGGAAGGGAAGGGAAGGGAAGGGAAGGGAAGGGGAGGGAAGGGGAGGGGAGGGGAGGGGAGGGGAGGGGAGGCGAGGCGAGGCGAGGCGAGGCAAGGAAAGGAAAGGAAATTACACAAGTCTTTTAACAAGGTCAGTGCAAGGATAATCAATTCTATAAACCCATATCTCAGTAGTTATTGTGCGATGTGATCATAAAAGGCATATCAAGGCCTAGCAAACTCTGTTACACAACCGCCTGACAATACCGGGGTATATGTGAGGAGGCATATATTAATGTCTATTCCTCTCGTCGCTCTGGTAGCCGAGAAGAGGCATGGAGCAAAAGTCTCTTTGGCTGCCATCCTCCCGCATCAGCTTGCCTTCTGGTGCTGCTGCAGGTGTGGGGCATAAACTCTTCCAGCAGAAAAGCCCATTGCACCTAAGTCCTCCTGGAGGAAGGACACAGAACCAGAATGTGAAATGGGGTTTATCATCTGGTGCCTGCACTGCTCCTACAGCAGCCTCACTCTCTATTATGCTCTCCAAGGCTAAATTATTACATGCCTATCCAGCCCCTACAAAGAAGGATTTTTGCAGAGGCTAGCAGCACTCTTCCTACACCACTAAAGCTGATCCCCAACATGCAAAACACCTATCAGAGAAAAAAACAGAATTATGAGGGGATTTTTATTCTCCAGCATAGAACAAAAGAAACGCAGCAATTTATTTCCTAATGACTGTTATAAAAGTTCACTTTACAGCTGAACTCCTCTAAGCAGCATAGATCAACTGTTCTAGCTCCAAATACATATTGGAATTATTTTAAGCCTGTTTTTCATGTATGAAGTGTTTACTCTGATACTGTTAAAAAGTAACTGTGCAGATTTTGGCTCCATTCAAAACAAAAACATTATGAACCCATCTTCTGTCTTTTTTCTTTTTTTCTGTTTTCATAAAGGAGTGTTTGCTCTAAGGAGCAGCATTAAAGAGAAGGTTTTTAAAAGGTTCTGCTTCAAGGTTAGTTAACCCACATTTTTTCACAAATTACCATGAAAGCTTTTTCCCTGTGCTGGTTTCTTTCTATTAACACAAAGAATACAAAGCTTCCCAGTTTTACACATTATATTGGTCTCTTTTTGGAAGATTATTTTATTTTGTAATATAGGCATCATTTAAAAAAAAAACAAGCTATTGTGTTTTCTCAGCACCATTCTGTGTAATATTTCTGAATTTCTTTTTACTTCATTGTAGAAATACTTTTTATATCCAGATGCATGTTAAAGTCTGAAGCTGCACACGTTTCATATCCTTCTTTCCCAAGCTAAATTTCCTAACTATGCACATGGTGGCACTTTGGGTGGGTGCTGAATTTAGTTCATAATGGTAATACCTTGACATCCTTAGCTGAGATGTTAGTGTGCATCCAACAGCCTACAGCATTGAGAGCTACAGCATGAAGGATATGGCTGCGTAATAAATGGAGGAAGCATGATTATATCTCATGTACAGTTTTGGCTTATCTACTACAGTTAAGAGTAGCAATGAAGATACCATGGCATGATTTCTACTTTAACGCTAGCAACCAGAGAGAGAGTTGTTGCTCTAAGTTTTACAGCAGGGAACACTGCTTTGAAACAAAGGAGCTCAGGCTCCTGGCTAGGCAAATGGCAGAAGGAGGGGAGTGAAGACCGGTAACAGGCTAGAGAGGGATTCCTGTTTTCTTTACTCTCCCAAGATCCACTCCAACCATGCCAACTGATGTCCACCGAGCAACTTATGTTTCATATTCTCGTTAATAAAATATGCCAGAGCCCATACTGCCACTCTTCATTTTGTAACTAGAGATTAAGACCATCACGGCTGTGAAAGCATGCACTGTAATCCCACAAACTGCATCTTTGCTGCACAGCCCTCCCTAGAGAGACAAGAAGTGGAAAGAAGAAGTTTTATTAACCCTATTTTACAGAGCAAGCTAAAAGACTGTGACCATGTCTGTACCAAATCACAGTCGGTCCCAGAAACAGCAGGCAGCATGGGCAGGAGGAAGGGATGCAAAGTGGTGGGAGTCCACCAGCCTGCCAGGAGTGTTAGCTGGATTGTTCCAAAACTGAACTGAAGGAGTTTATGCAAACAAGCAATGCAGATAGGTGGCAAACCCCACTCCAGGACTGACACTTGCACAAAGTCACTCAGACAGTTCATAGAACTCAGTGAATCCAAATCTCTAATGAAGAGACTAGAGACTTTTTAGCACAAAATCCTGAGTAAAAAAAGGACAAAATGAGCTTCTGTACAGTGGCCAGACTTGTGAATGGAGCAAAATGTGCTCATTTGCCAGGCAGAACAAACAATCCCCTTCCCTCCCAAATTCTGACTTGGGTTATATGAAATCCTTCATTTTGTTATCAAAACTGTTTTCTTATATACTTGTGTTCGCTTTATTTTTAACATCTAATTACATTTAGCGTAGAAACTTTGAAAATGAAAATCCAAGACATTTATTAACAATGTTCAAGTGAATGTTTGGGTTTTTTCAATATTTTGTTTTTGGTGGATGAGAAGGAAATAAAGGGGAGGAAGCAGAAAGTTTTCACAGTTTAATCTAACAATGAGATTAACTTTTTTTCCTCCAAAACCACATTTCTTGATGATTTTAAGAGGTGCTACATACGGGATTCCTCTTTCATCACAAATCATTGCTAAGACAATGAAACTGTAGATTTCAGCTGCTGAAGAAATTTAATTTTCCAATAGCAATTTTTATAATTTTATCCTGCAATTAAAGGTTTCCCCGAATGTCAAGGTGTAGAATGGAATCATAAAACCTGGTTTTAGTCAATGCTAAATACGACTGCAGACATATCTAATTCCATCTGGAAATCTTTATATAAAATGGCCAACAGGGAAATTGCAAGGCTGTGCACGATACCCCAGTACATGTGGCCGTGCCCCTCTCTGCTTCATGAGGAACTTTAGGGTCTTTCCCCTCCAGTTCTTCACGCAGCTTTGCTCTGGGACAGATGGGGACAGGGAATAAATAAGAAAATCAAGGAACAGTGGCAAGGCAAAATATGAAGGGGTCTGGCAAAGGCAGTTAGCACAGCTCCTATGGCACTGTGATAGCTGAGATGTCAAGAGCATGCATCAGAAGTGGGGAAACCAATATGCTAGAATTAGAGGCCCTATGTGTTAGCAGCAGCCAACCTGCCTTTATATTTGGCTAATGAATACATACACAGGTTTCAGGCCTGCTGGTGACATTCACACAAGATGATGAGTAGGAAAATAGGAATTATTTTTAGCAAAAAAAAAAAAAAAATTGAAAATGCCAATGTTCAATTAAAAAAAAAAGAGAAGTCAAAATATGCAAACTTTCTCATTTATTTATCTTGCTTACATCTTTTAATTTGAGCATTTAGAGGTTTTGACCAAAAAGAAGAAAGAAAGAAAAGCAAAAAGAAAAGCAAAAAGAAAAACACAGGAAAAAAAAAGAAAAAACAATACTTTTCTTGAAAGGTAGAGTTTTTTTGCGATTTGGCAGAGGTTTTCTGGGATTTGTCTTTACCTGACTGAAATTTTATCAGCTTCATTATTTGCTTGTATGTTACCGGTTCAACATCAATTCTTTCAAGTTGTTAAATGACACAGGTCTTCTGTTATTTAGGTTGCAAATGCCCTGAATCAAAGCCTGTGTCAATGGGGGCTTGACAATATTTGTGGCATGCACGTCGTTTTCAGAGTTTCCTGGTTGCTCCTTTAACATATACGTCCATCATTATTTGTTCAGCTTCTTCTGGGATCAGAGTTTATTAAACAACAGAACAAAAAGCAAGCAAAACAAAACAAGAAAATCTCAGACTAAGGCTGCGTTTCCTGAAAACTGTCTACTTTCTTCTGTGTCATTAGGAATTACTTTCTTAGAGGTACTGCAGAGGTTCCTTAAGATACTGGAGCATTGCCGGTAACCTGTGCCTAACATCTCCCCTACATTCACCAATAGACCTGCTGTTGCAATAACTGGATATTAGAACTCTTCTGAGCATGAAACTGGTTGTTTTCTTTTGTTTTATTATTGCTTTGTTTTTTATCTGCTGAGTGCCTAAACATACACTGGAACTTTAAAAACGCAGATCTGAATGATGCTAATGATGCACCTAAATAGTTTTCTGCAATCCAAGTTTAGAGGTATATCCTTACACAGCACTACCCTGTGCTGGTTGGTGTACTGGTTCATCAGGAGCCAGTTGGGGTATTTCTGTACAGTGAGAGTTTGTTGTAGTTAAGCAATTATTTTAATTGACTATTTGTATCAGAAAGAGTGTGGCCAGCAGGAGTAGGGAAGTGATTGTGCCCCTGTACTTGGCACTGGTGAGGCCGCACCTCGAATCCTGTGTTCAGTTTTGGATCCCTCACTCCAAGAAGGACATTGAGGTGCTGGAGCGTGTCCAGAGAAGGGCGACGAAGCTGGTGAGGGGTCTGGAGCACAAGTCTGATGAGGAGCGGCTGAGGGAGCTGGGGTTGTTCAGTCTGGAGAAGAGGAGGATGAGGGGAGACCTCATCGCTCTCTACAACTACCTGAAAGGGGGTTGCAGAGAGGTGGGTGTTGGTCTCTTCTCCCATGTGACTAGCATCAGGACAAGAGGAAATGGCCTCAGGTTGCCCTAGGGGAGGTTTAGATTGGATGTTAGGAAAAATTTCTTCACCAAAAGGTTTATTGAGTGTTGGAACAGGCTGCCCAGAGAGGTGGTTGAATCACCATCCCTGGAGGTACTTTAAAGATGTGTAGATGTGGCGCTTAGGGACATGGTTTAGTGGTGTACTTAGCAGTGTTAGGTTAAGGGCTGGACTTGATGATCTTCAAGGTCTTTTCCAACCTAAATGATTCTATGATTCTATGACTACTGTGAGATTTAGGAGAAACCACAGAAAATTAACCTTTGCTAAAACTGAAGTAATTTATCTATTAAGGATTTAGGACCCCATATGCCAAATGTACACACATTGCTTTATTCTATTGCATTGTAAAAAAAGACTCAATTTGAATTTTTAGTGAGATCTTGAAATCTTGGGTAGTGATATCAAAATTTTCCTACATTTGATCAAAGTGTGAATCGTCTTGTCTAATGGTCTGTCTGGCCACCGGAGAGTACGGTGTGTACCACCAGACTAAGGTGATAAACAAGTGACTCTATGTTCAAAAAATCATTTGAATTCATATCCACAACTAAAACAATACATGTTTCTCCCAATCAGAGAGAGAGGAATTGGGGTGGGGATACAGGACAGACAGTGGAAATGAATCCAGGTTTTCAGTTTTCCAATTATCTCCTATCATTCTTGTCATGTTTCAAAAGTGTTTAACATTCTGTGAACTGCTACTAGAAATCCTAAAACTTTTAAAAAATATTATTGCAACCTTTTGATTCTTTCTTGGAATGTTTCTTGGTATAATTGATTATAGTTACAAAAAATTACTATAAATCTTTATCATTTTAGGGATAGAGAGATGGGATGAAGAATATGAATTTTTCATAAGACATTTTACTGAGGACTGAAATTTAATAATATCTGTATTTAACTCTATGATTTATTTTTTATTTTTGATCCATTTGTAACACACTATTTCTGAAAAGTAGGCTTTCTAGGGACAAGCTCCATGATGTGCTACTGATAATTAGGTGATGCTGCTCTTTTCCATGGTTTTGTGTTAATATATCCATTTTACACTAGAAGGCCTTATATTCCTGGAGCTGGCCATTCAAACTGTGAAGGAATGTACAGGATAAGGAATAAAGAATATATTGATCCTAAAGTGGTCACATACATTTAAGGATCCCAAGGCATTTTTACTGACATTCCTATATTTAGAACATTTTAATTTAAGTGATTACGCTCTGCGTGTCAGGAAAGTTCCCTGCCATTTTGCTTACTTTAAACCACTCCTCGCTATTGCTGGAGGGTGTCCGTCTGCATTTTAAGAAGCAAGAGCCAGCTCCTGGGCCAGTGTAAGCACCATCGCTCCACGGGATTACACTGATTTACACCAGCTCAGGATCTAATCCGTATTTTCTATCTCTGTGACAGGATTCAGGCTAAGTTACACCCTATAAATCTATTCTCAGTTGTTATTTTCTGCCTCTCAAGCTTCCAGTAGGAGAGCTTGTATTCAGGTTTCACAGCCAGGCAACAAAAAGCTTCCCCCGCGTACTATGCTACTCTTAAAAACTAAAGCACACGGGCTGTGGAGGCAGAACATTTAAATAGCAACATTCACTACCCCCGCTGAAGGAAAAAAGGTCAGCTCCAGCAGTAATCTCCTGCTGTAAATTTGCTAGAGAAACAACATGCCAGTAAAAGCACACATTAAACAATATTGTCGGCACTGGGCCGCTCGCTGCCTCCAGCCCCGCCGGCCATGGCGGTAGCGTTAAACCCGACACTCGGGGAACCCCCTGTGCCGGGAGGGACACCCCACGAGGTCAGCCCGAGCGGGGCCCGGCCGCCCTACACACGCAGAGGTATACCTCGGGCTGTGCCTACAGGCACACGACTGCGGCGGCCCCTGAGGAGGGCGTGCGGAGCGGCGCGCAGCGGCCGCCCTCCCCTCCCGTGAGGAAGGATCCCTGGCGGGATGGCGGGATGGCGGGCGGCGGCCCCCGCTGACAGATTCTTCGGCACGTTGCAGGCAGGTTGGCCGGGTGCCTGGCAATCCCCTAGGACTGACACATTTTGGGCAGAGCGGCCGTACGCAGGGAGCCATGTGGCCGATGTTAGTAAACATTATCCCGCACAGTCTGGCGTGCCACCGCCGGCAGCGGGAGGGTGAGCGGCTGGCGGCGCGCAGGGCCCGGCCGGGGCGGCCAGGCTGCCCGGGGACGCCAGCCAAGGCCCGTCATCCAGCAGCTGCTCCCGTCTCCGCGGCAACGGCGCCGAACAATGGGCTGGAAATCCAGCCGGCGGCCTGTATGGAGAGGGCCCTATGGAGGGAGAGGGCCCGCTGCCCAGCCTGGGGGCAGCCTGCCCACCCCCCGAAAAGAGTACACCCTGAAATACGCAGAAAGGCACACAAACCGGCATCAGGCCGCGTTACCTCCCCCCGCGTGCCTTCGGAGGCGCGTTCCCCCTCACCATCCAGGTGTTCAGGCTCCATTTTGATTGTGCCTCCCTGGCCACCTAGGCGGAGGGGCAGGTTTAACAGTAAAGGCTGGATGGCACAGCGTTAAAATAACAAGGGCTGGCTTTCAATGGAAGTTTGTTGGGCTTTCTCCTGTAGCGATTTTAGACCTGGGTCTGAGTGGCAGAGATTAGACTTCAGCACTCTGGGAGACAGGCTTCTGTCCCTGCCTGGGGACAGTCCTCTCAGTTTTACACCCAGATTTCCAGCTTTTAGCTTGGTTCTGCTTCCAGATGTAACCCTTCTCCCCACAGGCAACAAAAAAAAATAGGCATGGATTTAATGCACCTCAAAACCCCCTTGACAAGTAACTGAGCTGTCTCGTGGTTGCCACTCAGAAACCTGGGGGAAGCAAAGGCAGCCTCCCTCGTGCACTTGCAGAAGGATTTCTCCCACTTGGAAGACTTCTACAACTGTTCACAAACAAGGAAATCTTTATAAGAGGAGTGGACACAGTCATAAACTTGGAAAAATACAGAAGCAGTCTCTATATGCAAATAAAAACCCCCATCCTCTCCTAGTAAGTCCAAAATTAATTTACCGAAATATTCTCCTACCAAGCTGAAGTATTTTGCTACATCATTGCACCGAGACAACAAACCCCACTCGCCATTTAGACAGCAAGTCTGGATTTTGGGGAAGCGTTATAGAGATCAGCAGCACTTCCCTGGAATTCAAGTCTCTGGCCCCTATCAGCTACAAAATCTTCAGAAAGCACAGTTTCTTACAATACAGCCTTTTCTCCCTACAAAATGAGGCCTTTGGGACCAATGTCTCTTGTTGTACAAGTCTTCCATGGAATATCTTACAACTTTTAGGAGCGATTGGTTCTTATTACACAACCAAGAAACATTCAAGCTTTGCTCAAAACCTCTTGGGAATCTGTTCCTCAGCAGAAATCCGTATCTTTGTAAAATTATGTTGACTAAAGGAGTTGTGTGTCATAAAGGACAAATGCCCTTGTGTGATGATAAAGGACTGTATGGAATTGTCTGCTCCTTTTCTGCAGGTATGTATGTGTGCATGCAAGATGACAAGAGCCTAACCTAAGGCATGGGCGGAAGTAATTAAGAAAAATCTCTCCAAATGTCAGGTATGTCATCTCTATTGGCAGTATGTCATACGTAGTCCTATGAACATCCAAATGAGAGCTAGAGCTTTTGAGTTTGATATAATGTATGTGCAATGAATATTTATTATGATCATGATTTATAAAATGTAGTCATGCTCTTAGGAATGTTCTGAACTGAAGAAAGTTCACTGTGTGCAGAAAGAGTGTGCTAATTAAGAGATACCATACACATGTCACTGCAGGGAAGCTTTCAATTGGGAAAGTAATCCATTGCCTATATGGGCATTTTGCATCCAAGACCCAATTTTGAAAAAAAAGGAAGAAAGAAGGTAAGATGTTACAGCCTTGTCTGGCCGCATTCCTGTTGCATAAAAGAACCAAAAAGAATGAGGAAGAGAGTCCCCGAGCGAGGCAGGGGCGAGAGACAGAGCTCAGAGGCAAAACTGAAGGCTGGGTTTTGTACCTGGCTCTGTAGGTCAGCTGGGGCCTATAACTGTCCAAATGCCAGGACAGCAGGAGAAATCCTTTGACCTTGGAAAAACTCCTCGTGGCACCACACATGAATATGAGCTGCAATTAATTAATTACTTGGTATAAAAACAAAAGCTCTGTTAGAAGACATCTAAATTTGAGTGGGTCTGGTTGCTGTAAAAGTAACTGAAAACCTGAAATTGAAAGACCTTTGTCCATTAGGGCATGAAAATTTACTGGTTACATTTATTACAATCATTTCACTGGGCTGTCTCTGGACCTAAGTCAAGCTAGCATGGCATGGTGCATCATATGCAGTTACGCATAGCTGTTCGCATTGATACAGCTGAGTCCCCTTACCTTCCAGCACAGGGTGGCCACTTCCAACCTCCTTATCGGGAGTGCTCACTGGCCCGTGCTAACCCCCATCTGTCCCTGACCACCGGTTGTGTCAAAGTCCTGCCAGGACACATGCTGACCATGTAACAGTGGCAACAGTCACAGGCCACTGCCAACATCTGTGCCCTAGGCCTCTTGCACTTGCTAGCTCATAGATCACAGAATCACAGAATCACTAAGGTTGGAAAAGACCTGTAAGATCATCAAGTCCAACCATAAAAAAAAAAACCACAAAAAAACCCCAACCAACCCACACACACCCCCACAAAAAAAAAAACAAAACCACCCACAAACCACAAAACACACAACAACCCACACCAAAACAACCCACCCACACCACACAGCACCATGCCCATCAAGCCACATCCCACAATGCCACATCCACACGCTCCTTGAATACCTCCAGAGAAGGTGACTCTACCACCTCCCTGGGCAGCCTATTCCAATGTTTCACTACTCTCTCAGTAAAGAACTTTTTCCTAATATCCAGTCTGAATCTCCCCTGGCGCAACTTGAGGCCATTTCCTCTAGTCCTGTCACTCGTCACTTGGGAGAAGAGACCAACACCCACCTCTCTGCAACCTCCTTTCAGGTAGTTGTAGAGAGCGATAAGGTCTCCCCTCAGCCCCCTCTTCTCCAGGCTGAACAACCCCAGCTCCCTCAGCCACTCCTCATAAGACTTGTGTTCCAGACCCCCCACCAGCTTTGTCGCCCTTCTCTGGACACGATCCAGCACCTCAATGTCCTTCTTGTAGTGAGGGGCCCAAAACTGAACACAGGATTTGAGGTGTGGCCTCACCAGTGCCAAGTACAGGGGCACGATCACCTCCCTGCTCCTGCTGGCCCCACTCTTTCTGATACAGGCCAGGATGCCATTGGCCTTCTTGGCCACCTGGGCACACTGCTGGCTCATCTTCAGCCGGCTGTCAATCAACACCCCCAGGTCCTTTTCTGCAGGGCAGCTTTCCAGCCACTCTTCCCCAAGCCTGTAGCATTGTCTGGGGTTGTTGTGGCCAAAGTGTAGAACCCGGCACTTGGCCTTATTGAACTCCATCTGGTTGGCCTCAGCCCATCGATCCAGCCTGTCCAGATCCCTCTGCAGAGCCTTCCTACCCTCCAGCAGATCAACACTCCCACCCAACTTGGTGTCATCTGCAAACGTGCTGAGGGTGCACTCTATCCCCTCATCCAGGTCATCGATAAAGATATTAAACAAGACCGGTCCCAAAACTGAGCCCTGGGGGACTCTGCTTGTGACCGGCCGCCAGCTAGATTTCACCCCATTCACCACAACTCTCTGGGCTCGGCCATCCAACCAGTTAAATGATCCAAATGCTAAATCAATAGGCTTCGGTGGGAACTGGGACAGGCTCAGTTGGTCTTTCCCTGTTTAATTTTTCTAATTACATTCTTAATTTGCGCAGGTCTAATTACTTATAGTACAATAACAACATTACCAAGAGAAAGAAAAAAAAATGGGATTAAGAAGTTCAAAACAAAAATATCTTGCATTTCTGAAAATGTATAAGACAGCTCTTTCTATCGGGGCCCAATCCTGCTCTCTGCACCTAGACAACAAGACTATTGTATCCAGGGCTGAGTCCATGGAAATACATCTGCGCTTCACATCTCAGCTGAGCAACTAAAGAGACTACTGGTAAACTTGCAACTTTAGTGCAGAAAACTGAGGATGGGTCATAGTCTGAAGAAAGTTTTCAAAAGCTGTTTTGTTTCTTTGAAAGAAAATTGGGGAAGAAGGACAACAGGAGGGGAGGAATGAAGGCTGGGGCACAGGATTAGGAACCAACAGCTTCTACTTTGAAGCCACGATACCTTATTCTTCAATAGCTGTGCACAAGTCACTTGTTCCTTCTGCCTTAGCTGACCACCTCCGTGCAGCAGGGAGCAGAAAGCTTTGTGGAGCATTTAGCAGTCTGAAATGCCAAGGAGGCCTGTACATGGAAGAGTACTCATAGCTCCAGTGCAGTCAGTGGAGCATCACAGATTTACTGGAGGCCTAAAGCCTAGTGTGAAAGGCCCTAAAAATGTTGTTCTGCTTGGGTATGGGGATGTACATGTAAAAATTTTTTGGTAAACCCTGGAGTGCATTCCATATTTAGGCAGAGAAAAATAATAAAACTGCCTTCCCCAAAGAAACAGCTCACTGTCATTTAGGTCCTGATTCATAATCCAATGAAGTAAAAAATATTCCTGCTGTTTCACCGGTTGGTTCACAGGTACTTGGTATTATTTTTGTGATTGTCCAATTGTTATTCCTTCTTTTACAGTCTGTCTACTCTCTTACTCTGTCTCATTTGTCAATACATTACATGTAATGCTCCTAGTAACAAAGCACAACAAAAATCAAAATATATTGAATTGGCTCTACTTAGAATAGAAAACAGATGGGATATTTTTCAGAATGTTTGAAAAGTCAACACATTTCCCTTGTAATATCTAATAACTAGCATTATTCTCATTTTACAGGTTATACCAGAAACAGACATTAACTCACTAGCCTTGATGAAGCATCTGCAGCTCTGTGAGGTGAGTCTCACTTTACAAGTCCTGGGTTGCACACCCTGCACTGAGGGAAATGAATCCAGATTTTTTCAAGGTTCCACTGCTGCTGTAAAGACTGCAATATCATTACTTAGTTTAAGTCAAGCAATTTGGAATGACATTTCCAGCTTTTGTTTTCTTATTTAGTTTCGTTTTACTTTCTTCCTCTACAAAACTATGCCCAATATAACCATGAGGATAAAATCGTAAGGCTTACCTAATTACTACTACATTACACTTGTATGAACAGTGCAGATACTGAACAAGAGACAAATTGCTAATACAACAATGCAGCAGTTCTTTCTGTGGCACAAGATTTCTCTGGGAATGTTATTTTATTGTATTTCATTTAGTGCTTGTTTGTTTAAGGGGGAGGAACAGACATTGCTGTATTTCAGTTTGATTCAGCAAGCATTCTGGCCTCAATCCAGCAAATCATTTAAGCGTGTGCTTAAATGTAATGAAATGAAATTTAAGTTCATAGTACTGCCTATGTATTTAACATACACCATGGGCTTAAGTGCTTTATACAAAGCAGGACCAGAATGATGAAAAACCTTAAAAATAAGGCCCATGCATTTTTACACACACAATTTAAAAAACCCTAATACTGTTAAAAGGGACATTTTCCACTGCCTATGCTTTGAAAACACTGTGTAGTTCCCCCCCCCCCCCCAAAGCCAACTAACTTTTCTTCTCTGACAATCTGACAGCTATATCCTGTGTAACTGCTAGTCTGGCCCTTTTTAAAAATATCCTATTAAGTTAAGTGGAAGCTTTGCCTGAGCAAGGTATGCAGAAATGAGTCACAGGGAGTATATGGAATTTTCTCAGGACTTAGGGCTGTGCCTGTTGTAGCCAAAGGCTAAATCTCCCTAAAGTAGTGTTCCTCTGAGCACATTCACTTTCCATACCAATCTCTGTTTTAGTGGGAAACATAAAACCAACATGAAAGTCATGCTGAAACACACCACAAAGAAAGGTGTGTTCTTAACTCGGGTTACCTAACCCAGGTTAGATAATTTAAGCTGTGGCTGCACAGCAATATAAACCAATCTAACTACTGGCTGGCAGGGAGGGTGGAACCATGTCAGCCAACAGTTAGATGTGCATCAGCCACTGCTGTGCCGCAGCCCCAGTATCAACCAGCAACCAAGATAGACAAGGTGACTGGAGTTGGCTAATATGGAACATGAAATGCTAACAGTGCTTAAAGCCCCCACTGCTTTAACATGTCCGTGTAAAGTTATTGCTGAATTTTTGCAATGTAGACAGACCTGGAGAACCTTTTCAGAGACAGAGAAACTCAGTAGAGCTGACTGCTGTCCACAGTAAAAGGAAAACACGGTTCCTTCCTCAGAAGGTTTACAATCCATGTTATAGTTCCACTCTAAAGGCCCTAAGCCCTTAGCCAAAGGGGAAAAAAAGAAAGGGCAAAAGCTAGCTTTACTATGTATGAGAAGCTCCCAGTGTAAAAAAAAAAAAAAGCAGCTGTTTTGTTTTGCAGGTTAGATGCCTAGGGATTTATTTGTTTGTAAGTTTGTTTGTTTCTGCCAAGAGCAGAAACAACCTTCTTGAATTACACTGCAATGAATCAATGTCTCTTCAACAGAAGCATTAAAGACCTCTATGTTTCATTCATTAACAGAATAATACATATATTTTGCTTGGTAGTGTTTGTTTGAATTAAAACTGCATGGAATTCAGAACAAAGCTATTGTGGCTGCATGGACCTGCTCAAAATTCTCAAAATTCCATCTTAGATTGTTTCTGCTACAAGACCTGATTAAGCATACAAGTTATCTAAAATGTACTAGTTTTTCGGCTGCTCCATTTTTCTTGCCATCTCCAGTCACTGCTTGCCAAAAATAATTTTTAAATGGTTATTGTTTTGCATTTCTAGCACATCTCAAAATTGAGGAAACAATTATGCTTTTGATCAAAGAACAGAGCATGAGCTAATCATACATATTCTCTCAACTATCCTCATGCCTTCATGCTAGAGAAAATGTCTTTCTTAAAGTTATCACTTACTTAGTACAGAATTAAAGAACATCCCCATGCAACTTACACAATATAGAAGGAGCTGAGTGCCTTTGGCCCAGTTTCTGTAGCTTTCACTCATAAATAAAGAGGTGGAAAGAAAGAAAGCAGAGAAAAACATGCACAGGTACATATGAACAGATGTTGGCTTTGATTTTTAAAATAGTTACGTTGCCCCACTTACCTGAAGGTTTCTTGGTATTTTGAATGACAAAGGTGGGTACCGATTTGCTTCTCTTGCCTTGTCTCATGTTTAAATTTCATTTCTGAATGCTGACTTCAGCACCAGGTTTCTCTGCACACCAAAGGTGTGGTCTCTGGGGACAGAGGGAAGGGGAAAGGGTTATAATATGTGGATCTTAGACACGGTCATATAAAATTGTCCAAGGAGTCCGTTCCTATCCAGGTTGCTGTACAGAAGAAAACAGGCATTATAACCCCCAAGGCAACTCCTCTGTGCCTCCTTGTGCAGAATGTCTATCCCTGAGGCTTACAGGAATGCCCACAACCAGGAGAGAGGATTTAGCCCAGCATTGAAAGACCGTAGTGTTAGGAAATAGAAAACACATTAGAAATGTGTGTTAACCCCAGCTGAAAAACTTAAGCAACTCATTTCACTTCCAGCCAACAAAACCTTCAAGAGAACCCATGCTGATTTATGTTCAGGTATCTACATTTGGATCTCCACCTTATCTCTCTGGATAAGGCTTCAGGTTTGATTCAGCGCAAGGGTGAAGTGAGGCAACATTCTAGGTGTTTGTTGGATTTTGCCTTGTTTTGTAAGAGCTATAGAACTTCCTGTCTGAAGATTGTTGGTTAACTTTCATCTTCTCATATCTAATTACACTTACTGTATTCCAGAAGACTAGAAATAAACGAAATTCTGTGCTAACCTGAAACTTAGGAGCAGAGGATGAGGATTAGAGCAGAGAATTTGTTTAGTTTTGATCTAAGGTAGATCAAAACCAAACAAAATCTTTGGGGCCTGAGAAGTTAATCTGCTGACACTCAGAATTCCCTCATGGACTCCAGATCTTCTTTTCTGAACTAGTGCTAAAATGTCTTAGCACTGAGCTAGAAGAAATTGGCTGGGTTTATGTATTTCTTTCACTCCCTTGCAGTTTCGTGTAAGTCAGTGAGCTGTACACCAACCTCTCTGGTCCAGAGTGGCCCAGGAAATTGCAAATATTTTCAGCTGTGTCAGGTTCTGCATATGTAAGTTAGGAGGTTCAAAGGGGAGTTTAATTGACACTAATCCTCATCTTGACTTTTGCTCACCTCCTCCTCTTTTCCCACTAAGCTGTCCCACCTTCCCACCTCAAAGCCACAGAAGCTTTACAATTTTTCTTATAAAAATATATATATTTAACCCTTTGGCAATCTCTTAATGCCCTTTTATTAAATCCCTTAACTCCTTTTATTAAGTCCAGGGTAATTAAAATGATTATAAACCTCTCTTGAGAGATTATACCCTTTAATCACAGTGCATATTTGCTGAGATGTAGGCGACATTTGTGGTATATCAAATATAAAAATACTTGGGCAAAGATGTTTAATAACAATTTTTAAAACTTAAGATCTTGATTAAGGAGGTTTAGGGCATTAAAAATCATATCTACATGTGGCCACAATGAAACATTGAAGGACTTCAAATACTTTTCCACATATACAATAGCACAGTTATAATCAGGTTTCTCAATTTATTTCAACTCCAGCTCCTCAGCTGGCATAATCTGCCCTAATGCCATTGACTCCCAAGGTGTTACACTACTTTATACCAGCTCAGTTTTCTGGGCAACCAGAACAAATGCACAAGTAAAATCCCTTCTTGGGTCATTTTTACCCAGCCAATGAAAGAAAAATCAAGTACTTTTCTTCTGGAGTGAGCTTGGATCTCCTGCCTGGGACTCACAAACTGTGCACTCATCCCGTCAGTGGCAATAGTAAGGTGTATGCATCCCCTTGAAAATACACATGGTTGGATGTTGTTGCAGTATGGTTGTGCACAAAGTATGTAGGTTTAGGAAGCCCTGTACCAGCGTAAAACACAAATATGCACTGAACTTTTATCATCAAGGTTTGTGGTTTAATTAGGACATTATTAGTTAGAACTTCTCACTCACAAAAAGTATTGCCATGTGCATAGGTCATCAAATAGGACCAAGTGATATGAAGTCAGCCCTCCACAGTTACTAATTTTTTCTTTAACTATTGGTAAGTCATTAAATCTCTGTGTTCCTTCTGTTTCTTTATGCCTGTTAATATACAGCTTGAATTTCAGTTGACGCTTCTAATACCAAGCTCTCAAGTGCTCAAAAGCTGAGTCTTCTTTGAGGGAAACACATAAGTGATACTACACACATTATAGGCTGAAGGTACTCTTATAAAGTTGTAGAGTGACACGGATCAGTATAGAAAGTATTTATTTACTCTGACACTTGCTGCTAGACTGATTCTTGAAATTTCAAAATTAGAGTTCTGATAAGAAATGAACTAGGCATCCAATATTTGTTTTGTTTTATTGCCATTCTTTATTAACAGTGAGGAAAAACATTAATTTAAAAAATTTTCAGTAGGATAGATGGCCAAATGCCTTACTCTTGACCACTTCTAATTGCTATTTATTTTCACTGGTGCTTACATAACTAAAGCATCCAAGTACTGCATATTGTCAACACCAGCAGCAGAAAAGAAAGGTGTAATTTTCTTTACCAAAGGAGTTAATGATAACTTAACTGCTCCAAGGTTAATAGTGAATGCGTATGCTTAAATTATTCCAGAAAATAACATTCAGTCTTTAAAACATACTACTGACAAAAGTGAAACAATATTAATTAATATGCACTATTCTATCTATTTTATTCTAAATGCATGCTTGTGTTTTCATAAAGTAGTCTTTCACAAACAAATGTCAGTAAGAAATTAAGAACTCAAAAAATGGGAAAGAATGTAAAATACAGTGCAATTTAACTTGGCATACCTACAATTGTCATTTAGAAGTCTTGGAAGGTCTTGAGTTCTTACTTTATACACTCCTACTGAAGTCAACAGACCTATAGCCACTCAGCAGCTCACAGAATGGGACCCTGTATTTTAGACTTAAAAAAAATTACATTGAGACATAATATAACTAGTAGGAAAGGTGAGACTGCAAAGCAAAAGAGAAGATGTGACTCATTTAAGTGTTTGAATGAAAACAGGAATTGACATAGGGTGATACGGAACAGTTATTGAAGACCACAGGAGCTGTGAAAAGAAATACTTTTTTTAAAGGAACAGAGGAATAAAGTTATAAGGACTACTGGAGTAAGGTTATAGAAACAAGTGAAGGGAACCACCGAAATAGTTAGAACTATAAGAGGTCCAATAACAGATCTAGCTGTAAAAGTTAATAGTGATTTTTCTAAATGTTCATCTACTTTCTGGTTTTCTTCTGTGTTTTTTTTTTTTCCATTGAAAAGAATGTGATATGTGCTATCATTTATTTTAATTTAATTTAAAATGTTGTCAGCATATCAACATCTGAAATGTATCAACATGCCCCGCAAATGAGTTTGTGTAGGTGTGAGAAGGAGAAAATAAGGTCGTGCCCACCATGCAATATAGTAACATGAGAGGTGTTTTAGGAATTTTTATCAGTAATGCAAGCAATTTTCTGGCAATAATGAGTATTGCTATACATTGGCGATAAGCAGGACATGGGAGAGAATAAAGGAAGTCCAAAGATGCTAAAGTTACGGAGATGCTATTATAGACGACCAAAGCAAAAAAGAATATGAGTGTTGCAGAAAAGATGAACTAGACAGAACTGGGTTTAAGATTACTTGACTAGTTCAGGAAAAACCTTTAAGATGTATAAATGAAATAAAATGAGGGGAAGACAGGGGTGGTCAGACTTAACTTGTAATTTATGGTACTGGAATTAGGTGTTAATGCATAGGTGTTTACATGTTCACTACATACCTGGAGTTCCTTTTACAGCCAATTGAGAGCTAATCAATACAGTGAACTGAACCTAGAGAACTAATTCAGTTCATCCTAAAATAGACACCTACACTGAATCACTCTCCAGACTCCCCTGACTATAACAGCACCTAGATATCAAGCTTTCAGTTAGGTATCTACAAACATTTGTCTCTTAAGTTGAACCCCACAGTAGACATCTACAGTGTTGGTACATGTATCTGGTCACCCAAGGCTTCTCTGCAATCAACACAGAAAAATTAGTACTTCTAGGGTGAGATTAATTTGTGTTATTTTAAATACTTATTTAAGGATGAAACTAATTGTGCACTAAAAATACCTGTTTTCTTTACTGACTAAAAAGAGTTGGTATCTGGTTAGATGAATCCCCCTTGCCTCCTGCATGGCTACTTAGGTGAGGGAGGCAAAAGGAAAGACAAGAAGTAATAAATCAGATCAGCATAAAAATGTTTAAACGCTGAAGATAATAGAAATTATTAAAGTACATTACATCATTACATAGCTTCATTACATAGCTTCATTAGCAGCGTTAATGTATGTTTCAAAGAAGTGGTCATAAATATATGGGTTCTCAACACTATGATATGTCCAATGTTACCTTGTACACCCCTGTTCCTATTCCACTTATGCAAGAAATAATACATTGGAGTTGAAACACATTGTGGTTTACCCAGGCTTGTTTGGCCTGAAGTAGAGCTTTTAGAGAAATGTTTCTAATCATAATTATTGAGGATGTGACTCAGGAATTGTGACTGGGAACCCCAACAAAAACTAGTGATTGTAGGAAAAAATGAGAAACAAAAAGCCCTCAGAAACACAGTTTACAGTACATTTTTGATGACCAGGTTTCTAAATAAAACTTAATATGGTTGCATCCCTGTTAGGTTTTGATTTACACTAAGAATCTTCTAACTCTTACTTAAGAGTACATGCAATTTTAGAGGGATCAACCAAACGTTCCCAGTTACATAGAGTGGAGAAATATCAAGCGTGAACCTCTAAACATCTCTTTAAAAATAAAAAATAAGAAAGCATTGCCACTTTCAGGGAGAGGCTCCTTTCTTAAGGGCTGTTACATATCAGCATTCTCATTTTAGCACGTGATTCAGGAATCTAAGTATTTTCTAGCTCTTTAGGACCAAATTCACAGATGCTGTACAGGTGCCTAAACTCCCTTTAGTTCACAGGACAAACATTTATCCAAACCATTTGGTGTTAGGAAATTTTGTAGATTTGAGTATTACATGCTGTCACGTCTATGTTTATGTTTAAATAATTGTGACTTTCTCGATCCTATCTTCAACTGCTACTAACTCCAGAGTCTCCTGACTTTTCACTGACCACATTTGTGAAGTGGCCAAAATAACTGCTGAAGCTCTAAACATAATGAACTGCTCAGAGACTTACTTAGTGGAAGCCAAAGCTTCATGATGTTCTTGAGCTGAGATAGAGAGCTCCCATTTCACCAGTAGTACAAAATCTTGCAGACATGCTCTGATCGCGTCTAAGGCATTAATACCTTATGGGTCTTTCCACATTGCAGCTGGAAATAGCTGATGGGCAGAAAGACTGTATGATACCCCCCACAAAAAATACGGAAACTGCATGTGCTGCTTGCTAGGACAGTAATTTTGGAGATAAAATATCCAGTTTTAATCCCTGCTGTGGAACACCTGCAAGAATACACTCCAGCGTCACCACTGGCTATTAGGTCTGGTTTTGTCCCCTCGTTTGCATGACTGGTTACTTCATATTTGTGGGGAAAATAATGAAGTCTTGCTCATTTGCACTTTTTTTTTTTCATTCACATTCCTCATACTGAATCAACATTTATCTCTCACAACCCCACAAACAGTCTACAGATTAATTTCTACCTTAAAGACACTGGCGTGTAACTCCAAGGATGTGAATATCAAAGACAGTGTGATTTCCTTTCTTTGACATTGTTCCTTTCCAAACATTTGCTCCAAAAAGAATATTAATAAATTGACCAATCTAATGACAATTTTAGAAAACAAAGATAATTTCTAGACTAAAAAGCAAATTCATAACAATTTTTCAAAGATATTCTTAGGAATTAAAAAGAAAGAAATTATCTAAGTGGTTTTAAAAATGTTTTATGAGGGTTCCCAGCTACTAGCCAGCACTGAACTCAGTATATGATATTGGATAGTTCCTTCATTTCCTACATCATAAATTGCAATATTAATTACATATTAAAAATTAAATCAATTACAATATTAATGACAATGTAGTTACTATGAAGTCTATGTCATACTGAAGAAACAAGGTTATGCCTAAATGTAATTGCCGTGTATTGCACAAGAAAAAAGCTATTTCTATATAGATACTAAAAATATCAATCCAAATAATATTCTAATTTGTTGCACATGTACACTGCTTTGTTCTATGAGGAAGTGAAATCTTTGAATGCTAAAACTACGTACTTATTTTTGATGGTCTTAGGAAGCAAAATGGAGAAAAGTGCCATTGAAATTTTTTATTTAACCACAACTAAAAAATCACTATGTGAATTAAATTAACTGTATAGCCTACATTCATCCAATGTTTTCTTGTAAGTAAGTAATAAATCTATTAACCTACAGTTTTCTCTAAGTCATTGTTTTAAATTTCATCTGGTAAGTTAAGATCAGCTATGGATCAAGCAACTTGGTGGTGGTACCCAGCAGCAATAAAGCAGCCCTTAACATAGTTTATGTAATCACCCCTTTCACAAGGTAATCACTCTTTCTCCACGGTACTGAGCAGTGTTTGGACCCCTTCCAGTAAGAGCCCAATGTAGATGCTCTGATCTGTCCTGTGGGAAGAGCCTGTGTCTCTCTGGTGACTACATAAGGAGAATTAGATAGCTAAGCAGCTAGGTGCTTCAAACTGTGTATTGCTTGTAATGCTTGCAGATTAGAAGGTGTAACTAAACAGATGTAGAAAGCATGATTCATCCTACCTCTAATATAAAACTACACTATATTCAGCTGTTAGACACTGGTCTTTCAGACAACAGGACTCTTGTCATAATTTTGTAATGATTGATATAGCAACTCACAGGAACACAATCTAACCTCAGCTTCAGGCAGATAACATAGAAGACAGTTCCTCTCCCAAAATGCGTGCAGTATAGAAGATAGAAAGCAGTAAATACTTAAAGCAGACAGGAGAAAGCAGTAGATACTTAAAGCAAGACAGAGGCTGGGAAATGGGGAGCACAGAATAAGAAAAAAGAAATAATCTTATTTTACTGTAAAATGAAAACTTCTCCACTTATCTAAACAATCTCAGATGGCAGAACTATATCATGGCAAATGATACAGCTCACAAATAGAGCAGCTATAATAGTATATATGGAGCGTAACAATGATTACGCATATGAACTGTAACCCAATGGTTCAGAGATCAGTAACAAATAGATCATAATTTGGTTGTAAGTCTGATAAACTTTAAGTCTGATAAGTCTACACACACATCCATTTAATGATGGAGTTAAAAAATACTTGCCATTAGTTGTACTTATTTTGTAGGTACATTTTTTTTCATTTCTGCATTATTTAGGTGTGTCATACTGTGATTGTAAATACAGGAAACAAAATACCTTTGTTTGCTTTTTCTTCAAAGGACCAAGTGGACAGTCTTGTTACTTACTGTGTTAAAATACACACTTGGCCTTATTTAGCAGTGTTCATGAATCAACACATACGGAATCCCTTGTGTGCACGCAGCATGTATGTTAATCTATACATACAGCATACATACAAGGAATCTTCACAGCTCAGAGATCAAGAATTAATTTTATCTTCTCTGAGTCGACTGTTGCTCAAATATATATGTAACTAATCTCATTGAAAGAAGGATCTGGCCAGTAGGGGCACAGAGCTGGATGAGAATCCCAGATCTGCAGGCACAGAAAATTACCACCTCATGCAGCCTAGCAGCAAAATGCCTGTTTTACTCTGGCCAAGCAAGCCTCCTTGCAGGGTCAACACAAGCAGATAGGTAGCAAAAAACAGCATATGGTAGCAGATTGGAAAAGGTAGCCCAGCAGAAGCGAAAACTTGTCTGGGCACAGACCAAGAGCTCTGAATTCAGGCAACTGCTGAGGCAAGCTGGTGCTCTGCTTATCAATGCTCCAGTAGTAGCCAGAAGTGCTGGGGCAAAACCTGCCGTGCTGACCCTACAGTCAGCTTCTCTTCCACATTTTGCACCATTACTTTCCTGTGAGATTTCTGGAAGTGCTGTGTATCTTGTGTTTCTAATGTAAACTCTGCTTGAGGGGGTCATTGTGACACCTCAAATCGCTTTAAGTTTGATGGCTTTGGGCTCCTGAGAGAAGAGACATCACAGGTAGTTTAAGTACAAAGGGGAAGAGAAAAGGGAAGGGGGAAATGGAAAGGAGAAATGGAGACAAAGAAAAGATAGGGACCCAGGTATAAATCATGAAGCATTTGCCAAGAGTGTGATAAACGACATGGTACATAAAAAGTCATTAAATTCATGATCTCGAACTTAAAACTTCAAAACAAAATTGAATCTTCTGATTTAAACCAGCCAGGAAATTCAGGCTTAAGAATGGGATCCTTTTAAAATCATTTATTCTGGCTTGGTTTATCAGTATACTTACCAGGACCAAATGTGCCCTCTGCAAATTACACACATCATGAAATCTCAAGCAGTCCTGCCAAGACCTGGTGGTAAGTTGCTATAACAGCAGCTTGGGGTTTGAGAAATGCACTTTCCTTCACACTCATAGCAACAGGTGACCTAGTGGTAATGACATCATTAACACATTTCACCTTTTTAAGCTGTCCCACTGGTGTTTTACTTATACTGGTTTATGGAGGAATCATTTCATTTTGGTGTTTCAAGTCCCTTGTGTTCTTAGTGGTATTCTTAAGAAAATAAGCAGAAAAGTGGAAGGAGACCATGCTCTGGGATATGTGATTTGGGAGAAAACTATCTGATTCCATCAGCAGATTGTGTCTTGCATGAAAAAGAACTTTGGAGTTTTTATAGCAGATCTGATAAGATTGCAATTGAGTTTTAATTCAGTTTTCCCTTCAGGAATCGCCAATACCCGCTTTTTAATAAGCAGTTATTAGGTACTTGCCACATTTTCTAACAGATTCTCCAGACAGATATGTTTGCATTTGTTATGCAAATGTAGGTATGTATATTAAAAAAAATGAATAGTGCCTCAATTCATTATTTGACTGAGTCCTTATGGACTTTTCACTCTGGATACGTAGGGAAAAGGATCTTTTGTTACTGTTGTTGCTATGTCTCTATGTCCTTCTCTATGTACCCTTCTGGGTACTGATTCTTCAGAAAATACTATTAAATGAATTGTTTACCTCTTCTTTTCAAAAGCTATCTTTCCTACACCTCTCAGTTCTTTTTGTCGTGTAAATACAAAAGAATAGAAAACCACTAGCTTCTATTTAACAATTGTAACTTAATAACATCCTACAACTGAGATTTTTGTTTACAAAAGCATTTGACCTTGACAAGTTGCTCCCTACAGCAAGAACATGAAAACAAGCCTATTAACTCCTGAAAGTTATTTAAAAGAAGAAAGAAAAGACAAACCCAAAGTACTGGTAGTACAGCATATAGCAGCAAACAGTACAGTATATGGGAGCATTTCTGAACCGTGTAGGGCCAGATTCTATCTCCATTGACATCAGTTGGGCGTTTACCACTGAATTCAAAAGGATCAGGCCAAGACTCCCACACTGAAAGAGGCTTTCAAATTGGATTTGCGTTGAATATCCAAACAAATCTGAGTATTTGACACCTTTATTATACTCCAAATGCTTGGATACCACAACAATACAAGACAGAACTGGGTTGTCTCAAGAAGAGAAAGGAGAAGTAATTGCTGTCTTCAACTACCTAATGGGAGGTTACAGAGTAGGTGGAGCCAGACTCTTCTGGGAGATTAAACACAAAAAGACAGGAGGCAATGGAAAGGGGTTGCAACAAGGAAAATACCAATAGATAGTAGGAAAATTTGTATCAGTCATGGTAGTCAAAAACTGAAATGTGTTGTCCGGAGAGGCTGTGGAATCTCCATCCTTGAAGACATTCAAACCTTAGCTGCGTATGACCCTGAGCAACCTGATCTGACCTAGAATTTGGCCCGAAGGGAAGGGAATCTGTTCAATTTGTCATGTTCAATCCTTAGACAGTACATTCCTAGCCTGTAGAGAGGCAGTGACAGATAATTCTGTGATTTATTTGTTCAGAATATGACTTGTATCTGCTAGGAAAGTATTTGGCCAGTATACAGCTGTAACTTTTTTTTTAACGTTATACTAAATCTAACTGTAAACTCATGTTAAGAAGCCCTTGTTGGAAGTCAAGCAGGCACAGGTTAGAAAGACAATACAATGGATGTTTGAAAAGCTTTCCTTCTCCTTCAAGAAGACTCAAGTGACCTGTACCTTGTTTGAAAACAGTACAACAGCAGTTCCACAAAAATTGCTAATAAAATGGGGTTGGTTTGTTTATTGTAGCTAGTAAAATTAAATGTACCCTGTGATTGTCCACAACATTTGTCTCTGCTTAGGCGTTGTCTTTTACTGTTTTTTCACTGTACTGGGAAAGCGGAAGAAGCATGATCAAGTCCACATCAAGGGAATGAAAACAAGGATTCTATTTAAGGAATGATTGTGGTGCTCAAGTATGGATTTAGAAGGTATCAAGTCCATTCAGGCCAAATCTTCAAATAGCATAAACTCATGTAGGCAGGCCTAGCTGAATCCAAATGGTGTTCCAATTTGTGCCTGTTGAGGATCTGGATTACTGCACTGAAATATTAGTAAGTACAGTTCCTGATGTTGTTGGCACAGCAGCTGGCTGGGGCCCAAGAATGCAGAGGTTATGGGTATACCAACAAGCTTGTTGTCCTCAACAGGCACAAATTGGATGTGATGTTCTGTAGCTCCATCACTGAGCAAGCTACTTCCTTTGTGGCTAAAGTAGGGGCAGGTGTCCCAGACTAGCTCCTTGCAAGTTGATCCTTCAACTACTTACTGGCCATTTGGTCATTAATCCATACCGTACTTTTCAGGTTCAGTGTGGGGGAAGACAATGTCAGAAATATCAGTACAGACTAGAAAATAAAGCAACTCTCAAGAAACTTACCAAAATGACCAAACATATTTCACAGACTTACACGTCTTGCTCCTGTCACACCAAATGCCATCACACCTCCTGAGACAGCCACCTGCCAAGTTTCATTGTTTGACGCATGCTTCATGGCTCTATCTTCCCTAGGACTTTTAATCTCACTAACTTAGCACAAGTAGGAAGTAACACACAGCATCTTCAGCTACAAACAGGAACATTAATTCTCCTATGCAATGATGGACGGCTTTAAGGGTAAGCCTTTTGTAATGCAAATAAGAACAGAAGTAAAGTAAGATCTTTGTTTACTACAAGTATTTCATTTTCTGTGCTGTAGCAAGCGTACCTCCATCATTCACTTCTCCACTTGTCTACCACACTGAGGCCAGTCCCTTAGCAGAAGCATGCTAGCCGTGTTTCTGATCCCTCACAATTCTCTGCATACAATGGATATTCCAGAAGTCTTCACAAGACACCAGAGTCTTTCCATAAACTGTGATGTTTAGTCCCCTGGGATGATGCTGACATCACAAGAGCTATCTGAAGTATGAAAGAATTCTTACTACAATTATTTTTTAACCAGAAACGGAAATGTCCTGCCTAGCTGACTTTTCGTAGAGCATCACCTATAGTATGAGAGTTTAAGTGCTCAGGATATGGGACCATGTTTTTGTATTTCATGAACATTGAAAAGTTAAAGATTTTATTTAAAATAACTTCATTTAAAAGAAAAATAGTAAATGGCACATCATGTAATTGCTATTTATTTTCATAAACATGAGGTATTTCAAAGTGCTATAAGACGCAGCACTAAATGTACATCGTTGGAAGAAATTAAACACAGAACTTTGCAGTTACCCAGTTCTATGCACCAAACATTAACAAATACATTAACTGGAAGAAACAGGCTAGGAAAAGGCATATATAGTAAATTTCTTTACAAAAGTTTCTTAGTTCAAAAAAGTGATAAAGTAATATCTACTCAAAACTTTCACAACTCATTTTCATACGAAAATATAAGTATCAAATTTAGTTATGTATCAGCATCATACTAAAGTATACAGGCAATGTAAGAATTAGTACAGTACATAACAGAGATTAACAATATATTTGTATACAAAAACATGCTCCTCAAACATTGAGGTATTACAGTACTTAGGTATGAACTTCCAGTCTAATACTGGTAGCAAATGCCACCTCTCATAACCCAAGACATGTACAAAAGGCAAGTGTGTAGATGGTATTTACAGAAAATTCCCACAGGGGTACAAAATGCCAACCCCTAAAGTAACATCTGTTAGAACATAAGCACCATAAAACTTAGGAATGAACGTTTTAAAACTCAACTAGATGTCATCAGCAGCTCCAAATGCTCACAACAATTTAAAAAAAAAAAAATCCCCACCATCTACAGTTCTTAAGAAGAAAAACAAAGGCAGTCCATTGTTGTTTGGTAGTCTTGCAAAAAACTCCTTGCAAGAACATCCATTTGCTCCGTACCCGGATAATAGAGTTTGTCGATTACTTCAGGGACTGGATTGAAAGTAAAACCAACATTCTTAACGTCAAAAAACACAATTTTTTTAAAGAATCAAAAATGTGCAAAGTGGCAATGACTGTCCTGGTCAGCCAAAAAAAAAAAAAAACCCAAAACAAAGTTTAGCAAGTCCGCTTGTATTCTATTTTCTTTAGCAATTGTTGTTGCCTGGCTTGCAATTTTTCCTTTTCTAGCAATAACTTCTGCTCCTCTGCCTGAAGGGAATGAACATATTCAGTGGCTTTTTTCAAGATCACAACTTTTGCAGCTTTCTCATTTTTAACCAGTTCTGGAACATGGTCCCTTAATGTGAGGAAACTTGACCGTAGATCATTACGCCGCTGACGCTCCAGGATATTATGGTTGCGTCGACGTTCACTATCCTCTGAATCCGAGTTTCGAGGACTTGAACTCTTAGACTTTGGTTGGATTGTGGGTTTTACTGGACGGGGCACCTCGGTTTTTAACTTTTTCTGCGGTGGAGCATCTTCACTCTCCATGTATGGAGAAGGAGCGGCATAATTATGCTGCTGGTGAATTGGTGCGCAACGCTTTAAAATCAGTTCATTCGGCTGTGTCCTGACTGAAGGAAAAGTGGTATTTTTAGGACGCACTGTAATAGTAAGGGTGGTAACAGCCTTGTTGGAGGAGGAGCGTCTTTTCTCCACTGTCACAACATCTATTTCTTCTTCTTCATCCTCTTCCTCCTCATCTTCATCATCTTTTGGTAATAGAAAATGGAAAATAAAATAGATGTTATTCTCACAGAAAATACTCCGAACAAGTATCAACCCAGATGTATTTACTGACAAAAGATGTACAGTAAAAGCAGCAATGAAATAACTGATGACAAAAACAGGGTGTGCCCACTGTCCGTAGTCAGATATAGATCTGGAAAAGTATGTAATATACATGAAATGACTGAAGAACAGCGATTTCTGGAAGTTTAATAAGTGTAATGAGTTTTTTTAAAAAACACTTCTAATTTTTAATCAAAGCGGGGCTACCACCCACCTAATTGCAATGACAGAAGAGTTTTTCGACAGAATGTATGTGTTTTGAATGGAATCCTAGAGCTGCGGTACAAAAGGCATGCACAGTGCCATAACACAGCCCCTGCTTGGTAGGCAAGCAGCCGGAAAACGAAACAATCGCTGGGTTTGTTCTGAGGCAGAAGGTGAAGCTGCTCCAGCCGGGGACCCTTTAAGCCGGCGCTTGGTGCGCTGCCAAGAAGACAGCTGTTGGAAGTGCTTCCTCACCCAAAGCTGTCAAACCAGACATTAAAGGGACAGCAGGCTTTGAAACCCGGGACGGATCACCAAGTATATGGCGATGGTCAGACGGACCAGCTCATCTCCACACACTAAACCACGTTTCAGCCCGAGTGGACTTCTCGGCAGGCATGGACAGGAGATGTTTCTGGGCATTTTTAGGTTCTGTCAGTGCAAGCGCAAGAGCTCCTCTGAGGGGTCACTACCCTGCTCCAGTCTCCCCAAAACACGCCTACGGGCACACACGGTCATGCCCCACGAAGGCCGTCCCCAGGGTGACAGTGGCAGCCCACCAGCCCCCCCAGCACGGCCGCTGGGACGGGCACGCCAGCCACAGGGGGCAGGAGAAAGGAAGGAAGCCGCGGGGGGCGGGGGGCCGGCACCCCGCAGCCCCACGGGCCGGGCCTGCTGCCCGGTGAGGCTCCTGCCCCGCCGCTCCCCCGGGCCTGCTGCTGCCAGGACAGGAGGCCGGGAGCCGGCTGCCCCCCGCCCTGCTGTCCCCCGCGGGGCCCCGGCGCGGGGGCCCCGGCGCTGCCGCCGCGCCTGCTGCCGCCTGCCGGCCGGCCCGCGCCCCGCCCCGCCCGGTCCTGCACGTCGATGCCGCCGACGGGGACCGAATCGGGGCGCAGCCGCCCCCGCCTGGTCCCCGGGCAGCCCGCGAGGGGCGCGGCGTCGTCGGCGCCCGGAGGGAGCGCCGCCACCCCCCCACCCCACCCCGGGGAGGGGGCGGCCGCGCACCGCGAGCGCTTACCCGAGTCGCTGAGGGTGTCGTCCCCGGAGCTGCTGCTGGCCCGGCTGTCCCCCGCGGGGCGCGGCGGACGGCCGCCCCGCGGAGCCCCGCCGCTCGCCGCTGCCACCGCCACCGCCCCGGCGCGGCTCGCCGCCGCCTCCCGCTTGTTGACGGGGAAGGGGAAGACCACGGCCGGGTCCACGCACTCGGGCACGGCGCCGCCCAGCTCCGCGCGGCCGCTGGCGGCGGCGGGGCTGCCCGCGGCGGCGGCCCCCGGGGGCGGCGGCGGGGCGGCGGCGGGCGCCTTGCCCTGCAGCTTCTCGCTGACCGCCCGCTCCAACTTCTCGCGTGCGGAGAAGCCGCTCCACATGCAGTCCTGGATGATGATGGAGTTGAGGTTGTTGGTCACGCCGAGGCCCGTCTCGAAGAAGTCCCCTCCGTCCGAGCCGCCCCACAGGTCGGCCTCGGGGGGCAGCAGGAGCAGCTCGGACGCCCAGTCCAGGGGGTCGGCGGGGCGGCAGCCCCCCAGGGCCGCCCCTCCCCACGGCACCGGGGCCCCCCCCGGGGGGTGCTCCTGGAGCCCGGCCCGGCTGGGAGACAGGGGAGGGGTGGGCAGCAGCTCAAACTTTTTCCAGATGTCCTCCCCGGGGGGAGCGGAGTCCGGCCCGCACAAATAAAAATCATCTTCGTCTGGGTAGAAACAGGGCTGCAAAGAGTCGAACTCGAGGTCTGGGTTTTTACTGACCATTCCTGGCATTACGGGTCTCTTCTTGCTGATCCCTGGGTCGGGCAATGGTTTTAGAGACAGGTTTTATGGGTATTTCCACCAAGGGGAAGAAGAGAGGTTCTCCCAAGACCTGAAACTAAACCAAAAAAAATAGAAAAAAAAACCAACCACAGTTAGAACACGAAGAAACAGACGCGAATGTGACTCCCTTCCTCTTAACCGAAGAAAAGAAGAAATAATCCCATCATCAGTAGCAAGAAAGAGGGAGCCTTTTGCAAGTTGAGAAAAAACGCATCTCACACACCTTTCCTCCCGACTCAAGATACTCAGAGAAAAGCGATCAGGTAGTGCTCCCACATGCAAAGCTTTCCGCCTTCCCCAGCGCTCCGTGAGGACACAAAACCAGCCCGCAAGGTCCAGCAAGGATGCAAAGAACCTCTGTGCTTTTGCACATAGCACTCGCCTGCTCTCCCCAAACTGCTTCAAGCGCTCAAAACAGCAGCGTAACTGTAGACAGATGCAAGACTTTGATACCGTAATCTCTCCAGAAAGCCCTCTTAATATGCCAGCAAAACTCGAGGAAGTTTACTCCTTTTGTCATCTGCGGAGCAGTGCAAAGGGGAGAGAGAAGGATGCAAAAAAGGGGGCGGAGGGGCTCTTTGCAACTTCGCAAATCGCCAGTTCATTCACTCAAAGCGAGCCAGAGAAATCCGCACAAAACACGGGGGGGGGGGGGGGGGGGGGGCGGGGGAGGAGGGGAAATTCAGCAGCAACAGAAATTATCAACCTTATGTAATAATCTCACGCACAAAAATGCATTAAAACCACACCGGCGCCACCAACAAAGCCTCCTGATTTGCCAAGAAGGTAGGGGAAGTTTTTTCTCCCCCTTTTTCCAGTTTAAGACAAGAGCAACGGAGAGGTTGCAAGGACAACAACTTTGCGCGTTTTGCCACTTCATGCAATCAAACCTCCTGCAAACACACCAGCTTTCCAGCCCTCTCACCTCCGGAAAATGCTGCTGCCCTTACCTCCGCCGGACCCCCCACTCACTAGCCACGACCAGTCAACCACAGCCCCATTCCTCTTGCGAGACCTCCGTTGCATCAGACATTAAAAAAAAATAAAAAATGACTTTAAATCCAAAGGAGACATTCAGCGTCTCCCTTCTGCTCGGTGAAGGTAACGCGAAGGGAAATCGTTCTGCTGGGTTCAGAACAGCTGACGCTGAAACGCAGACCGAAAGGGGGGGAAAAAAAATCCATTAAAAGCCTTATGATGAAATGCAAAGAAACGAGCCCGGCTCAGCTGCTCTCCCCCTGCCCCGCCCCCTGATCACTTCCAGTATTGTACATTTTTCTACTCATGAAAGACATTAAACCGTTAAAAATGCAAAGCAGTAAAGAGGCACCTACAAAACACAGGCGATCTCAATGCGACAGCTCCAAAACAAAACCAAAATATCCTCCAGGATTTTCTTCTGCTCAATGAAAAACCCATTCACCCACTGCGATGCCCCTGCGCTTCCTTTCCCTTCCCATCCTCCCTAGTTTAGCAACTCAAATGCGATGTGGAATTGTATTTATTTGATTGGGTTTTTGTCCTCCTGCTTATTACAGCCCAGACCCTGCAGCTTCCTCTTCTTACCTCCTTGGTGATGGTGGTGGGTGTTGCAAGGGGGAGGAGTGGCGGGGGGGGAAGGGGAAAGAAAAAAAAAAAAGCAGATGATCTTGTATGTTGCACTTTACTGAGCGCCAGCCCGCCCGGCCCCCGCGGCTGGCCCAAGCCTCCGCATTCACCCTTTGCTTGCAGACAGATGACTGTCACTGGCTGGCTTTGAAGCTGCTGGGTATTATTAACCCCCCGAAAAGGCATTAAAAAAAAAAGCAGGGGGGGGAAAAAAAAAAAAAAAAGCTGACACACCCGGGGAGGGGAGCATAACAAAAAAAAAAAAAAAAGAGGAAAGCGAGAGCAGCCTAACCCCACCTCCCTGATTTCCATACAAGCAGGGAGGTGCCTGCCATTTGGCGCCAAAAGCCCCATTCGCTCTTTATTCTCTGCGAGCAGAATGAGGTCCCACTCCTGGTGCAAAAGCGCCGGGGGCGGACCGGGGAGGGCGCCCGGCCGCCGCGGGGGGCCCGGGCCGGGGCCGGGCGAGCGCGGGGCTGCCCCCCGCTCCGCGCCGGCCCGCGGAGCCCGCCGCGGCCGCTGTCCCTTTGTGTCGCGCCCTGCCCGCGCCACCCCGGCCCCCGAGCTTGGGGCAAACGTCGCCTCCGGGCCGCCGCTCTCCCCACCCGCGGCCGCGAGATCTCCCGCGGAAGCGCCCGGGGCAATTAAAAAAAAAAGGCGTAAAGGAAGTGGCGGGAGGAGGGAGTCGCTCCGACTCTGGGCTTTGCAAATCATTAGTAATAATCGTCCTGCAGTGACCGCCTCCCCTCAGGCGAGCGGGGCTGGCACGCCGGCGCCGCTCCTCCGGCTGCCCCGGGCGCGGCTGCCGGGGTGGGCCCGCGGGCGGGCCGCCGGCCAGCCCCGCGCCCCCCCGCGCACACCTCTCCGCCGCGGCGCGCCGCGGCGCGGCCCGGCCCCGCGGAACTGGACATGGACACTCGGCGGGAGCCGCCGCGGCCCGCCGTCCCGCTGCCGACGGCGACACCTTGCGGAGGGCCGGCAGGAGCGGCGGCGCGGCGCGGCGCTCGCCCGGCGCCTCCACGCATATCCCCAGCGGCGGGGCACCCACCGCTCTCTCGCCTCCTTTCCCCGCGGGCGCGGGGGCCGCGGCGGGGCCGGCCGCGGGACGGGACGGGACAGGACGGGAGCGCGGCGCTCTCCTCGGCGGTGCGCGGCGGCGGGTGCGATCCCGATCCCGATCCAGCCGCCGCTCGGGGCGGTGCCTCCTCGCTCATAGGCTGCAGGTTGAGGCGGGGACTTGGGCGTCGCTCGCAGGAAGGCTGGTGGCGGCGGGCGGCCGCTTTGTGTGCGGCGGCGGGGCCGTCGGGGCGCTGCGGGCGGGGCGCCCCCTCCCCGACCCGCCTCGGCCGGCGGTGGGGGCGAGCCCGGGGTCTTCAAAACCGCCGGCTCCCGGGGGCATGGCGGGGAGGGCGCGAGCTCGGCCTCGGCATCGATGAAGGCGCCTGAGGAGGGGGAGGCTCCTCCTCGGAGTGGAGAGTAAACCCGGAGGGAGGGAGGGAGGGATAGTCCGTGCGCGCCTTCACCTCGTCCCCTCCGGGGGATTTTGGGCCGGCTCTGCTGGGAGGTCTTGCCTCTCCCTGTGGTGATCCCCCCCCCCCCCCGTCTCAGCTCCATGTCGCATTTCAGTGGCCAAGGCGAAGAGGCTCCATCACCCTTCAAGTGTCCTGAGGTGGCCTGGAAAATTGGCTGGGGTGCCTGCTGTGGTGCTGAAGCCAGCGGGTGTCCAGGGCAGCAGCAGGGCTGGCCGGGCCCCCCGGGCAGGCCTGGCTGCAGCACAGGGTTGCTGGAGGTGGCAAGATGGCGGCAGCCGGCCTGGCTGCCCTGCTTGTGGAGGCCAGGCTGGTTGGGTTGGCTGACCAACGGCAACAACTGCTTTGAAATGGCCCCAGCCAGGACAGTGAGCCTCTGCTAGACTCTTTGCTTCCCCAGCTCTCTCCCGTCCACCTTTTCCCCTCAGCATGGAGGTGGCTGGGTGAAGTTTTGCTGAGGAGCCTTCAGTTGGCTCTGGCTGAGAGCAGAGGGGGGACCTGGAAGGCGAATCCTCTGTACCAGAGCTTCCGAGCGAGTGCAATTCAAGGAGGGGGTACTGAAGGTGACTTTTAGGTATCCTGCTGTGAGTTATAACTTGGCTGGGAGGTACAGCTGGCTGGAGTCAGCTGTGGAAGGGGCAGCACACCATAAAGCAGAGGAGTGCTGGACAGACTCCTGCCGGGGTTTCGGCCAGCCCCCGTGGCAATAAGCTGGTGAGGTGTTTGAGGTCAGGCTTGCCTGAACTTCTGTGATTTGGCCTCCATTCCTCTAATGCATTTTGGATTCAAGACAGGGGAATTCATTGATTAGCTAATGTGTGCTTGGTACTTTGAAGATGTGAAGTCTTATGAACGCACTGAGCTTTATTAATTTGTGTTTGGATGATTTGGCTGGACAAAAAAGGTGTGGGTGGTTGGGGTTTTTTTCCCCTCACATTTCAGTAGCCTTGAACAGGTTGCAGCTTGTGAGGAGACATGAACAGTTAGTATGTGTTTCACTGAATGTGTGAACAATTTATTTATACTCATCAATTGAGGATCTTCCTCAATTTAAGCAATTATGTATGATTTGCTTGTTTAAAGTAATTCTTTTCGTCTTCCACTTTTTCTTTAATGTTTTTATATGCGCAAGTATTGATATGTCTATACCTTAGAGATTGACATGGACTGCTATCTGATTTATTGTTAATTTGTTATAAATTCTCGCCTAGATTTTCTCAGCAGCCTTTTTAAATTTTCCTTTTTTTTTTCATATGTATGTGTGTGGGAATAAAGCTATCAACTTCTAGGAAAGTTCTACTGCGGTGTGTGATATCTTTTGTAGTACTCTGGATGAGAACGTTAATGAGGGGTAACACTCAAGACAAATCTTTTAGTAACTTTCATTGTGAAAAAAAAAACCCAAACCCCACCAAACAGGAAATGGAAAGCAGTATGCTGAGAAACATTGCTGTTTATGAGCACTAACTCTGTTTAGGTAAAAAGATTTGTTAAAAGCCCAGATCTATTGCTTTGTCATGTAGAGTTGAGAAAGACATGGAAAACATTGTGCAAAGCTTTGGAAGGACTGCACAGATCTTTGTGATGTTTTGGCAGACGCTTACTTTGGGCTATTTTATCAGTGTTTACTTTTTTTTCCTCTGAGCCCTTCTGGCCCTGAAATGGCATATATCAAGAAGCCTCAAGGTAAATGGAAACCTGAAATTACTTGTAGTTACTATGAATTTATTATTATGTCATTTCACTGAAAAAACTTGGGAATTAAGATGTGTGGATACTAGAACTGGGTCCCAATATAGACTGGTTATGTAGCGAATATTTTAAGGCATTGTAAGAATTCACTATCTGGAAAAGTAGAAAAAGGTGTATAAAAAAGTGTATAAAAGGCTAAAAGATACTTTTGCTTGCACAGTGGTAAGAATCTAAGTAGATCCTCTGGTCTTCAATTTGGCCTAACAACGAGCCTGACAAAGCACTGTGCTGAGAGCTTGGACATACACACCTGGGCGTAATACATGGGTAAGTTATTGGTGTTCAGGGCTACTGAACATTTTCCCTTTCATTGTCATTATTGATTCATTAAGGAATGCTGTGTAAGGCAAATTTCTCTGGCCACACATACCTCTCTTTCACCCTTACAGCTGCAACTACCAAGAAGATCAAGAGAAACAGGACAGTATTAATTGGTATGTGTGCAGTTATCTTCCTCAGAGGCACCCAAAATTTGGTACATTTCTTTGCTAGTCAGAAGTAATGTATATACTCTCATGACTCCATGTTAAAATCATAAAAAGGGTTTACAAAGAGTTTCCTTAATCGGGGGGGGGGGGGGGGGGAGGGCAGGAGGAAGAGAGGAGGTGTGTGTTCTGAGTGTACTTGGCAAAAGCATGACAGAATTGGAATGATTTATCCCTGTTCTGTCTCAACCAGCAGAAATGGCATGTGAAGCTTTCTGTGTAGGACTAGAAAGGATATTAAGTATGAATACTCATAGACCTGGGATTTTTATTTTCTTTTCTTAAACAAGGACCTAATACACTACCTATTAGATAGCAGTAGTAACATTTTCAGGCGGATTAAGTATTTGGAGGTAGCTGTTAAAGTTAACCATTACAAAAGCTGCCAGATTTAGAGCAGCAGATTTATTCCTGCATACCTTCAGTAAACTTGCTGGATAGTTGTACCGATCCCTGCTGTGTAGCTGCTGAGTGTGTGTAATCTAAAATATTTCTCTTGACACTGTCCCTGAAGGTAGAGTCTGGTATTACTTTTACCCTTATTCAGGTGAGACAGGGTAAGGGACTTGCCCAGTGTCACATACGGAAATTGAAGCAGATTTCCCCAGTATGCTGATTGTAACAGTCTGAGGTAGCAATTGCTTTCCCACAAGTTCTTGCAGCGTGCGTCATCGTCATCCATTAAGATGAAAGAATAGCGCAGCCTCTCAAAGCCATTGGATGTCACCTCTGCAAAGAATGCCGTCATCGATGCTACTTTCACAGATGTTCTTGTGACATGAAAACTCAAATACCAGCCATAATACCTGGTGCTTGTATAATGTTTCACATGACCAAGACATCGTACAAACACAGACATTGAAAAACTTGAGTTATTTCACTTACAGTCACCGCAGAGGTCAGTAGCCAATCTCACCTGTGCATTCAGAAGCATTCTGAGGCGTACCTAGTAAACAGAGAACTAATTCTATTTAATTAAAACTAATTTTGAGGTTATATTATTCATAAGAAAAACTTTGATAATAGAATATTGCTCTGGCTGCTAAGAACAGAGGAGATACTAGATTTAACCAGGTAACTGTGGCTGAATGCTCCACCATTCAGTGTTCCTAGGCACATCAGAAACCATCTTTCAATAGTTAGTGAGAAGAAAAAGAGCTTTCTTCTTTCTGTGCTTTCTGTGTACATTCGGCCTCTTCAAAAGTGGTTGGTCGAACTGGCATTTGTGTACTCGTCTTCTCCCTCAGCTTGCTTTCTAGCTGCTCAGAGAGCATTGGAAGATTTTCATTAAAACCAGAAGGACTAGAAATGTATTTTTTAGATTTGGCAGAAGCTGATAGCAGTTGCTCAGGAAAACATCCTACTTGCACCAGATTTTTCAAACCCTATATATGGCTAGATAAACATCTAAGCATTTGGTATCTTACAGTTGTATTCTAAAGCAAAACAAAACAAACCAAAAAGAACTTCAAAAAGTTACAGATAAGACCACTAAGTGAAATGTAATAGAAACGAGGAATTTTGGGAGCCTTGTTTCTAATGTCTCTCTTCTATGAGAATCCTTGATGTCTAGTTAAGAATGAGCTTATTAGCTTTTCTTGGTTGAAATATTAATAGCATCTCTTTTCTCTCTCCAGTTTGCAATTTGAAAGAAAACTGTAAGAGTTTTAAGATTTTTTAGACCTTTCCTCCTCAGTAAAGTTTGGTTGAAACTGCCTACTGAGTTCAAAGTTCATGTCAGAGAATGACAGGCAGATAACTCTGTTGGATGTGCTTTATTTCCTTAGGAAGCTCAGCCAAGAGGAAATCAAGTACCTGAATTTAAAAATCACAAATAGATTAAATTTCAATGTTCAAATATTTACTTTGTGCACAAAGAATGAATACAAAGAAAAATACCTCACTGCTCCTCTTAGTCAGGCTGCCGCAAGAAACATTATTAATACAAAATCTGTGGATAAATTCCCTTTTACAATATTGTAATCCCCACACATTATTACAGTAATTACTTCCTCCTAAATATATACATAGTGCATGAAAATATATCCTGATTGTAAAATCACTTACAAGCATTTATCATTCTTGCAAGTATTCCTTTATAAGTAGGAAGTATAACTTTCCTAAATTTAATTGTTGCTTAGTACAGCATCAGTGACATAACAGTAGAGTCGGGTTGTTCTTTGTTATATTCCTGTTTTTATAAATATATGTGACACAATGAATACATTTGATATGCACATGCATTTCAGGAAAACAGCTGTGGCAAAATATTTTTTCTCTAACAGGTGATTAGCCAGTTAAAAATGGCTTGATGGTACATAATGAGAGCAATGATAACCTTACTTTTTGTTAAGAATCATTTGTTAACTTTTGCAAAAATTAAAATTACGGTGAATGTAATTCATGTCCAGCATACTGAGACACTAATCTGTATTACCATGCTACAAATAAACAGTAACTGTCATCTACCAGTAATTTTGAAGATATCAGCCATGCAAATTTATACTGTGTCCTTCAGCCACAGCAAATACGGTAGACCTCTTGCAGGGATGGCCAACTTTATAAAATAATCTCATCACAGGTCTTCAGTTTTTCTCTGAAAGTCAAGGGACTGAGCCTATTCACTCAATACCCATTCCACTGCCTGTTAAAATTAGGGAGAAACTCTTTGGAAAATTAATTTAGGCGAGCCCAGGAGAGTCTCCCTTATATTTTGCAGTTCGTAAGGATGGAGAGAGGAGAATGACACTGAAGGGCAGCTTACCATTTCTCCTGACCCACTGCAGGTAATAGGCAGGTGGGAAGAGGACTGGTGAGGTTTGACAGGTTCATCGAGTAAGTTTTTCTCCTCACAGTGGTCCATGGTAATGTTGCAATGCCACATCATCAGGAAGACCTATTGGTCTCAAGTAGTTTAATTCTCTGAAAAGCTTAGTTTAGTTAAAATCTTAATGCCACAGTAAGAAAGATTGGGTAGTGAACACTGGAAGATCTTTGGGGTTGTTCACACAGCTTGTAAAATGGGCTGCTTATGTAGTTTGTCCCTGAATTTTACCCAGTTCCTTTTCTACCTGCCCCTCTCTCTTTTGCCACCATATTTTCAATCATTTAGTGGTTTGAAGCATTACAACTTTTTATGTTTATAAGTACTTAAATGTTTTAACTTTTTTTTAGCTATTAGCCATTTGTGCATTTTTATGCAAGCTCACGTTGCTGACTTGTTTTGAAACTTTAGCTCAAAATATTTCAGTATTGCAAACCCTTTTAAAGATTTCATTGCTATGAAATATTTTACCAGATAATTCACTGAGACAAATGTGAAATGTGCAGTTGGGAAGGTAAAATTATAACCAGTCACATAAACCTGTCTTCATTAGCTCCCTTTCAAACATCTCCAAATGTTACCAATAGAGAAAGACATCCTTGGAGAGTGGTTTGAAGCGTGAATTCTTTAGTTTTCAGTTGGAATCTGCTTTATGTTTGAGAGGAAGGCTTTCATTTCCTGCATCTGAGATTCATTTTTAAATGCAAGCTAACAGGAAGATTAGCCTTTAAGGACTGTTAGTGACTGGCCAGAATGGTGTTGGTGACTAGAACATAAAAGGGAAAAAAGAAGAAAAATATAGACTTAAGTGAGTGAATAAGGGGATGCATCAAACTATATTCTCAGCTGGTGTCAATTGATATGGCTTCTTTCCATTGGGACTGTGCCAGATGAGACCAGTAACAGATCTGTCCTGTCATGATTCCAACTTTAGTCCTGGACCACAGCTTGAAAGTAGTTTTCTGGATTGTTTAGTTTGTTCTTATTTTATATGCAACATATAGAGCCTTTACTGATAACCTGTGGGACATTCTTCAAAGCTTTGCCATAAAAACTGTTAACAGCAAAGGAAACACTTAACACTTATTGCAGTAATGAAAATATCTTCAGACACATTAAAGGCCTTTATGGAGTTTTGATTGTTTTATTATTGCCATTCCTGCTTTAGTAAATCAGAGTGTCAAAGTTTTGTTTATTTATGTGTCACAGAAATTATTGATGTATCTGGCTGTAAGCAGAAATGTATGAAGAACTATGCCACAATCTTCGGATGTCTTACCTTTTCCTCCTTCTGCATGCCTTTACCTAGTCTCCCAGAGAGAGCTGGCTGTGTCCTTAATGTCACTGGGGCTAATTCTCATGGGCTTCTGTGAAGCTTTCAGCTCCCTTGCCAAATCATGGACACTGAGCCTTGAAAAAGGTGTTTGCTTCCCGGTAAAACAAATAAATGATTGCTAGAGATGAGAAACCAGACTCAACAGATCCAGGTTTGCATCTGTTTTGGAAAATCCTTCAATATATTCATATGTTTAACATAGTCATGTTTTTCCAGGCAAATGGAACAGGGTTTTGTACGAACCACAGTCTGTAAGTCACAAAACTGCTTTGAAGTGAGCCATGATCAATAGGAGGCTGAAAGAAATGTCTAGTTCTGATCATTGTACATAATTATTGTAAAATTGTTTGACAGATTACAGACTTTCAGCAGTATAGAGTTTTAGAAGCAAGTGCCACAACAAATGTGGTTTATGAATTTGATTTTTTTTCTCTTCAGTGAATAATAAACCATTTTTGTACTGATCATATTTGACATTGGATTCCTGTTGCTTGCAGTGTTCTTTTTTGAATGTTTTAAGGCTCATCAGCATTGTAACTTTGGCCTTGGCTGTCCATATGTCTTAAAGATTTCATGTTGCCGCATATTGCTGAAGTATCTGAACACATACTATAAGATCTAGACCTGACAACTTTCCTCTAAACCTGTCTCTCTTGTCATTATAAAGCCAGTTCTGCTGCCTAACTCCTCAATACCTAAAGTTGCAGGGAAAAAAGAGAGAAAACCTGAACAAGAAGCATCCAGTATGTGGCAAACCAAGGTACAGTCAGACAAAGGACAGTACAAGGCAGGAGACAGGACAGCACGTTAGTCTTGTAGCTACCCAGGGTATCAATGAGAGAAGAAAAAGTTGCATGCGGTTTTGGCTGAATGATATTATAAAGCATCATAACAAAAAAATTTTCCTTTAAAACTGCTCACTGGTTTTGTTTTTGCTTTTACCAAAATGAATTATTTGGTGGTCTGTAATGACTTGTGATTTGGGTAACTTGAAATGTCATGGCAAAAGCAGCAGTTAAACACAGAATGTCATTGCAACCCTTAATTAAAAGATGTTGCTATTTAACTTTGAGCTGAGGAAAATGAAAAACATATCCACTATTATACAAGTATAGCCTTGATTTTTGACTCTTAATTTATCTTTTGATCATTGTATGGGAGGGACTTCCTCATCTTATTGTTAACAGAAATATCCAAAACTGTAATCCTGGTTTCGTAGTGCACAGCTATGTTCATGTGATCAGACTTTACATGTTAAATGTATTTTCATCAGTAATCTAATATTTATGAGCTATTACAGTATTGAGGCTTAGCTAGAGGTTTTCGGTATGGATAATGCATATATTTGTTTTCCAGTGACATAATTTTATTCTAAGAACAATTTCTGTTTAACAGAACTGAAATGATCTTGATATCCGCAAATGTAATTCTGTGTAATATCGAGGTTTACAATAGATGGGCCACGTTAGCAAAGGAATACAGAAATGTACAGAGCTGAAATCTATGTTAAAGGAAGAAAGTAATGGTGAAAATTTATTATGTTTTGTTTCCATCCTGACATTACCCAAGTCTTCTAACAACAATTTTCATTGCATCAGTTCCAGAATGCTAAATATGTAGTGTTTTGGCAAGACCATTGCCTCAAACATACTAGTACTGTGCTGGCATTCCTGCTCCTTTGACTTGTATTCTAGATGCAGGCAGCTAGATCAACATTAATCAGTGCAGAAAATCACTTTCGTGTGCCAGGGTTTCAGACTGCTGGTAAAGACTTCTTCTTGGCAGGATAGCAGTATAGATATGATGTTGGAAGGCGTCCTCCTTCCAGTGCATCATGGTGTTGAGGACTAGTTTTCTGCCTACTCTTCTTTTTTATAGGACAATCTGCAGTATTATTTTAGTTAGCTGCCCTTACAGAGAATTTAGAGTAAGTCTTCATGGGGCAGTAGAGCATGAAGACTGTCCCCAGCTCACCTAGGCTGGGCTGATAAATCTACGAAGCACATTGCACTGTTGATAGCTCAAGTACTAAAAGATATCTAAACTGTATCTGCCTGGCCCACTGCTCAGGACAGTAAGTTTTATCCCTTCACAAGGCTAATAACAGGCTCAGCATCATTTTGAAACTGCTGTAGTGTGTTTCAATCTGGCGCTAGCTTAACCAATGCCAGCCAGGCAACTGCATCATGCTCCAGTGTGCTGTGTGGATGCACTGTGTGATAAACAGGGATAGTGTTTGTCTTTAGCTGTTAAAAGAAAATAAATATTTCATCTTGCTCACTGTATATTTTAGTTTTCTTATTAATCTTCATACTCACCTTTCAGACCTATGAATTTGTCAAATACTGTGCAGCAGAGTTGGACTGATGGTAGATGGTGAGAATTCTAAGGTAGGATGAAATGTAGTATGGAATAGTGTGTCCTAGGGTTTTGATTCTAGTTTTAGTTTCACCGTTTGACCTGTAGCAGATCATGGGCAAGGTCCTGTTAACTTTCATGTTAACTTTCAGTTTTCCTCACTTGTAAAACAGGAGTAATGATGGTTAGCACCTCTGTGAAGTGTTTTGAGAACATCAGGAAAATTGAATGTTGCTACTTAAGCTAGTAAAAACCTACTAGCTTTTTGTTTTGTAGTATGTTTCTATTAGTGTGATGGGGTAACAATACTCTGCAATGAAGGTAGAATTGCTCTACTATGTAGAAAGTAAGGCTAAATGCTGCAATGAAACAGAGGAATTCATTTCACCTTAAGGGATGGCTATAGTGCAGACATGTACATCTGAGGTAGTCATTATAGGCTGCCTTTCTAGACAGTGGAGAATGCTTGCCACAATCCATTTGACTTTCTTTAGATGTCTGCTTTAAGGTGAGATGAATAATGCCTTATGAATAATGCTCATTGTATAATTTAATCATACCTCCTGCCATAGAGGTACCTCCAGCTGCTCTGTATTGGTTGTGGTTGCTTTTGTTTGACTAAAACACCGCTTTCATAAAGTCCTTTTTTAAGACTAATTTGGACAAGCAAGCCAATACTTTCAGTGGTGATACTATTTTTTTTCCTTTCCTTCCCACCCATATCTTATGTTAACCTTCAAAAACAGTTAATGAAGCATATAAATAGCAGTTGAAACCGCTTCTTATAGAATATCTTAGTGTTTGAAAATAAGTGCTGAGTGTCGGTCAGCAACTGCTGTAAAAAATGAAAGGTAAATTTGGCATGCAGCAGTGAAATGCTGAAGTGGTGATTAGTCTTTTTGACAAATAGATGAGTCTGGCTTGGCCAGCTGTCAGGCCAGTTGTACGCACATTTTGCTATGTTATTCTGATTGCGTTACTTTTGCATTTGAACTGAAGTCAGGGTAGTTACATAGAAAGATGTGTCACTGTTTAACAACGCTATAAACATGTGTGCTCTGTTTCTGCACCTCCTTCTGAGCAATGGTATTTCTACCTGGTCTGTGAATTGTGCCACTGCAGTAATTTACTTATTAGTTGTAATGTGAATACAAGGTTTTTCAATATATTTACAAAAATATATGTTTCGACCTCTTTGGAACTGGGATATTATTATATACAGAAAGTAACTGCGTGTTAAGACTGTGTTATTTGTGCAAGCTTGTTCTCATGAAATTATCATTGAGAGAGTTCCCATATACATATAAATGCTGGCATTTTTTCTTGGAGCTGGCTTGGGAATTTGAGTTAAAAATAAAGGTGGATAATGAAACGTGATGTATGTGTACATTCCTTGTCCCATTATGCTGATAGCCCTGTATCTGGCATTTTGGAGAAAATATGAAAAGATAATGAGTAAGCTTTTGTGCATATCCCATGGCTCAGAGAAGAAAAGAGGCTCTTCTGAGACTGGCATGTCGTTAGCGGTGAATATTGGAAAACCCTCCTCTGCTTGTCCTGCCTTGTGAGAAGCGAGACTTGAAAGAACTTTCACTTCTTTTACTGGTTTGAAAACATATTTGACCTCTGAGAAAGGAAGCCAGGGAGAGCACTGAATAAGTTGATTTACCATCTCTTGAAATACCTCCTTTACTGGTTCTGTGCCAGAATCTGAAGTGCTGTAGTGACAGCAGCCAAAAGGGAGTGGGGATTTGGATGGAGATAAAGGGAAAGATTAAAAAAAGAGGTCTAAACCTATATTTAATCCAATGGTCTCGTTATCTGAAGCTGGCCACTTCCAGGAGCTCTGCAAACTTTTCCTTTAGTGAATGAATTGAGCCCTGTGTTATAATGACAAATACTTCTTCTGGGAAATGCTTATGTTGTGTTACGTTAATGCTACAGTGACAAAGTACAAACTGAATTATACATAAAGGATATGACTTTTTACATCTGTGATGCATGTGGATTATGGAGGCAAAGATGACCCAAGAAAGTGGAAGCTATGTGTCTGAGTTGTTGAAATCCAGGTTTTGGAATGACATCCCAGGAACAGCTGCTGCTGACTACACAGGATTGTGAGGGGTGCAGTGTGATTTTCAGTGAAATGTCCAATTTTTCTTCATGAAAACGTTTCTCTAGTCCAAGAAAAAGGGGGATTTACTAGTGTTTCTGATGGATTTGCTACAAAACATTGCTACTTGAACATGATTCTAAGATTTTAATTCACATACTCATAGCTGACTTTTAGCTGGTTGATTTCAGTAAACTTCTACTGATTTAAACCAGCTGAGAATCTTTTCCTCAATCATCATGGTATTGCTCACTGGAAGTATGCTCCTGTACTATAAGCTCTTCGGGGCAGAAGACTCCAAAGTCCTAAGAAAAGTGGTTTCAGGTCTCTTTGGAAGCAGATGTTTGCCCCTAAGTAGCAGTATTCAGCAGCATACATCCTAATTTGAGGATGCCTGGTAGTTAGGCATTGCAGAACTGAATTTAGCAGTACCTAGGCCACCCTTGTGATTCTGCGTTGCCTTTGGAAATTTTGGCATTGGGTGAGCTGTATGCTTCCTACAATTCTACCTGAATCTCTTGTCCTCCTTTTTTACCACTCCTTCACAGAAATGTCTAATCAGTGGTTAAAGGCTCATAAGGTAAACATGTAAGGCTATGTTGTATGTTCGCTGTTCCCAGACATGACCTTTTTATTCTGCCATTAGAGCCCCATGCAGGTACATTAGAGCCCCAGGCATCCTCGATGTAGATTTTCTGAAGTCCCATTGAAGCTGGAACTGAACCAAGTGGACAGAAATGGACAGAGAAGCCTAAGCAGTGCCAGCAATGGTTTTGAGTAGTCCATAAGAGTGTGCATTATGACAGTTTTGGAGAGAAAGGTGACACCCATAACATCAGAGCAGTCACAGCAGGAGGAGGCAACTGTTTTTTAATCAAAGTGGGAAGCAAGGCATGGCAAAAGTGAAGGCTTTGGAATGGTGTGAGGGCTTGATGAGAAGAGATTTTGAGTAAGGCTGAAGACAGAGAGACTTGGCGTAAGAAGCTTTTGAGTGGCTGACTTGCTTTAAGTAGGAGCAATGGATTTAAAGTTCAGCACGCTGATGGAAAATAATTCCCTTACAGAGCCCTTAGTGAGAATCTGAGTCCTTTCCTTTTGTTGTTATTTAAATCTACTCGTGTATGGGGATGTCATCAGAAAGAATGTTTGTTGCTTCTTGTTTATTCAGGTTAGGAAAGATGTTCATGAAATATGTAGTCACATAGTAATTATGTCATCACATACACTGCTACAAAACTCTCCTCAGTGAAGAGGAATTTCCTTTACACCTGACGATAACATTTTTCAAAATAAAATATGTCAAGGCTTAGAAGTTTATCTTGGCAGAACATCATACCATTAAAGCAAGATTGAATGTATCCTGTCCAAATCTCTTGCTTCTTGTAATGGTGCCTAAGGCTACAGTCCTCCAGATGTTGATACTACCAGCATTTACATTTTGAATGAAAAAACCTCTTGTTACTGCAGACACTTTACAGTAGAAATTCTACCTTTTTTTCAGAACAGTTTGTCTGATGTAATGCAAAAAAAATGTGATGGGAAAAAAAAGATTTTTTTGCCCCTTCAGAATAATTTGCCCTTAGCAATAAGAATGAGAAAAGATGGGGCAGCAGCTCTTTCATGCCCCTTGCTTCCCAGTCCAGGTTAAGATTGCATTATTTGTCCATAAATAGCTAAAAATTGCCTTAGTCTCAGGAAGGAAACGGAAGGTGCTGCAGTAGAAATAGTAGTGAAAGGGCAAGCATAATTTTTCCTTGCACAAACACTGGCCAGACATCATCAGCATTAAACTTAATGAGCCTTATTTACACTAAGTCAGCTCACACTGCTTTAGCTTTAAAGGGGCCTTAAAACAAGTGAGAATGGGAATAATTTCCTCTAAGTTTTGGTAATTAGCACAACTAGTCCCACGGGGGATCAAGAGATGGTGGTAAGACAACTCCATTTTCTGAGTTTTGGTGGATACCAAAGGCAGCTTGCAGTCTTCTTGCTGAGGTGGTATGGTATTACAAGGTTTTATGAAGGAAAGGCAGGACTAAGTGAGCAAGGGATGACAAAGGGGTGAGATAACAGGACACTGAGAAGAGAAATAACATCTTCATTGGTGTATGTTTTTAGGAAAGCCATATATAGTTCAGCACGAATGGGCAGGCTTCAATTGGAATTAGATTATATTTTTTTTTTTAAGAAAAACTGTATTGCCACATGCTGATCTGCATTGAGATTGCTTTGTCGTCCTCTCACTTGCAGGTTTAGCTATCTTATGCGCCTACATGTTTTGTTGGATTGGTACCTGAGGCTTATATCTGGTAAAGAGATTCATGATGCAGCTGCATAGACTAATTTTCCAGTCTCTTGCTACTATTTCTGTACTGTAGACTCTAAATAGGAGCTTACGATTGAGTGGCAGCCTGAAGAAGAAAGGCGTGGAGGATTGCTGATACTTTCAGGAGCAGCTGTTCAGCTCACTGTCCTCCAGCAAACAGATCTTGGGCATGAATTGGTTGGACCATTAGTAACAGTTCAAGGAAAGTCACAAAAACACCAAGCAGGGCATGTAAACATTACATTTGTCATGTATATGTAGTTTTGTGGTAGTGAAGAAACAAAGGTGACAAGTATCATACTGAGTCTTCCATGCAAGTAATTCATAAAGGTAAATGATTTTCCCAGCTGCTGTTTTCCCCTACATGGCACCTTTACATGGGAACACCTTATCAGGAAAGATACTGGGATTTTGATGTGTACTGGGTTAATTAACAGGTTATGTCAAAATGAGAGGGATCAATCTTTTAAAAATCACTTTAGATAGTGATTTCCTATAGTGGCAGTAATATCATCAGAGATAGTATATTCAGCAAATACACACACACATATACACGTTTGCTTCATGTCGTGTACTCTTTGTTTTGTGCTTGCATTTCAAATAATTTCTGTTCAACCATGATATCCTGTGGCATGGATGGATGCTTGTTAGTAGAACAAGTAACATAGTTCCTGAGTTAGAAAGGTCATAGATAGGGCAATGGGACTCGGGACCCAAAGCTGGAAAATGTATTAACAGAGTTTAATCAGTCATACTAAATTCCACTGTGGCATATTTCCTCAACAAATTAGTTAAAAGGATTCTGGGTTCTGTCACTGGAAAAGAAAACACTTAATCTTTTATTCTAAAAGGAATATTTTTTCCTTTAATTATTGTGTCTGAAAGTTTTTGGGTATTTTTTTGCATTTGCATGAGTGTTTATTATAGTTTATGCTGTAATGTTTAAAACCTTATATTAGGATATCTAGCTTCTCCTGTAAATTTTGCCAGAGCTTTGTTGTGCAGCCTTGATCAAATTACTCGCTCCTTCTATCTCTCACATTCACTGTATTCAGGTAATAGACTCTCCAGCGCTGTCCTAAACTTTAGTGTGTCTGTAAAGCGCATACCACAATGTGATACTGGTGGAATCAGATGGAATTTCTAAGAACTACCGCAGTTCAAAGAACTAGTAATTATTTGGGGTTTGGCTAAACTGTGTTATCCAACAACTTTTCTGGTGAAGAACCATTACTTCAAGTATTGGAAGAATGTGCATGCAAACCATTGGCCAGCCAGCATGTTTTTTGGCAGGACAGTATATTTTAGGTAAGCAATCATAATCAAGGAGCGTGATTCAGATTCTGATTGTTCTCAAGCAAAGGAGTGCAAATGTGAAAGTATATCAGGGAGATTCATCTGAATAGTAACTGTGGTTGTTTCATTTCCTAGATGACCATGCAGGATTTGTGAATTACGCAACATCAGCTACCCCTTGCATAGTCTGAAGCTGAAGTTAGAAATCTATTTAGAACTGCTTTAGTGCAGCCATTCTTATGCATCCTATGCAACTCGTACCCTGCCTCCTCCTTCCCTACAGAGGACAGGTAAGAAAGGCACTTCAGGAGGGAATACTGTTCCCTTGCTATGTGGGGATTCTGTAATAATTAACAACAGCACTCTTGGTACATTCAAATTGAAATTCCTCCTCTATTCGAGTGCTTGCTTTTTTTCACAAGTACCTTGTAGAGTTTTATAGCTTATAAACTTCATAATGGTGACATCCCACCCTGAAATACAACTGTAGTATGATTTGCTGTGTTGAAGAACTAATGTATGATCACTTTTTTCTACCACTCTAAGTAGGTATGACTAATAGAGTTTTTAAAAGTACAGAACTAATTCCTGAAGTTCAGTAATTAGTGATATAGTAAAAATAGGATTCCTCTAAATTACTTTAAAAGTTGGCCTATTTCCATCTACACCATTTAAATAGGTATTAATTTAAAGCCAGCTGCTTCTTGCCTTTTGCATTTCAGTATTGCTCTGTTAGTTTTTCTTTCTTCCTCCTGAGGATTAAATGTGTGTCCTGTAGACTTATCAGCCCTGACTTTTTGTATGTGACAACACTCACTGTGATCTCCTAACTCATCAATCAAGTGGGAACCATAGTCTTCGAAAGTGTTTTAGAGAGCCTCTTTCTTGAATAGCACACAGTATTTCTATACTAAGGGTATACTATGCCATAAAATAATGTTTATGTTCCTTTAGGCTTAATACCATACCATTTGTGAGTACAAGTGCTGATGCAATTTAGAAAGAGATGTTAACTTTATATCCTACCGAGGAAGTAGTTTTATTACTGTGTATGCAAAGCAACAGGAAAGCAAAGCTTTGCTTTTATATTTTATTAGCTATCATCATCATGTTTCAGGGCCTCTTGTATCAGTATTTGCAGACATATAGAAGTCTTTCTTTATGAGCATACTAAAAAGAAATTAGGAAATTAATAATGTGGCTTCTGAATCTTTAGAAAAAGCACTTGCTTTAGAAAATGATGAATTGTTTCAGCAGTGTATGTCCCAACAATGAGGCTTACAAATACCAAATGTAGAAGAATAACATTGTGCTTTGGCATTGGATTATGAAAGTAGAATGGAGATGAAAGCAGTTAGCTTAACTGCCATTTAGAGGAATATCACTGTTGGTAATGCCAGACATTTAAATATGAATCAAGCCCCAACATAGACCTGAGATATCCTAAAATTGTTAAAATATACTTCAGGTTGGTTTTTATTTGCCCACTGATTTTGTTCTTTGAGGTGTGCTTTCTGAGTATTCTGTCATAATTATGAGATTGAGAAACTGATGCAGAGATTTTTCAAATAGTCACAAGTTGTCAGAAGCATGAATTTTGAGCAGATTACAAAGTGTCATGAAATTCCATAGACCTGTGAGAGTTCGTAAGACTCTGATAAGCGCTGTTGTGGGATGCAATTTTTAGAGTCTTTGAAATGGCTTTTGACTGGTTTTGGAAACTGAAATTCTACACTGAGAAAATTCACACACAGTGAAATGTCCTGTTTTGGTAAGGCTTAAGGATATATTTATTTTTTCATATATATTTTAGTTTATACTATAGAAGACAGCTCAAAAAATACTGTATAAGAATACTGAGAAATGACTTCTTAAAGGAGCTTGACCATGTTCAGTCCATCTTCCATGGAAATTCTAACAGAACAGAATTTTCTATAGAAATAAGTGTTGTCCCTGTTGTTACAATTCACTGTGTAAGAGTATATTTGGTAGTCACATTCTTAATCCAAAATATTTAATACATCCAGGAAATGGAATGCCTTCAATGTAGATTGCCTTGGGTTAAAAAAAGAGACCTTGACTTTACACAGTATTCTGTAGGAATCAGAAGAGTATTCTGTAGGAATCAGAAGAGTATTCTGTAGGAACCAGTCTGGAGAGCCATGTAGACCCCTTGCTCATTTCAAATGAGTTATGAAAATGGAATCTAAATGAAAGCAGCTACTGATGATACAAATGTGGCACAAGAATTACCACATCACAATTGCTGCTTATAAACATTTAAGTATCATGAGTCAGCTTTAGATTACTGAAATTAGTTTTTAAAATGTTAATATATACGTGAGCTTGCTGGTCTTGCTTCTGAAAACATACAAGATCTTCTCTCACTGGAGTTCACTGAGTGCTGATGCCTTTTTTGGTATCATTAGGACTAGGTCAGAGCTTCCAAACCTTAAGAAACTGGAAATGACATACAGGTAAATTCATAATGGTTCAGAGCATAGTAAACTTAGATGCCCATACTCATGCTTCTTGTGGTCAGGGAAAAAAAAAAAGACAAAAAAAACACTCAATGAGATGCCTGGATTTTGTGATGGGTAGTGAAATGACTGAGATAGCTTATAATCATCTGAAAAAAGATTATCCTGTCCAGTCTGAGATGATAGCAAGCATTGCTCATGCTCCAGATTTAATTGGTTATTTGGGCACGTATATTATCATTAAACCCCCTCTAACTTAGCTATAAACTTTTGAAATGTTTTCCAGTGAAATGAAATGTTTTTTGTCATTATACCTCTTGTCTTCCTGAGGTTTGGTTTCAGTCTGCTGCAACAAATTTTATTTAAGTGCTGGGCTGTGTTGATAATAATGAGGTAGTCAAATGTTATAGAGGAAAAGTTGCAGCTGCTTTTTATCCACTTGTTGCTGACATTGAATTTGTTTAATTGATGTTGCATGTAAAATGCTGGAACAAGCAGAGAAAGATGTGATTCTAGCAATATGAGAAAGATTTGCCTACCGCTATGGTTGGATATGTCATTCCAGAGGAGACCAGGAGTCTTACACATGGTGGTGGTATCATGCCATTTCTTCTCAATAAGGCAAGAAGATTTTATGGTTGCCACAGTTAAGCTGGAAAGAGATCCAAAAGGAGAACTGAGTATCTGCTTCCTGTGCATTTGTATTAGACCATTTCCAGCACCACTAGGGTATGTTCAGTTCTGGATCTTGGTATGAATCCAGCAAATCCCAGGTCTGCGTTCTTAGCTTCATTTAGATGAACATTTGTGGCTTTTGGCTGGCTTCTGAATGAGCTTGTTCAGGAAGGAGAGATCTGATATGCTTTTTGGTTGGTTTGAAATCATTAAGGATTGCAAAGAGTCAACCTTCTTCATTGCTAGTCGAACTAGTTTGGGCTTGAAAGGTAAAAAAAGTTTCTTTCTTTGAAAGCCATATTTGTTATTTCTGTAGAAAAGGCCTTCTGTTCATAACTTTTTCATGAATCAGTAAAAACATGAATAAGTACAGAAGATGTTTTAGATCGGTGATATCTAAGTTTAATTTGCACAAGCAAATTACCTCACCATGAAGTATAAACTGAAGAGGGGTTATATGGAATTATCTTAAGGTACTGTGAGGTGTCTATGAGGTACTTAATGCCTTCTTTGCCTCAGTCTTTAATAGACAGACCAGTTGTTCTCTGGGTACCCAGCCCCATGAGCTGAAAGAAAGGGATGGGGAGCAGAAAGAAGCCCCCCCAGCCCAAGGGAAAATGGTTAGCGACTTGCTACACCACTTAGACAGACGCGTCTATGGGACCGGATGGGATCTTCCCAAGGGTACTGAGGGAGCTGGCAGAAGTGCTCACCAAAACACTTTCCATCATCTTCCAGCAGTCCTGGCTGACTGGGGAGGTCCCAGTTGACTGGAGGTTAGCAAATGTGACACCCATCTACAAGAAGGGTTGGAAGGAGGATCTGGTGAACTACAGGCCTGTCAGCCTGACCTCGGTGCTGGGGAACATTATGGAGCAGATCATCCTGAGTACCGTCACGTGGCACGTACAGGACAACCAGGTGATCAGGCCCAGTCAGCATGGGTTTATGAAAGACAGGTCCTGCCTGACTAACCTGATCTCCTTCTATGACAAAGTGACCCACTTAGTGGATGAGGGAAAGGCTGCGGATATAGTCTACCTAGACTTTAATAAAGCCTTTGACACCATTTCCCACAGCATTCTGCTGGAGAAACTGACTGCTCATGGCTTGGATGGGTGCACTCTTCACTGGGTAAAAAACTGGCTGGAATGGCCGAGCCCAGAGAGCTGTGGTGAATGGAGTTAAATCCAGCTGGCGGCCGGTCACAAGTGGTGTTCCCCAGGGCTCAGTACTGGGGCCAGTTTTGTTTAATATCTTTATCAATGATCTGGACGAGGGGATCGAGTGCACCCTCAGTAAGTTTGCAGACAACACCAAGTTGGGCGGGAGCGTTAATCTGCTTGAGGGTCAGAAGGCTCTGCAGAGGGACCTGGACAGGCTGGATTGATGGGCCCAGGCCAATTGGATGAGGTTCAACAAGGCCAAGTGCCGGGTCCTGCACTTGGGTCACAACAACCCCATGCAACAATACAGGCTTGGGGATGAGTGGCTGGAAAGCTGCCCCGGAGAAAAGGATCTGGGGGTGTTGGTCGACAGCCGGCTGAATATGAGCCAGCAGTGTGCCCAGGTGGCCAAGAAGGCCAATGGCATCCTGGCCTGGATCAGAAAGAGTGTGGCCAGCAGGAGTAGGGAGGGGATCGTGCCCCTGTACTCGGCGCTGGTGAGGCCGCACCTCGAATACTGTGTTCAGTTTTGGGCCCCTCACTACAAGAAGGACATTGAGGTGCTGGAGCGTGTCCAGAGAAGGGCGACGAAGCTGGTGAGGGGTCTGGAGCACAAGTCTGATGAGGAGCGGCTGAGGTAACTGGGGTTGTTCAGCCTGGAGGAGAGGAGGCTGAGGGGAGACCTCATCGCTCTCTGCAACTACCTGAAAGGAGGTTGCAGAGAGGTGGGTGTTGGTCTCTTCTCCCAAGTGACAAGTGATAGGACAAGAGGAAATGGCCACAAGTTGCATCGGGGGAGGTTTAGATTGGATATTAGGAAAAATTTCTTCACTGGAAGTGTTGTCAGGCATTGGAACAGGCTGCCCAGGGAGGTGGTTGAGTCACCATCCCTGGAGGTATTTAAAAGACGTTTGGATGAGGCGCTTAGGGACATGGTTTCGTGGTGGATTTAGCAGGATTAGGTTAAGGGTTGGACTTGATGATCTTAAAGGTCTTTGCCAACCTAAACAATTCTATGATCTTTGGAATTCCTCAGTTCATCCAGAACGCATTATTCTGCTTGCATTCACATCTTCTGTTTGTGGTAAATGCAGTTCCTCCAAGCGATAAACTGTGTCAGTGTCAGTTTTGAATGATAATCGAGGATTTGATCTCTCGTTACGTCCAAAAATGCATCCTAAAGGAACATTAAATTTACAAGAAAACGTCACATTTAAAAATAACTGTGCATTCCTAGTTCAGCTGTTGTCTGTTTATGTCATGGTGTCTCTTGATGGCAACACATCCTATTTTTACTGTAGAGTTCCAGGCTTACATAGTGCAAAGGATGTCCTCCTCCAGAACCAGTATCAGTGTTACAAAGTGTAAAATGTTGCTCAGAATGATTGCAGAAGTTGGAAGAGGCAGAATATTGCTGCAAGAGAAAGAAAGATCTCAAGATCAAGTAAGTAAGAAAATTAATGCAAAAAATTAATTTTATGCTAGTCTTACTTCTGCTTGGCAAGTCACTTTTAATCAGGTTTTCAAAGTTAGGGGGGGAATTACATGTTCTTTATTTTCAATGTGCCACGACATTTTTGGGCCTAGACTTAAAAAAAATACTAAGCACTACAGCTACAACTGGAGTCTGTATTTGTACCATGTAAAATATAAAAATTAGGGTGCATATGTAACAAAATGGACATCCAGAATTAATGATACTTAGATTGTTTTGGCATTCTTCCATAAAAAGAGGGAACGATAATTCTTACTCACAGAAGGGGTGTGAGATAAATTCATTACTTTTTGTAAAGTTCTGAGGTGCTATCATAGTATTGAAAAGCTTAGGAAGAACCCATAATAATCGAGTGTTTAAGTGGTGTACATATTAAATACAGGCTAAGGAAGCTGAATTGTGTGCCATATGATAGAGAATAGAGGAACAAATATTGCATTACCTATGGGAACACAATCAATGCCTTGAATGTTTTTGGTCATATCCTAAAGCATTTATGACAAGACTATACACCAAAAGATGCTGTCTGTATCTTTTGCCTGTGTTTTGCTTTTACAGCTGCTTAGTTGAGCACGTGTTTAAGCTCATTTTTAAGCATAGTATAACTTTAAATATTGATTTAGTCATACTAAAATCAATCTATGAACAGACTCATAATCTTAAAAAAATAAATACTGCATCACTATATCATTGGATTGGAGGTAAATGTCTAAACTGTTTCCTATTTCTGGTTAGTTATAACCATTTTGTAGGGCTTGTTGATCATCACGTTGCCAGGAGATGAGCAGAGAGAAGCAACTGGTTAACAGCTGGTTGCATCTGGTCACAGCCAGGAAGGCACAGCAATAGAATAAACAATTCAGTTTTCAACAGCTGCATTTGCAGTTACAGTCTACTGAATCAAATAAGTGCAGCTTTCCAAGTATAATTTGTGAGCTAGAAACATAAATTATCTTTAGAAACATTTAGAAGTAATGAGAAAAACCCCCTTCTCCTCATTCTACCATCCTCTCCTTCTCTTACTGAAATATATTGTTATTTTTAATTCCCATCTTTGTTTTAAACATGGGAAATATCTACTAATAGACAACATGCTTAAGCATTTTAATTCTTCACTGTGTTTTGTACTTTGATGTACATCTCTCTATTTCGGTTTCTAAAGACTGTGCTCTCCTGTTTCACTTGTAAAAACACTTCAGAGCTGTTAGGTATCTCCTGATACCTACCAGGGACCTTGCTATAGGTTTTTATTTTCCCTGGAAAATCAGCAGGTACAATATTGATTGGTAACAGTAGAACACTTTATTAAAGAACAAATTGGATTTGGAACATAGTTACATAATGAATTGCCTGAATATACTACTGAAAGCCAGCCAGAAAGCGGGAAACGGTCATACTCTTTGAAGACATCACACCTGGGGTCAAAAATCGTTCTATCGTTTTTCCGTCAGGATGTCAGCAATCTCAGATGCTGAGATTAAAGGAAGTTAAGTTGGCCTAGGATATTATAATAATTCTGCAACTAGCTGATGGTTCAGAATCTCAGGGGAAGTTAATCTGCAAAGAACAGTGAATCCAAGACTGAAAGTTCGTGACAGGTAAAAGAAAGGGATTGTTTTACATCTGTGCTGGTGGTAAATGGTTAAAAAAGATGCTCATCACAATCTGACATCTGAATGTACTGATTTATTCTGAACTGATTTGAAAGCTGTATGTATCAGAGTAAGTGCTGAACAAGTTCTCGGTACAAGAAGTCTTAAAAAAGCAGTGATTATGTCTTTTGGTCATTCATAGGACTGATTAATAATGCACATGAATAGGTACAGCTATTAGTACTCACGCTAACAGAGTCAGAGATGTTCTAAGGGCAGTTTGTATGTTGAAAGACATCAGCAAGATCATCCCACAAGGGCATAAATGGCTGGTTTTTCTTAGGAACAGTGGACGTTCAAAACAGTCTGTGCCCAGCCCAGTCCTGTTCCTGACTTACTGACCAAGTTACTGGATGGACCCTGGACCTGCACTGTTGTTTGCCCTGTCTCCAGTCCTGTCTCTGGCCCTGCCTCCTGCTGTTCCTGACTGGATGGACCCCAGACACGACTCATTTCCTCACCATGTCTAGGACTGCCGATGAGACCTGTTACTGCAACCAACCTGGTCCTGCTCAGACCTTGCAGGACTATGCCCTGGTCAGGGTGATCACTGCCCTGCCTGTGCTGTGATCACCCTCAGCTCCTGGCTTATCTCTCCTGTGGACCAGCCCTCCTCTTCCTGCTACCTGACAGGCTATGTCCAGTAGAATCCATCATCTGGTTTATTTTTAATAACATTTGTTTTATAGTTTGAAACAACTAGCAGGTAGATACATCACAGGTACTAAAGGCTGAATTAATTGATGTTAATATTCACTATTTCTGTTGTCAAAGATTCTGGAAGCCCCAGATGTAGCCCACAGCCTGACCAAAATAGGTTCTGTATGACAGAATGAAAAGACAAACTCTATTCTAGCCAACTTGAACTATAAATATAAACAAAAGACAGGAAAGACCAAATTGCAAGTGATCAATGGACTTATGACTCAAAGAACATCTTAATTGCGATATGACATTTGGGAGGTGCTGCACACCCCGGAGAAGCATTGATTTGTTAGAGAGGTGTGGTGTTGCAGAGTATCACTCCACTTAGTTAAGGGCCCCTGTGCAATTCACAGTGCTGCTCAAAGTGAATTTGCAGAATTTATTGTGAAATTGAACCAGAGTTACAAAAGAACTGCCTCAGTCTTTACAGCCATGTTAGTCCATATTATCTATGTGTCTTGGAAAATAGTAGGTTGTGAACAACAAAAAGAACTGTAAGACCACATGTATAATAGATTGCTAAATCAGGGCATATCAAATTTAAGTGAGATTTTGGCAGATGAAAAAGCTTTTCAGGTTACCTTTTGATCCACATACCGCTGTAGCTGCAGTTGCTGTTATGTAGAGCCTTTACCTGCACTACACAAAGAGCTATTTCCAAAGTAGACAGACAGTAGACAGAAAAGTTTGTCTAAGCTACCGAAGAGCCTTAATAGTTTATTCAACCTGTTCTTATCTCCTGGGTAAATAAAAACTGCCTAATTATATATTTACTTGGGAGACTAAAAGGCTTTCTTCAAATTCATTAGTACTACTTGCAAACCTGATCCATATTTTATAGTGTTCCAGGACTTTTTATTCAATTTTTCTCATAAAATGAACAAACATTTGGGGTCTGATTTCATAATCCTTTATTTAACTTATTTTGATTATAGTTGCCATTTTGTCTGAATAAGGACAAGAGGACTGAGCCCAAGGGTATATTGTAAAACTTCATATTACATGACGCTAAAATCGTTTGAGTCTTTTAACAACAATCTTTTCTATTTCAGATTGATGTGAACCAATACAACATTAAAAAAAATTATTTTACTTGCAAACAAAAAACATACTAGTATGAGTGTTAGGTCCTCATACATGTCGTATTAGTGCATAGTCTTCAATAGAGCATAAAGAATTTTATGACATTTTGTTTACATATTCATCTGAACTTTGATATGTAAAAAGTAAGTGTCATGCCAAAGCCAGAAGAGCCAGTGATTTCCTAACTATGACTGTCACATAGCTAGATGGACAGATGCATGTATTTTAAAAATTAACAATATTAAAGTCAATAATTGAGAATAAGCTATTTAACTTTACACTCATCTGTATGTAGGTATGGCTTTGGTTCATAAAGGTCATCAGTGAGATACCTGAAAACATCCCTCAGTGAGTCCAGCTACCAAAATAGTGTATTCTTCATCCGTTCCATCTTCAGTCTTAACCTAAAGAAATATTAAAGATGATGTTATTGACCTTACAAGCACAAATCTATCACCTTTTTTTTTTTTTTTTTTACTTTGCGCATAGTCACAAGATCAGCAAATGTAACATCCTCTGGACACACAAGCTGGCTTGTACCAGTGGAATAAATGTCTTCTGCTAGAACCAAGGCTGTAGGTAGGTTGAGTTGGTCTGCATTTATGTAAACTCCTTGTTTCATTTGAAATGTGCTACAGCCTTAGAACTTAGCTTTAGGTTAAGTATCTAAAGAAGCCTGAACTCTCAACACAGTTCATATAGAGCTCAGTTCAGCACAGAATGAAAGAATTGGGTGTCCAAGCAGGTTGAGACACAAGGAACAAAAACAGGAGCAAAAAAAAGGAACAAACAAAGAAATGTCTTTTTGCTCTCAATAGAGTAATAAGCAGCTGGTGTAGAGAACACGAACTATGTTAGGGGTCCTTCAGTCCAGTACCTCTGCAAAGGGAATGAGGGAAAGTGTCTGGTCTGATCTCCATGGCTGCTCAGTACACTTAATAACTGCTAGAGAAAGGAATAGACCCAAGGTCTTTGATATTAGCCAATCATTACTGTCCAAAGAGATTGCAGAAGTAGTTGCTTACTTTAGAATAAATGTATTTCTCCTGATTTGTTACAGCATTCCTAAAAGGACAGACTGAGGAGTGAATGGAGCATTTTGATCCAAGAGACCTATGCAACAGAACTCCCCTGTGAGTGTGGACTTCAGCTCAGCTAGATTAAAAAGGGGAGGTGGGGACAGTAGTCATGTCTTGAAGCAGCATTTAAATGTGTAATTTTAGCCATCCAAGTTTGAAGAGCATGTCCCCACACCATAAAATGTCACTGCTTAAAAATACACATATTTTTACTACATACTACCGTTGTTTCTTGGTGCCAGTAACTCATCTGCACAGGTATGATAAATGAATGGTAGTGTTTTACCCTGTGAGTAAATACAATTATTGGATTAGTCACAAGGTACAATCCTACTATTTGTGAGTGAGGCATGGCACAGACTCATACAATTCTTTGGCCTTCCAAGAAAGCAGACCGATGCAAGGGACATTTCCCAGAGCCATACCATTTTAATGATAATTAAATCTAAGCTCACTGTCATCACATAACAACTTCTGATGTCAAACATTGTGACTACTTAAAGAAGAACAGCCTTTCAGAGAAGAAATGGTATTATTGGAAAACGTTCTTTCTGTTTCCATCATCCTGTTGACCATTGTATTCTTTCCCCTCGATGTATATAACTCGCTGTGTCAGCACTGCATCTGGTCCTGATCCAAGCACAGAAGGGTGGAGATTTTTAAATGCCAGCCATCTGTTTGCTCCTTAAAGGAATGCTGGTCAGCCTACTAAAGTCACTGTCAGTGGCAGATAGAGGAATGTGAAGAATGCTTAGAAAAAATCCATAAAATGTATCTCTTGTTTTCTTATCTCTTCTCTCACAACAAGAGGACACTTAGCATCACCCCTGTAATTGTCTTTTGGCAAATTGTTTTATTAGTATTTCCTGCCCCAAATAGAACAAATGGTCATTATTCTTCTAACCTCAATTTCTCCTTATCTAGCTAAATAAATGTGGTGTGACCACAAAGATACCTTTACAAAATGTGAACTACAGTCTGCTGCACTGTTATACTGTTATGCTTCTGAGTCTTTCAGACAGATTTTTGCTAATACCAAGAAAATAGTTTAAAAAGTGATTATTCAGTGTCTTAGTTGTTCATAAAATATTTTGCTTGCTTTTTTCTCCATTGCTGTGGGTTTTTTGGGATCAGCAATAGGAAAAAACAGCAGACGAAGGTATAAGATGCATCTGAGCAGCACCTTGGCAGCATTCTGGAAGGCAATAGAAATCGTATTAAAGTCTTGTTTACTTACTCCAGGAAATGTCCAAATCACAGCTTTGCATGCGATTTTACTGTATTATTTGTGCCACTATCTATGGCTTATTTAGTCTGTGATGACCTTGAGCAGTAATATCTATATCCACTACAGCACTTCACCTTTTTTGAGCATAAAATTGTAAGAAGTCTGAGGCCAATCTGGAAAAAAGTTTAGTTGCCTAATCTGTGGGTGAGTTTGGGATTAGAACAGTTAGCTCCTAAGCGGATGTTTCCTCAAAGAGCAATGGAGCACTGCAGTACCACTATGAAAGCTGCCATTACAGTGTGGAGAAACCAGGTGATCCCATTGGGAATGGTGTGCATTGCTCTGCAAACTAGTACGGCAGCACTGCTTATGGAAAAGGTGTACTTCTGTCAAGCCAGTGGACACCACATATGCTCTTTGGAAGCCAGCAGACATGAAAAAGAGAGCGCCGAAAAAAAATGGATATGTGGTCTTTCAGCTAATGTATGTTGGCACAGTGCCATGAAGCTCTGCAGGTTTATTAACTGTAAGAGCTGCTGCTTATGTGTAAATTAGGACTGCCACCTGGCTGGTTTCCAGCTGTCTTGCCTGGTTTTATTCTGAACTGGCTGGCTGCTGTTGGAGCTACTGTACAGATTGGTCTGGACATTCTCAGCAGATATTTTTTTCGAAGGTGGCTAGCCTTTTCTGTGTCAAAGATGACTGCATTTTACCTGTGTTTTAACAACAAAGTGCCACTGAAGTCACAGAGGTGATTATTCTGAAGCTTCAATGGTAGTGATCACCCTGACAAAAAAAACAGGCCACTCAAAACAAAATGTAGTAAACCCAGGTTAGCTTCATCTAAATAAAATGATGGTGAAAAGACATGCAATCTGTTTCTTTTTATAGCTTTTTTAATTATAACAGCTATGTAGATGGATGTAGATAATAAGTTATATTAGAAACATATTTTTACACTTACTGTATTATAGACCAACAGAAGCTAGTAGATAGAAGTTTCACTTCTAAGAACTTTGTAAATATGTCTCTTCATAATTTCTTTCTTGGCCTTTGTTTTCTGTCCGGCTCTAGAGATATGCCAATTGATAAATCTTCTGTGCTGAATTCATTTACTAATAATGACTATTTTCTCTGTTTTTTAGAGAAGGTGCTCAAAACAGTGTGTTTCCAGATTAGTCAATGTCTTTTCTTCCACAGTGGCCAGTACAAGCCAAATCAGGTAAGACTGAGAGTGCAAGTGCTGGATGTTGAAGTTAATTTCATGTCCAAAGATTGTGAAGATTTATTTTATGATCTCACTCAACTGCCATTTTTAAGACATGGGTGACACTTCCAAAGTTCAGGTGGGTGCCCAAATTTGTCCTCACAATTCAAAGGCAACATCTGTATTCTGCCCACGTGTAGGAATGTATGGCTGTGCTACACAATATGAAGCCTAACTGAGGTGTATTCGGTCAATGGACCTTCTTGGCCGTCTACTCTTGCATTTGTTAAGTTGTACGATCTTTCTTCTGTCTTTTAAATAGTCTTAGCAACCTGTACCAGGCTACAAAAGATGTGCATTCTCCTGTATAGATGAGAAAAAAGGGTGAACATTAATTCCAAGTAAGCCGTCAACCCCTTTTCTCCCACATATAATAGCATCCGGATGTTCTACATCTGCTAGGAACAACTCACTAACACCTAATACTTACAATATGTGTATAAACAGAGAGGTCTTGTTTACATGCCAAATGCTTGCACTCACCCTGCTGTCCGGTGTTGGAAATAGAGTTGTGTGGCTGTGAGTGATTCCGGTCCTTTGCAGACATTTTTGTTCTGCAAAATGACTAATCAGTTCATCATAGGTATTCCTAACATAGGGGGAAAAATGGAGGTGGGTAGCATGGGCATAATTAAAGGAAAATATCAGTGCTTTTTTCCAGATCTGATTGAGTCTTGATCCTAAGTACAATATAAGTGTTTAAAAAGTCCCCGAAACAGAAAAAAATCTGTTATGTGCTTCTCTTAACATTAGTTAATTTGCTGTGATCAGATGTTCAACACATCACAATATACTGTTCTCAATTTAATAATTTTGGAACAAAAAGCAGAGGAAATTTGATGAGACACCCACCTAGCTTTCAGGATCAAGATATTGTGTTTGGATAAGCTTTTAGATTCGTAAGTGCTTATTTTCATCTTATATCCTAACAATTCATGCAACAAGTATAGCAATGTAAAGCTGAGACAGCTATACCTTGTAAAGATTTGTACATACTTAACACAGTTTCCTAGCAATTCAGATAACGTAAAATTTGTCACCTTTACAATATCTTGCTTTGAGGTCTCTGGCATTTTTGTGTGTGGGAAAAAAGTCCTAAAGATGCTGAAGTTTATGAAACAACTTTGCTTTCAGGGGCACCGACAGTTCACAGTCTGGAATGTATCAGCACCCCCCCAACAATTACAGTTTTTTAAATTTTGCAACACTAAGACAGTCCAAAAGCACAAATTCTCTTAGAAATATGTCCTTACTGTTTATGCCTGTTGAAATTATCTGGAAAGATAATTTTAGCTAATGGATTTTAAATGTTCTATAGCTTTTGAACACTCTTAATATATACGTTGAGTTTTATTCTTCCATCACTGAAACTCATGCAATCTAGCTGACCTTTGTCAATTATAAACACTTAACTGCCGACAGAGCCGGTTTTGCTGGCACCTCATATTAGATTCCTGAAAACATTTCAGAACTATTTCAGATACCAGGGAAGTCACAACATTAGCATAGCATGTAGATGGACCTCCTTACTTGCTGTTCAGCAGCCACCTCCTCCTTTTTTTCTGTAGGAGAAATGCTTCTTTACACTTTTCTCACAGCTGCAAGAAGGTGAATGAGCTTGTTCACGGCAATAACACTCTGAACCAAGGAGGGGAACCATTTATTAGGATATAACCCTGCTCCATTTCCCATTTAGGACAATGTCAAAATTTCTACTAACCAAAATAAAGGCAAAAAGGAGCCAGTGTTTTCTGCTTACCTGGCATGTTTCTTAAGCCTGAAAGAGCAATGTAATTCTGGTTTGTCCCCATTAAATTGCACATATTGCTATTCAGCTACTCTTCATGCAATCTAATTGTGTAATGAACATGTCTCAGGGCTCCTATTTAAGTGTCTAGTATTTACATTTGAAGGTCTTTACCTCTGTAAATCAGCTAGTCTTGTCTTTTGCTTCAAAATGTCTCTTACTTGCCTTTCTAATACTTCTACACTTTCCATGTGTTTTTGACAATGGATTGTCTCAAGCTTTTTAATCTATAGAAAGTACAATGGAAGACTGCTGGGACTTTGGAAAGTGAGCAAGTACGGGGAGGAGGCAGAAAACTTTGTTTGTGCAGTAGAAGTTTTATTTTAGCAGAGCATTGGGCTATTTTCCAGGGGGAGAGAGCTGTAAAAATAGGATGCTCTGTGAGTCACAACTAGGGGATCAAATCTCACTAGAATGCAAATACAATGTACAGTCAAACTGAAGAAGATGTGAACAAACTACATTGATTTGATAAGGAAAATGAGGAGTCAGAGTTGCATACTAATGCTAGGAACCCGGATAAAAAGCAATAGAATTGGAATTGCTAATGGTGAAACGCTTGGACATGATCAAAGTATTAATGATAAGGAAAATGCAGAGTTGCTCAGTATATGATTTTTTTCTGCATTTGGAAAGATTATCTATGAGTTTGTATCATTTGAGAAAGATTAAGTCCTTCATCCATTCACCAGCCAACTGGAAACAAAAAGGATTTGAAAAAACATCTTCTAGTGATAGCCTTTTTAAAATCTCTTTTTATATGAAAGTCCTTAAAGAATTGGTTCCTTATATACCTCACCTGATGATATTTACTTGTAACTTCCAGAATAAATGTGACAACTTCATGAAACTACTGAAGTGTTAGTATAGTACCATTATTCATTAAAGGCAAATAGGAAGACTGGAGTAACTATAGGCTGGATAGTGTGATACAAAACCTAGGAGGGAGGGAGCGAGAGGGCTGACATGGGATGCAGCTAAAACTGATCAAGATAATTTTCTGAAAATTAGTTTTTCTCAAAGAGTTTGATGTGATACTTTGACAAGATTATGATTGTTTGAGAAAACAGTTGTGTAGCTATATTTGGACTCCTGTAGGGTGAAGGACTTCATATTGCCTGACACTATTATTCAAAATACAGCACAATAGACTAACAATAAAGCATAATACCAGATTAAGAGATGGCTAACTGTCAGATCACAAAAATAGCTGTCAACAGAGAATCACCATACAGGTGTCTGTATTTCTGCATCAGTTATCATCTTTTTCAACATTTTCATCAATGTCTTGGAAGTTGCTAAAATCACTACTGATGAGATTTCCATCTAATATAATAAAGGGTGCTCTGGAAAATAGTGAGGTGAACAGTACAGTCAAAGTAATTAAAACTGCTTAGGAGGCTGGCCCGTGCCAAAATGTTTCTAATGCCAAGTACTCAGGTTGAAGGTCTCTGAAGATTTTCTCATCTTTCTTCTTCAGTTTGTCTGGTGCCTCTGCATCTTATCTTTGGGTACTCTCATTGACATAGAGCAGTTCAGTTGCTAGATGTCTTATGAGTTCTCTGTATTCACAAATACACCAGTCTACTCCAGACATTATTACCTGGCTACATCCATACAAAAAATATAGACACTCTCTCTTTTTGAGGGCAACTATCACGGTCTGGCCACTTCCATAGTGTTACAGTTTCTTTCCTTTCACATCAGGACGCTCTTATCTGAATTGCCCAGGAGTGGTCCCTGACCTTTGCTAGTTCCCAAGCTGTTTTCTGGAGTAGTGGCAAGGTCAAAATGCTGGCAGGGACTGCTGAGTGGTTTGACAGTGTGGGTGGATGAGTTCCAGGGACTGAACCTGTGCCTGTGTCTGCACTATATATTAGTGCGGATACAACCTTTCTGTGCAAACTAAAGTCCTGCCTTCTCTCTCTGACATCTTTTATTGTATACTCATCTGACAAATCAAGTTCAGCACGGATTAAATAAAACATGTATTTCCCTGCCTGCCATCACCGCTTCTAACAAATACATCTTCATAGCTACTGCTTTTCCTGCTCTCTGCCATCTTTGCCTGTCAGGTAGAATGATAATCTGAACATTGTCTTCAACCTTAGACTCTTTCTCAAGCCTTGTATCCTGCCTTGGTCCATCGATAGCCCTATGTAGCTTACACTCATAGTACAAAAATTAAAAAAATAAAGTAACAAAATAATAACAAATAATAAGGATAAAATTGTCTGGGAGCAGGGAATTTGAAGTGTACCTTGGAATGGGGAAGGGATTTGGAGCATAGGGAGAGCCATATAACAGAAAGCATGATATGGATTTATGAACCATAACTAACACACAGTTAAACATGAACTTTCAGAAAGATATGTGGATAGATAGCCAGGGAATACAGGCAGGGAATTGATTTTATCTCTGCAAATGGCCCTGCTCATTAGATGTGACTACCTACGCATTTCTGTTCCCTCGAGAAAAAAAAAAACTTATGTATACTTTTGATGTTCACATTTTCAAAAGACATGGTAAACAATTGGAGGTAGTATAGAAAAGAATCATAATAATATTCAAGGACTGAAGAGAATACCATAAAAGAGTCTGTTTATCAAAGCTGACTGGATAAAAACATGTAAATACCTTCATGTTACCTTATACTGAATGAAAAGTACACTTACCCTTGACAACAGCTAAGAGGTGAATAGGAAGAACCTGTTCCAACCTGAAAAAATGTTAGAATGGAAAGGAATGTTAAGATATTTGCTTCTTTTGTATTTAACTGTTACTGCTTTTATACACTAGAACATTTCTTCACTCAAAGAACTTAGTGTCATATAGGTTGCTTGGGTAGGCAACCGGAAAAGCAATGGTGCTTTTATCACTGAAACAGTCCTGTGAAATTAGTGCATAAATACAGAATAGCCTTTGTTTCTGAGTATTGATGATTTCTTGGAAGTAGTGCCTAAATAACTAATATAACTTTAATGTGCTACGTTACCTCTACCTGCAGCTTGTCTACTACTTGTTTATCCTTCCAGGTGTCCAAAAATGTGTGTAAAACACATGGAAAGCATGTGCTACGTGGAAAGATAGCTGAAGATCTAGAATGCAAAGCCCCTAAGCCAATTCCTTTGTGCTGTAACTCCATTTAATGCAACTGAGGTGAACAAAATTTCACTGGTGATGAATCTGGTTCAAGCTGTTAATTTGCTAAACAACATGGAGAAGGGAGAAAATAGCTCTTTTTCTGAAGTTATTTCCGGAAGCTATATATTAAATATCAATGCATACCATAAAGAAAACTGCCTCACCGATTCATTAAGACCTTATAGAACAATGCACTGTGAGCAGATACTACAAAAATGAGGGATTTGGGGCTGTTTTATTAAGTTCCTTCAGTATGAGATTTTTTCCTTTGAGAAAGTCCCAGCATCGTGATAATGACTGCAATATTAACAACTACTGGATAATATCACATAGTCACCACACCATCAGGTATATCTATTCTACAATAAATTTCACTGCAAGGCTGTTTTTCCCTCTTTTAAAAAAAATCTTAATTCTGCCTTAATTTTATCCCTTGGTTCTGCCCTTTGTACCACCTGCCCAGGTCTTTGAGGGACAAATATCCCCTACTTCCTTGCTGAGGATAGATGAAGGGTAGGCAGCGTCCTAAAAACATGCCAGTTAAGCGGCTAGAGATAAGGGGGTTGAAGCCTGGCTTTCATTTGCTCTCCAATAAATGTATGTAATGCACATTCAGACTGGGAGAATGAAGGGAGATGTGAACTTGGATGCACTCTACTGAAGTCAATAAATTCTGTGGGGCCAGTGTCTTACCCTTTTAAAAGTGTGGCTCCATTGATTCGCATCACGACGAGGATCTCTCCCTGCATATTATCATGGACATTGAATAGTCTTCAGCTCTAGAGGAACTGAATATTAGAACTCTAATTTACAATCAGCACTGTAAAAAGCTTTGTCCTATTCACACTGTCTGGCAGCAGCAAGCACAAATGTGTTTATTGAAACCCATTCCAGGGCATTGTAATTGTCCTTATTTAGGCAGTCTTAAAAAGGGAGCAATATATAATTCATGGCAATCTTTAAAAACTGGCTGACCAAGGCTCATGACAAATGCTTACAAATGGGGATTAAAACCTGAGCTGTCAGTGAGATAATTAGTTTATTCCAGCACACTGAAAGGCTGTGGTTGTGATGATGATGGGTGCCATCTGATGAGTAAGGAGTCATATTACAACACAAGCACATGCTCCCTCTTTCCCTCCCCTCTCCTCCAGTATAGACCTTATTTAGCCAGCTATGATACTGCTTTTCAGAAGGAAAAGGAGTTGTTTTAACTCTGCTATTTTCTGGATCTTTTCAAACAGTGATTGACAGTCCCTATTTGGCTAGAGTAGCATCTGAGACCACAGATGTCAAAGAGAAATATTTGCAAATTCTGTTCCCTCTCTTAAAGCAATTATTTTTAGTTTCTGACGAGCAGGCAACTATACCAAGATATTCATAAACAGATTCCTAATGCAAAGGCTGACAGCAATTGGCCATATTACAAAACAAATTGTACCCTCTGTCAATAGGTTCCATACTCTGGATTTTCTTTCTACTAGGATTGCCGGTCACAACATGTGAAGACTGCAACTGGGTCATTATTTTCCCATCATTTTTATATAGATAGGACAGCTGTGGAGGGAAAGAAGGAGGGGAAAATTAGGTAGCTTTTCTGCTTTAGCATAACGCAGAGCATAGAATAATCTGCAGCTAGTCAGGAATGGATTCAGGCAGGCAGCACGTAGGCTGACGCTATCGTCACACTAGATAACCTGTAACTAGGGACGTTATTTAAGTCAAGTAGCTCAATCTGCAAATTCTTATCCTTCAATCTATGAGAATAAAATACTGAAGATTAGACATATGATCCCTAGCAGACTTCTTACCATATGTCTTACCCACAAATAACAGGAGAATGAAGACAATTATGTATTTTTTAAAAAAGTGTATAGCCCTGATCAGAACAGCAACATTGCTTTATAGAATGTCAGCTGACTTTGAACGTGTCAAATAATCTTTTATTCTTTTTGCTCCTTATTACCTTCAATTTATTTGGGTTCCTAAATTTACTTTCTATATTATTAGAGTGCTTTCCAAGTCTTTTGTAATCAAGCAGTGACACAATGAAGCATTACTGGATTTCTTATGGCAGACCCTGAGGTACATAGTCCATTCTAGGGAGAGTAAGAGTAGAAAGATAAACCAAGTATACGAAAAAATATTCTGATCTATTAAAAATGCTTCTGAGTAAAAAAATTTTCATAGCAGTTAGCTTGCAGATGACTACAACTCCTATTAGGAAAAGAAGTAATGAAGCTGGATCATGAGAACTAAAGCACTGGCAGCTCCATAGTTAAAGATGAAACCCTTCATGCTAAATGAAGCCAAAGCAGGCTTATTGTGACAGATAGACCTGCCTCTGCAAAGGACAACTCTAGTGAAAACAGTTTTCCCCAAATGAAGATGTTAACAAGCAGCAGAGGAACTGAAATGCATCCACTTCAAAATAAATGCCAAGCCATAGAGCAAGAAACCAAGTGTGAATAATGCTAGAGATGGGATTTATTTGCATTACCCAAGTAAACATAATGTAATACAAAAGCGTTCAGTGGAAAGGCTGAGATGTTATTCATGACATAAAACTTACCACTTTAAAAAAGGTAAAGTTGCGAAAGGATAGCATGCATTTTATTGATTTTCTTGCTCATATAAGACTCACTCAAAGGAAGAACTATGAATTGTTTCAAATTTGAAACTCATGTCATGCTTATGTTGTGTTCATGGGATTCCCGCTGATGAGATTTGTACCACAGATAAGAGATCTGCATTGCAGCCAAGTGAAGGAAACTTTGTTCTTGGTCTTTAATAAACTTCCTGTCACATGTATCACTCCTGGTCTCAATAATTTCAATCTAGCGAACTTCCTTCTTTCATGATTAGTGAAGTGCCTGTAGCTGGATAACAGAGGTTAGTTATTTTCTAAATGTCAGTTTTAGCAGAGTGTAAATGACTGGAGAAGACAAGGAGTGCAATGCATGCATGTAATACTTTGATGTGTGGAGATTAAATATTTTATGAGATGAATCACTTCCTGATGCCTCAAATGTGTGGGGTTTTTTTTCTTTTCTGTATTTTTAAAAAAGTGGATAGTCATATTATTACATTAGTGATGATGAAAGGGAAGGCATTTCGCTTGTGAACTCAGAGTCACACCTCTCCCTAACTCCTTTCATTTAAGTTAATGGCTGACCACATGACCCCGTGTTTATGTAGCATGACGTACTTTTGATATGGAAAGAATTTGCATGGAAACACGCACTCTTGGTTTGGGGAGATATGATCGATGTCCTTTCGCTGTAAGCAGGTTTCGTGAAATGAACCTGTCAAGAGGTTTTCCTTGCAAGCTCAATTCGTAGAAACTGGTATCAGTTTTTTCAGGTTTTGCTTCAGTAAAAAAGGTATTTGTGTAGTTACTGCCACCACATACTGCTTATGGACACATGCTAACGTGACACCATGTTGTGTGGATAGCTCTCTAAAAGGGTCTGACAGCACTTTTACTGTGACCCTCTGTGCCAGTAGATGTGCTAAACTCTGTTTATGACATTATGAAAATGTGCAAGCCAGCTGGGGTCACACCAGGTCAGTATTAAGATGAGGTTTCTAAGCAAAAAATTGTATTGATGGAACCAAACATTTATGATTTCTCCAATAAAAGTCAATACCTTTTAAATTCAGAAGTTAAGCAAATTCAGGTAAAGCCTGGGTCTTTAATTGCTGGGATTTAAGTCTGGAAATTCTGCAGCTTGGCTAATTCCATGACAGTGCATGTGGAACTGCAAATAAAGACAGCTCGGTTACAAACAGCTGTCAGACATGGCTTGCACTATCAAGAGTTAAGAGATGGATGATTAGCATGAGCTGCATATTTTTAGTTAAGAAATGAAATATCCATATAATTACTATTTTTACCTTTTTAATTGTGGAAGAGGTTGAAATAAGAAACAACCAGATTTAAAAATGAATTTTTTCATGGCATTAATTAATAAATGACTTTTAAAATTGCTTATTCATAAGAAAATTGATCTGCTTCATTGACTTTTTCTCTTTCCCTCTTCAGATTTGTCTCCAGGGCAAACATCTCTTTAGCTACACACCTGGCCTAGAAGAAACCTCCCAATTCAAACTCTACTTGTTATGACAGTGCCTGGTATGATGACTCTGTTGCAGAGCCGGAGGTATGACAAAGTTGCAGTTCATAAAACAGCTGACCCTTCCAGGCTGTACTGCTGTTTCAAAGCAATTTTGTCTGGATTCTAGGGGAAAAGGGTGTAGTTTGGGTGTACGAGCTAGGAAAATCAGTCCAGCGTAATTCTTTGTCTAGGGCTAGATGATTTTGATATCATCTACAGTAAGCTGTGCTAGCAGTGTTATTTGGGGCTAGGTTGCATGTCTATACTGCTACCCTTGTGGAGGGCTGATGCGAAGAGGGATTACTGAAGATGGCTTTGTGGATGAGGAAAAAGCATTCCACAGAAGCACCTGGGTGCAGGAAGAGCACTCATCAGTGGCTTATGCAGCCCTCTGTCACTGGCTTTTCCTGTCTCCACTGGATCTTCTTCTGCTGGCCAGAAGAAAGAATTAAGTCTTTATACGCTAGTCTAATCTAATGTTGGTAAAGACCAACACTGTCTGTCCTCCAATTTATCTTTACGTTTAGGCATATGTACAGGATGAGGCAGATTCTGCTCTTTACCCTCACATCACACTTACAACTTAGAGTATCCTCAAACATTTTATAAATAAGATGGACCTTGTTTATTCCAGTTTTTATGTTCACCGCAGGGTGAACTGTGGCTCCATTCTACCTGGGGTGCAAAAAGGACGTGAGAACGTTAGCTGTGGACTCTCCATTTTGTATTACAGTGTTCAAGTGTCTTTTCTGTGTCTTTGAAAAACAGCAGGAGCTGTCATAACCTACCTTGCCCATCCCACTCCTTACACCCAGGTTAATGGGTCAGGCAGGTTGTAGCAATGGGGAGTTACTATCTACAAACATATTGTTTCACTAGTTTCTTACAATAAAAACCTGCCCCGAAGCAGCACAAAGGACATAAAATACAACAGAAAATCAAGCCCAGTTTGTGTTTGGCGGGGGGTGGGGGTGGTGAGTATTTCCTTTTAGATTGTGGTATGAAAACAACTAAACCAACTACTGTTGTTGAAGAGGGAACTTTCTTTGTGGTATATGTATTATCTTAAACTTTTTTTTTCCTCAGGACTTAGATTAACTAATATTTGAAGATAGTACAGCCTGCTCAAACTGATGTTGGTGATACCCTTTCACAATGTCACGAAATTAATGCTGCTCATGGTCCATGGGTACCACCACTCTAATGAAGAGTTTATGCCCATTGGCCTGGGCAGCAAGGGGGTCACTCAATGGTCAGTAATGCAGTGGCTTCTTTTCAAATGCACCGATGCCATATAGCAGATGCTCTCTGAGGTCTTTCAGTTCTCACCTGCCCACTTGATGAGCTTAAACGTCTCTCATAACTCCATTTCCGTGATAGCACTGACACTGCAAGCCCTTGTCCCTCATGGCAGAGAGAATTAAGTCTTGAGGGAATATTTTAAGGGTCATAGGGGAAAGACTGAGGGGGATAATATATATGCAATTTCCCCAAATTCAGTTACACACTTTTATACTCAGAGCTTAAATTCAGTTAACACTGGGGGGGGAACATGTCTCTCAAGCTGCAATCCTTAGCAATCTCAGCTCTATTTATTATCTTCTTTAAATAAAATGTCCAGCTTTAGGAAACAAAGCCACAGACAGTACAGCTTAAGTATAACACTTAAAACAATATAAATGTGAATTTAAGAGGTTCTGAAAGAGAAAAAAAAAAGGCAGGGCTGAAACAACACATTCCTCTTAACTGGAAATCAAACCTCACTTTCTAGTGTTAATTATTTTAAGTCAGTCTTGCATTTCATTTCCATGAAAAGGGCATAAGAAAGGTTACAAATCTGTGTCATCTACTGTGAATGAATTCTCTTTTTGAAGCTCTGCAGCCTACGGTATTTAAATGATGCCATCATCATTGAATATTTTTTCCCAGTCAAGAGCTAAGCCTAATGAGCCAAGAAGAGCACAGGCACATGTTTAGTCCCTAAGAAAGAATATTTATGCTCAAAGAGACCTATGGAACTCAGAAAGCTATACAATCACCACTTAAAGGTCTGCAGAGCTGGCTCAAAACAACAATTTGAACTGGTGATGCACATAGTAAGAACGACTTTGAAAGCAGCTCCTGTAAAACAACTACCACTCTTCTATTCTGTTTTTCTTCTCATTCATTTCCATTACACTCTGAACTTTACATTGCTGAACAAGAAGCAACTCTGCAATACATATTTTGAGCTAGAAAGCAATTTCTTTATTTTTCTTTTAATAATATTTTAGTAATACTATTTATATATAAAGGAATAGATTCTGCTTTCAGTTATGCCATCATAAACACTCCAGAGATTTAACGTGATTTACCATGGTTTTGCATACATGAAGACATAGTTTGGCAGGTTATTTACCAAACATCAAGAGGGTTAAGTACAGCATACCAAAGTTGAAAATTAATGTGAGTTTTAGCTGTTGAGGTAACTAGATGCTCTATACATGAGAATATTCTAAATAACACTCTTTTTATTTCTTACAGAGAAGTGGAATGGGCATATTTAGTAAGAATCAGTAACTGAAAGAACAGGTTGCTGAAATATGTGAAAAGTTGTGAAAAGCCTTCATCCAAAACTACATCTATAGTAAGGGGCAGCCTTAGAATAGGGAAAAAGTCGGACTGCAGCTCAGTTTAGTACCACTTGAATGCCAAGAAATCTCCAGAATGGTTTGAATGCCATATGCAGTGCTCTTGTAGGCTGGCTGTTATCATCCTGAGAGGGCCTTCAAAGCATCTGAATACTTCCAGGATGCGGGAAAGTTGTCTTTCCTGAGGGAGAAGGTAATGACTTCCTTTTTCCTAACAGTGCCACGTACACTTTCTATCAGCTGGGTCCCTCACATGCAGAGATTAGACTTGGCCATATGAAAAGGTGTTCCCTCTTTATGTCACCTTGCATGGCAGATGACATACAAACCAGTTGTCTTATGGGAATGAAACAGTTGATTTAAAATAGGAGAAGGTAATGACCCTTTGTTTTTCTTACAGAAACTGAAGACCAAAGAGGTTCCAACATTTTATATGAGATTTTCTCAATCTGAAAGTTTTGACAGGGTGCCAGTTCTGAATACTTGTTTTGGGGCTTTTTTATCTACAAGATCTATTCTTCTTCCTGTGAAAGAAGTGAAAAGCAAACAATAATGAAAGATTTTCATCTGAAAAAGACATGAGCACAGTTAAACAAATGAGTATTTTTCTTTTGATTACCTCTCATTTGCCACTGAACTGTGAATTTGCTGCTTCATTAGACATGAGGCGAACAAAGGGAAACCTAATTAAAGGTTGTTACTTCTCCACATAACTGGTGCCTAAAATCCATCATATCTCTATTCCCTGTTAGATAATGCATTATAAAGAACTGATCACTGTTTTTGTTTCAAGGGCCAAAATATGGTATGCCAGGTCATATGCTAAAAAAAGTTTGTCATAGATATGATAATTACACTTCAGCAGTAAGCTACTTTATTCTCATTTTAGTTATCTCACAGGGCTGAAACCAGAACCCAGTCTTGCTGAAACTAATGGAAGTTTCTTATCAATGAAGGCAGGAACAGATCTCTGAAGGAGAATTCTCCTGACATACAATGCAATGTATAGGTTGAAAATCAGGTTAGTCACCCAGGCTTGGGGTGAATGTGCCTGTTTGTTAAATCCCAGCTGAGCAATCAGCCTTGATAGAACTGAAAAATGCTTCCTCTGCTGCGCACAGGACAAGGGATCCACTCAAGGACATATTTCTTCTGAGGCACCAAGGCTAAACAGTATGCACACTAGAAGGATAGCACTGTTAGAGAAAAGATCTTTCATAGAAGCATATTATCATAACACATTGAATTAACTAGCCAGATCCAAGTCCAACTACGAAAGCCAGTTTCATCTCTAACTGCAACCCATAGTCAAGATTATACACACACACATTTATACAGACATACATATATAAAGATTTTCAAGTACAGTATTTATATGAATGTATATATTTATAGCTAGGCATTGTTTGCATTTCAATTTTCAATCTTTGTCACATGCAGAGAAGCTGTGATCTTGAACACATTGTAACTTACGTGTTCAAAACTCTGCTAGGCTTGAGTGAAGAGAAATACAAAAATTCTTCAGTCTTTAATGTTCAGAATATTTTCAGTGGTCCACTTCTCGTGCAAGAATTGTTGTACCACTCTAACAGGGATGTCAAAGGAAAGCCAGAGGTAAGCCACTTGTAATTAAGTAGGTTTGCAGGAGGCAGAAAACAGTCAGTAGCTGTTCCTTGCAGGTCCGTCAAGGAGACCTGCTGTTAGCTGCTACCTAGTCACTGAAACAATGTCCTGCCACTTTCAGAAAAAAAAGGAAAAATATGTGGTAGCTTAAGAAGCTATTGAAGAAAAAGAAATGGGGAATTAATTTTACTAGGATACAAAAGATACAGTTTATATATATATATATATATGTATATATATAAATAAAGTTCTCCTTTGTTTTCTGGATCCTTTTTCACCATTAAGCAGAGCTGTACCTCAGTTTTCATGGGTGCGTGTGCTATATAGTTTTATTCCAGAACAGCACAAAGTAGGCACAGTTTGCTGATGAATCTGGCTGGCAGAACTGTTTATATGTTTATATAGTCATTTACACTTGAGCAAAGTAAGAGTGAAGAGTGGGCAGAAGTCAGAGCTGGCACTTCTCACTCAGTTACCCAAAGTTGCCAGCATCCCAGAAGCAACTCTGTGCAGCATAAATTACAACATTAGCTACTTCAAAGCATCAGATCTGTTGTTATTTGATGCCGGACTTACTAGGCGCACTTGAGCATAGCAAATCCAAGAAGTGAGAAGCATCCCATGTGCACTGAGCTCAAATCAGGTACAGTATAGAGTCCTGTACTTGTATGCAGTGGCTTTTTGTCCATGATTTCTAGTAGGTCAACGTCCGAAGAGCTGTAGCTATAAATTACTGCTAAACATAAGGATCTTCTGCCGTAACTGATAGAGTTGTCTGGTTTGATGATGTTCCTTTAAAGAACATGTAAAGGAATGTTATAGCAGCCTATGATACAATTAAAGATATTTCAGATATGTCGACATTTTATACTGTGAACAACATTAATTCATTGTGTCTACTCCAAGTGGAATAGCAAAAAGACATGTATCTGCTTTCGCACTTATAAACAATTAAGCGCTGGGCCTCAACGTTTATTAGCTTGGGCTAAACATCACATACTATGGTCAGATAGTTTCTTCTCAGTCTGGAAGTGGACAAAGGCAAGCTTATACTTGCCCAAAGAATGTGGTATAAGCTTACACAGTTTCTCTCAAAAGAGCTTCAGATATGGTCTGGTCTATATGCAAAAGGTTTTGAGGGTAGGATACAAATAAACCTCAAACTGATCAGTCTTAATCCAATATCAGAGTGGCTTTTTTGGTCTGTTTATGCCTCTCAAGAAGAGGTTTAAGTTAAATTGAAAAGCTATGCTTAGAGCAGAGCAAAGCTGTTTACATTGGGGATTATACCAGCATAGCTTTACCTAGACAGCTATATCAGCATGGCGGATAAAATGTAGACAAAGTCTGCAGATGTACTGTGATAAAAATGTAATAAGCTATAGGATGGAGAGGAAGAAGGACAAGAATAACAACAATAATTTGTTGTTTGTATTTCACAAGCTTTGAAAAACTTTAAAAAAAATATTTTTTTCTCTTTCCTGTTTCTGTGTGAGAGACTCAAACAGACAATAGGGTAAAATAATTCTGCCAGGGCATAGGAAACGACGCTGCTGACTATATAGAAAATGCTGCCAAATTCAGGAAATAAATAGGCTGAAATAAACAGAAAAACATTTTCTTTTCCCAAATCTCTTAAAGTAAATCTTCTCTCATAATAACCATACGCAAAAATAGTTCAGACTGAAGTGTTACTGGTAAGTCCAGGTTGCTTCAATGAAAATACATTGTGCGCAACCTTTTACATCTGTGGCACACTTCCCTGGAAAGCATTCGCCCCTTCACTCGCCAGCAAAATCAAGCATGCTGCATGTTGTTACACATGCTATCTTAGCCTGGACAAGAGCATAGGATTTATGAATCTCCAGTTAGGGGCTTAAAAGTTTGAGACAACAACAGTTTTAGGTTTTGGCAAAGACAGTGCCAGCTGGCGGGCTGTCGGGATTTCCCTGGTCAAGTGATCTGTGAAGCAGCATTGGCACCAGCTGCACAGGAAAACGAGTATACCTGCACCCTCAAAGGGAGGTCAAGTACCTCATTGACAGCCTACAACAGGCATGAAAGAAAGAGTGGGAACGCAAAAAGAAAAAGCAAGCGATTGCTCACAGAGAAAAACTGGGGAAAAGGAGCTGTGTGCTGGGTTCAACACAGCGTGTCCATCCCATGGGCTGGCCCTGTGAAAATGGAAACAACTCAGCGCTGCTAGGACTGGAAATCCTCATGTTTCACTTCAGTCTTTGAATACAATTAATATGTCTAAAAAGCATAGTGTTATTGTTTATTGTCTATGTTGTACTGTCTACTGCTGAAATGAATTGCTTCCTAAATTTATTCAAATATATTCAAACCAGATATAATGGAGGGACATGGCTTACAGACTCCTATGACAATGATTTCCCACCGGTGACATTCATCGCAATAACAGAGAGTCAGTACTGCACAGCTGAGTCCATTTTCACAACCCTCCTGTCCTGAGCAGAGCTCACTCATGCATGCAGTCCTGCTGAAAGGAACAAGACTAACTGCTTTTGGGTGCTGTGCAAAATAAAGGCTGCAAGTGTCGAGTTCCTAGGTCTTGATCAGCTGAGATGCTGAATGATCTTGGCTCCTGCTGAACTCAACGGGACATTCAGCATCTCTTTGGACCTGTCCCCTCTTAATGGGAGCGGCTCTGCTCCCCTTCTCCACGGCGAGGCAGCCCAGCCTCCAGCCGCTGAGCATAGCTGTGGGTGAGAAGGCTTACAATGGCTCGAGGTGTAGCTTGGGTTTTGGCATTTTCGCAGGCTAGATCAAGAATTCTAAAGTTTTAAAAACTATGTTTGAAAAATAGCACAGAAACACCATTTTTTCAGTGAGGACTGCTCCTGTCAGTGAGTCTCATGGATGTTCTGAAGCAGAATAAGCAGCATTCAGCCTGTCCCCACCATCTGCCCAAGCCCTGTTTTCTTTTCCTCACTCAGTTCCATTGGAAAACATCAACGGAAAGTGGGGTTTTCTTTACCAAGAAAGATCATGTGTTGGTTTGTACCAAAACTCATCAGTCCTTTGTATTCTGGGAGAATACAGCTGCAGCATAATGAATGGTAACCGTCTGAACTCTCTGAGATAAACTGCTCCAAAACTTGATAAGGGCTCTTGAACTATGTTCGTGCTACACACAGGACTAATCTGGCAATTGGATAAATCTTGTTTTCTGCTCAATTACAAAATAAAGGCAACACAGGAGATGTATTCGAGACACAAAACAGTGATTTGGGAGCAGATGGAAATTTGAGCAAGTATTGAGTTACAGGCTTTCCCTTTTTTTTTTCCCCTGTGTGCTTCATATGATCGTAGAAAATCCTTCTGAGGGACTATCCAAGTTAAGGAGCAACTGCATTGTTAGCTGGGTAAAACAGAGAGAGAAAAGACACAGTTTATTATTTACTTCTAGCTATTTATGGTAGCACCTTGAGGAACAACTGACCATGGAGACACTATTGCACTGTTCACTGAACAAATACGTAGACAGATTCCTTGCTGTAAAAATCTAATGCTTGAAAGAATGAATCACACAAAGTATAGAAGGTTGTAAATGTACATTTTTTATGTAGAATGCTGAAGCGCAGTCAAGATTCAAACCCACTGTTTCTCAATCATTTAGATAAGGTTAACTTTCATTGCTATGGAGATACACTCATACAGCTTTTAGCTTAATTCAAAGCAAAATATGGGGGAAATCAGTCTAGCCTTGATAGCATTGCCTTCCTAAACAGGCTGTTCTGTTTCAGTTATTCACTTCCTTTCTGAAACTCTTTTTCACTATTTTGGTTTGAAATGTATAATACATGACTGAAATTTATTTCACCTTAAGATGTGGTCTCATGTCTTTTTATGACCACGGGAAGTGTCTGTAAATCCTCCCTAGAGTAATTCTACATCTCCCAAATGTCTACTTTGTCTGAGAGGAATCACCCTCTGGAGGAGATTATCACAGTCCACAAGTACAGTGAAAGCCTATAATACTAGCCTAGACAGTAACGCTTATTTCTAGAGACCTAAAGTGAAAGTAAATGAATTTCCATAGAGGTGATACTAGCTTTTCTGGTACACCTTTCAACTCATAAATCTCATGAAAGAAGTACTTAATTAAACCTATTACAGGGAAGGCAATGCCTAATGAAAACACTATGCCAAACAGTTTGATCCTAGAAACCATGAAATCTGGTGGATACTCTATCACTCCTATTGAGCAATTAGGAAATATTCTGATTCTGTAACAACAGGTGACAGGGTAAAATGTGATGACACCTTCTGAGATGGAGGACAGACAGACAGACAGTATTTCATCTGACCACATTTAAGCGTCTACCGCATCAACTAAAATATATATGAGCAAAACAAATGACACCAGGCTTATTCCCTCGCAGTGAGGCCAAACTGGGTTATTCTGACTAGGTCCATGCTTGCAGTTTCTCTTTCCCTCCAAAACAGAGTGGCCACACAGAAAATTCATTTTGGGAACGGTTCCTCACCCATGCTGGCCTCTGAGCTGTGCCCAGCAATTATTTGGTAAAGCGTTAGCTAGTGCAGGCCAAAGCTGCACCAGAAACTGCTCTAGCAATTTTTTGGTAGGGATGATTGAACTCCAGTGCCCAGCACTGTTTCCTGGCCATGTTTATTTTGTTAGTGTAGAGATAGCCTTAAGGTACAATTACTCTCCTCCCAATATAGACATCAAATGTAGATGAATGTTTCTCAAGCTGTGATCTGTGGACCATTTGGTGATCTGTAAGACATCACAAGGTGATTTCACAATTGTTTTGAAACAACTTCAAAAGCTTTTAAATATAAATGCACACACATATATTTCCAGGCATGCAAGCAAGAAAACAAAATAGGGAAAAATAAAAGTCGCTGTAGACTTTTCCCAGGGTAGCTGAATTTTATTCAGATATAAATGAAAACCATCATGGCAACGCTGTACTAGATGATCCTTGGCATAATTTCAAAAAGGTTATCTGGAAGTAGGGTTAAAAAGAATTGAGGAACAGCAGGCTAGATGACCTCTCGGTGTCCAGCCAGACCCATGACTCTGTTCTGCTTGAAAGGCTGTGCAGATGCATCACCTTGGGTGGGAACTGGTTTTAGGATTCCATGAAATCCAGGTATTTCTCCCCTGTACTTAGGTGTAGAGTGAGGCAGAAGCAGGAGGTAGATGGAAATGAATATCATTAGGGGGTTGAACTGGGAATGAGCAGTGTACTGGTACCATGGTTTTGCTGTTCTAAGTATGTATTGTATCAAAACACCACATTTTATTAGTTAATATTTCAGCTGTGGTGCTCTTGATGCTAGTCGTGTTCCTCATTCTGTGCTACCTGATTGCCCTGAGTTTCTGACCCACACCTTTGTCCCCCTCCCACACTAGGGCACTGTTGCCTCTGTAAGGTCTCTGCTGCCCTTCTCCCCTTCCCCAGCCAAGTTCTGCTGTGGAGCAAAGTCTGGGATCAGGGAGATTATTAGTGGAGAACTTCAGCCCAAAGGTAGGAGTGAGAAAGGAATACAGTTCTCGTATTATAGGATGGTAAGTGAAGAGCAGAAAGTGCTGAGATAGCAGCTGGTGGACAAAGAGATTGTGAAGGGGGGGATCATAGCTGGAAACTCAGCATTTTTGCACTGCTGTTTCCATCACAGACTATGGTCCACCATACACAAGTCCTAGTCCCCAGCAAGATCCAGCAGGCTGAGGTATGGGAATCAGTGAGGGGAAGGAGACACCTATTGTCCTCCAAGATACTACTGCTGCCTCCCTCGCTAGAAAAACATATTGGTTCAATAGTACCACAATACTTTTTAAGATCACTACTGGGAGAGGTTTAAATGAGGTCACTTCAGGTTAAATTTGGATTCAGCAGACATTTTACATGAGGCATCCCTGATACACGCATGTACCACATTTCTGTAGTCTGCATTGCTAACTTTGTGAGACGCTCACTTAGACATTTAACTTTTATATGAATTCATCCTTTTGTGGTCTGTTCCAATGTCATCTGAAATTTCTGTTAACTAATTTGGCCATCAACCAATCGTCTATGCAACATAATAGGGTTTTGTATAAAATGGATTTTTCGGTGTGTTAGGAATGTCATGTTTTAATCAATGTCTCTTTGAATGTTAAATCTAATGAAGGCTGTTAAGTAAGAGACTATAAATGCGCAGAGAGAGTTACCATGGAAACCAGAGCAGTATCTGCTGGGTAGCCCACACTGGTAGCACGGTGCAGCACAGCCCTGCGCACAAGGCGGAGGCCTCCAAAAGCATTTTCAGCAGTTAGACCAGGAGTTTTTGAAGCTCGGAGCAGAGAGCTGGATGCTGCTTTGGCCAGCTTGTAGGCTGGCCACAGTGTCACGAGCAGGTAGAGTGGCAGCTGGTGGAGTCACCCAGCGAGCTGGCACAGGAGGACCCTCACTGTTCAGGGGCAGGTGCAATAGTCCTTTTGGGCACTGGCTGGACAGTCCCAACTGCACTTAGAGGAGATGAGGCTTCAGAAAAAAAAAATTCAGAGGCCTTACACAGATCTGGACTTGCAACCCCCTGAAGCTGCAGCTTCTGAGCCTTCTAGCTTGACGCTCCTCTAAGAAGAAGGGTTTAGGACCTGCAGGAAGAGAGGAGGTCTCCTCATTCAGAGGATCCTGGTGATGCGAGGAAAGGTGTTCTGGCAACTCGGAGGGTACCTCTGATCACTGCAGAGATCACTGCTGAGGACCCAGGTGCTGTCTGTGATCACCGTGCGTTTCAGTACTCATTCACTGGTAGGTATTGCAGATTATTGGATCTGCAGGAGCCCACCTCGTCCTGGTCCCAGTCATTCATGGAGTGCCCACAGAAAGCTGGTGCAGTGACTCAGAGGAACTGTGGAGCAAAGCCAAATTGCTACAAAGAAAATACAATCTTTCATTTTTCCTCATTCTGAATGACAAAGTGCTAGGACACCTTTCTAGGTTATTAAAGAGGTTTTCAAAGCACCATTTATTTATTTATTGTCCTTTCTGTTTCATTTTCTTATTGCAGCTTCTTATGGCTCAGAAAATAAAACTACACTGAAAGCTCTTTGGGGCAGGGATCATTATTATATTTATTTCCAGTGCTGCATGATCTCAGTTCCTGCATAAATCTTGTAGTCACTGTTGTGCTATACATGCAGTAATAACAGCCAGGGCTGGAGACTAAATGTTGCTTATTACATGTGTTCATTCCCCCCTTGATGCTCCTGGGCTTGCACTAAGCTCTTTTATTCAGTCTTCAGCAGTAAATCCAATCCCAATTGAAAAAAAAAATATTTTTATTGTAAGTTACACAAATACTGGACACACTACTTTCTTTAAGACATGGAGTATTTAATACATTTCAGCTTACAGGGAAATGAGCCTTCCACTTCCAAGTGTGTAAAGCAGCAGAGTGAAAGTGGGCATATTTCAAACAGACATGAATGCTCTCTCAAGCTCACTCTCTCTCCCTTGGCTCTCAGCCACAATTTTAAAGCAATTTGCCCTAATCTGCCATATGGTTTTCTTTCTTTGCATTTTATAAAACTGCAGGGCTAAGTGAATGTGCCTCTTCGATAGCACTGACACAAGCCTGATTTAATTTAGACTTCCGTATTAACATACCAACTAAATCAGTGCTGCAGCCTACGAGGGAAACTTCAGCGCTGTGCACAGCCAGAGCTGTAATTAGTTTCCAAGTGGTACTAGCCTACAGCCCTTAAACTGGTTCTTCCTTATGATTATTATTTCTAGAGGTCAGCCCAAAAGAACATCAAGTCTACTCCAGCAGCATGTGACCGACCCCCGCTCCCTTCCCCGGATCAAATCAGGCCTCCAGTAAGACATTCTTCAAGCCTGAAATCACTTCCAAAGAGCAGACGTTCTTAGTAAATCTGATTCATCATGTGGAAGATCTATATGCCTGCTGTATGAAAGGCATCTCTGACTGAGATTTCCAGCAAGCCCTGCCAGTGAATCCTTTTATTCAAGGAGTCCGTGCAGTATACTTTTATATCACAGATGGCTCCAGGACTCGGAGAAAATTTCCTTAAATAGGCTCTCACACCAGGCTTGTCTACACATTTTACTTTGGAATTTTTAGCCTGTAACAAGAATGTGACACGGTTCACTAAACATACACTCCGTGTGTGTTTTAAGCACACAAGTTGCCCCATAAGCTGCAGCGGGTCTGCTCTCCTGCCTGATGCCCAGATGAGGGTATCTGCACGCTTGTTTATTCGCTTTGCTGGGCCAGTTGTAATGCGCATCGCATCGCAGGGTACCAAGCTAGCGTGCGTTCCTAGCTCCATAGCAGCACGTTTGGCCTTTCTCATGGACACAACTTAGCTGAACTGCTTCAGCGTAGTAGAATATAAACAGCAGCCCCAGAGGGAGGCATTAAATGATGCAGCCCTCCCTCTCCCACAAGGGCCAGTGCGCCTGTGCTTGTCTTCAGAGGATGCTGAATGACACTGCCACTCAGGACTGTGAGACAAGCAAAAAAGGGAATTCTTCCCTTTAGACTTAAAAATTCTTAAGGCAAGGGTTATTTCCAAACTTGACAGGAAAAAACCCAACTGTTTAACAATTAGGAAACAATCCAGATACCTGGACAAGAATACACTTACACTATTTAGCTCACTTCGAAGCGGAGGCATCAATGCTATTTTGTTTTATTGAACAGGCTTTCAAACTGTGAGTCTTTATAAAAAAATTTCACTCAGGTTTTTGCTCAGCCCTCCTCAATCAGTCTTTCCCATAATGAACATCTTTGTCAGCTGTTGTATTTTTATACAATCCAGAAATGAAATGTTTACCAGATCTCAGAACATTTGTGGCAGATTTGACTATTTTTTTTCATTTGCATTTTGTCTCTGTATTTACCTTTTATTAAAAGCAGAAGTTAATATTGTGCTTCCCAGGGTCTGATCATTCTCTTTGATGTAAAGAAAAAAAAAGCACAGGAAAAAGTTGTTGTTAAAATGATTTGTACATAGGACACATGTAAAACTTATCCTCTCATCCTAAAGGGTGCCTCTCCACAAATCACTGAAGGAGCGATCAGCTGCCATGGCTGCCCTGCATGCAGACAGCACAGCATGGCATGTTGCGCCACGGGGATCTGAGCCCGTTTGGGTTCAGCGCTAAGGAGAGTGGTTTGTTCAGGCCAACTTGGGTTGCTTCTTAAAAAAGGAGAATTTCCACCCCATGGAAATTCCAAACTCCTTTGGAAAAAAAAAAAAATCTTTTTAAATCAGAATAATATCTCTGATTTCTACTTGTTTGCAGAATGGAAATTCCAATAAAAGTAATTGAAAGAGAACATTTCTGAGCAGATTATCTTCACTCCTATTTGGCACTGAAAATATGCCGAAATATTTTGCTCCAAATGGCAAATATGTCTTTTCCTGGAGACAAACCAATGCTATAAACTACTAAATAAGTATTAAAAACTTGTAATACAAAATTTATACAAAATCAAGTGAGAAAATTTATGAAAAAGACGAAACAGCTCAGTCTGTCAGTTTTTGATTGAAAACTTAAGTATTCAAAAAGCTTTCCAGACTTACACATACCTGCTCAGTTACATCATTCTCAAAATTCCCACGTCTGTGGGCCAAAATGTCCTCAGGATGAGGAGAGCACTGAAACCGGGTCTTCACTTCTTGGCCGAATGCTCCAGGCACTTGGGCTTTGATGTTAATGGGGGACAGGAGTTATTGGCTGCCACAACACGTTGACCTTGCTCACTGAGTCTTTGCTGCAAGAATGGAGAATTCACACAAATGGAGACACCAAGTACCATGCCAGTCAGGTACCTCTCTTCTAGTAAGGAGTGAGGCTATGGAGACGTTCCCGTCCTGGGGCTTCAAGTTTGCTCTGGGCATGTGAGCAGAGGTTCACCATGCAGGAGCATGGTGCCTACAGAGAAAAGTACGCGACACAACAGACTTCCAAAAGTGCCAATGACTATGTCTACGCCACGCAACAATTGTGGTGGGCGCCGCAATCCCTAAACTGGTGCTGACCTAAATCAATAGGTCCATAGCTCTCAGCAAAGTGCTGTACAAACTTACCAAACTGAACAACCATTGTGCAGTTCTGCACAGACACAGCTACAGATCTCTTCCGAAGCCATTTCACCTCTCATCCAGCTCCATGGTTGACTCCTGCGGAGACAGCAGTGCATGTCTGCACCCAAAGTGAAGACATACATTTAAACTCCTTACTGACTAGACAGGGAGCACAGCACTCTAAATTATCCTGAGGTAAACTGGCACTTACATTGTAGACATAAAACCAAATTTATACGGATATTGTGAGGTTGGAGAGAGTTAGAGACAACTATCTGTAAGTCAGAACAGGGCTACTTTGCATGTTTATAGTGCTCTTCACTGACCAGGAGGAGTATGTTAAGGCTTTGGTTTAATAAGGTTCATACTTACCTTTAAACCTCCAGTAGCTCCGTCAAGGTGAATGGGTCTAATCCATGTCTTTAATTCCAGGCACGTACCTCTGTTGAGTCAAGGCCTGAAGGAAATCAAGGAGTCAACAAAAAGTCTATTAAAATAATGACAAAGGACAATTTTGGGTATCTACATATAGTGCTTAGTTATCACATCATACAAATAATTCTTTGATGTCTCAAACTAACAATGCTTGGAAACACAGCTGAGGTTATTTTCACCCTAAAGCAAAGCAACACGCTCAAGTTGTTTCAAGAAACAAGTAGAATCAGTACCAGAACATGACTAATTTCAACCTTCTTGAAGAACATAGCAATGGGAGAGGGAGACTAGAAATTATAAAATGTAAAATTAATAGTAGTAATTATTATTATGTAAGCACCTAGTGCTGCATCTTATTGCTATATAAAACATGGACAAGGAGCAAGTTCCAGCACTGGAGAAGTCATCTTCCCTGCCATTTCACTGCCAGCACACCTGCTGGCATAGCCTGACCTGTGCCAAAAGCCCTCTTCAAGAGAATCCTTCAAGTCTTAGTCATCAAGCACTTCAAGGACCATCCTCTGTAGGCTATACACCTCAGGTTTTTCTCCTTCCACCTTACAGTGTTATGCACTACTACCCAGGCAGACTTTGTATCCTTAAACACCCCTACATGCTGTCATGCCACATCCGAGGGTGTGCAATACAAATGCTGGTTTCATGGTACAAAGCGAGCACACTTACACAGCACAGCTACACATTATTTCAGGTACTTTGAATGGAAAGAGATGCACACTAGCCATAAGATCACTTCACAGGACTCAGAGGAGACTCAGGGCCAAGGTCTGCACACTGTGAACACAACCAGAGCATGCCATTTTCCAGAACGTGGTGTGGATGGATAGTCAGGAGAACTGATGGACAGTTTGTCTCAGGCATTTGATATTTTGGTTTACACCACTAGACCTGGAATTAAAAAAAAAAATTCAGGCATTTTCAAGAAATGAAAGACTATTATTATCATTTTGCAAGAAAATAATTATAATTCTGAAGTTAACTGTAGTAAAATTTTAGTACTGATATATAAAGAAAAAAGTAGTCACAGAACTAGGGAGGAGAAGAAGATGCCAAGCTCCTGCCAGACTAGTGTAATATATGTTAACCAAGAATGAGAACAAACTTACAACTTACCCAATGTGTTAATTAGTAAAACACGGATCTTTAAAGTCCTGTACTGAAGAAGCTGTTTGTTTGCCTTTACACTTTAGAAACAGCAAGAACATTGATGCTCTTGTCTGGATATTAACAAGCAAGGAGCAAAGAAAAATGCTACCCTGTCTGATGGTGTTGCTGGACTTTTTCAGATGCAACAGAAATTTTTTAAAAATCTAATTGAGGAAATGGAAAATCCCAAGAAAACACAAGGTATGAGCCAAAGCAGTCTAAACAGGTTATCATTTGTCAGTTGGGGGCTGAATTATGTCATGTTAACCCACTATACTGTATGAATCTCAGGTCCAAGACTTTATGGGTATTTTTCAGTCTGATCCTGTGGTAGACAGGGACTGCTGACTAATCAGTAAAAACATTTATCATATAGGGGCTAAGTCATAACTATTCCTATACGCTGCAGGAAGTGTGCTCAAACTAGGGCCATAAACAATAAACAGCCTTGGAATAATCTGACATTTAACAGAATTATTGAACTTGTTTTTATCAATTAATTAGTCCAAAAAGGCAAGCAAAAGCCAAAAATTAAAGTCTCAAAACTGTCACAGGAGGAGTTTTTATAGAATGGTGACTAAACAGGATGCAGTCCTTCCCTCACCAAGGAATCTTGACCTTACATTTCCCCCTCTAATATGGAGCGCTCTGCCTGATGGCTGTACTTAATTTTGGTCTGGGTTTTCCTCAGTCCCACCTGTTGGAGCAGATTCATTTTCTATTAAGTATTCAAATATGCTCTGGGCCAACAAGGATGCGTTGCATACAAGAATGGGTCTGGGGACTCGCCTAAGACACTAAGACACTGCCCCAGAGTGCAAGATGATGCACACTAAAGCCTTCTGAAATTCAGAGAATTGAAGTTGAGAGAGCTTCAAAACGAACAGATGAAAGGTAGCTGATTCCTTATCCAGCAGTTTTGCTAATGTAACATATCATAGTTGTTTTTCCAGCCAAAACTATTTCATGAATTTGACCTAAATTTGTTAATAGTTTTGGGACAACCAGAATTGCATTTTTCCTCAAATAAACTATTCATCAGAAAGAAAATTACTGCTCTTGTCACAGAACACCAGCTGCCTATCCATTAAAAAAAAAAGCTTTAAAATAAAAAGAAGCAAAATTAAAAGTCTCAGAGTATCTCTTAACAGCCACAGAAGGCATGTAAAAAGAATAAAGTAAAAAAAGAAAAGAAGCAGGAAAGCAAAAGAAACATAGAACAGTATGGGATAATTGTAAAACTCAAGAGGGTATTCAACTGAACAGTTATCTTTCAGAAAATGGAAATCCAGCCCAAATGAAGCCACAAAAAAATGTGTAAACTACGGCTTGTAAAATGGGTTTTGGGAATTAAGACTGGGTTGTGAAATACATGAACTTAAATAAGTGAGTCCTATTATCTCAAATATATCCTGCACAGCAGAGTTGTAGAGGGCTGGGAGGGAATGTGAACACCAAGCAGAAAACCGAAGAACAAAAGACAAATTATGCAAATGTATCAGATTTGGGAAGCTGAGATTGTTGCCTCCCCAACAACTTGAATAACAGTGTTTAAATACAACTTTCTTTTTGTGGAAAGCACCGCTTTCTAAGCAGCCCTTCCAACTGCTTTCCCATCTGTTTCAACAAATGTGATAATGAGGAGGCTATGCTGCAAGCTTTAAAAAAAAAAAATCGAGTTATTTGTCCACACTAGGAAACAGAAAGCAGGTAAAAGGTTGCGTCAGTCACCGTAGTCCAAGTGAGCATAATCCCAAATACCCTTTCTTTTCTTAACTCTGCTTTGCATCCTAAGAGAAAAGCACTACCAATTTAGGTTTGGCCAATTTAGGTTTGAAGGAAGAACAGAGCAAAACAGATCACTTACAACTCTGCCCTGCGTGGATGTCTTAAGCAGCTATAAAAATGAACTATGCCTGGAAAAGGATTCAGCAACTAGAAGATTTCTTTTCCCTTAATGCAAGCTGTTAATACAAAACATGTCCGAAAACCTAGGCATTTTATTTAGCTGTGCATTCGAAATCGAGAGAGGTTTTTAACTCTGGGCAAGAGCAAGGGCCTCTTTCTGTGCAGTGATACTCCACCAGAGCAGCATTAGGAGCGCGCAAGTTGTGCTGTAGGAGCCTGACAAAAGCAATCCCCAGCAGTCACCTTCCACATCCTCTCACTAGAAAGGGGACATTGGCTTAGCTGCCGAAGTGGGAGCTGAACTCTAAACCTCTGGCCTTCGTATCCAGATTCTGTTCCAGTGTAATTCTGAAGTAATTCCAGCAGAGTGACTAGATTTATCAGCGTGTGAAACTGGGATGTGTAGTCAGAATCTGGCTAGGACCGATTCCTCTACTTCTGCTCTTATTCTCAGTGCAGCTGAGATCAAAAAAAGGTCAGGAGAATGGTCAGAACAGGAGCTGTGAGCATCTCCCAAAGCAGGCTAAGGAAACCTTATAAACAGTATTGGGATCAAAATAATAAGGTATATGAAAGCATTCACATAAATACAGCACCGTGGCTTCAGGGCTAAGCTCCATCGTTACAGACCTTTGATACAACATCCAACACCAGAGGCACAGTGTGGTCTTTTTGAAGCTGGGTGGGGTAGAAGGTCCAAGCTACCTAAATTTCCTTCAGTCTTTTCAGCATCCTTGTCATTTTCTCAGGTAGAGGAGGGCGAGGATTGTGATTCACTGATCCCTATTTCCTAGATAAACTGAAAGAAGTCAAGAGGAAAGAAAGAAGGTTTTATGGGTAAAGAGATTACAATGTATCAGAATGTTAAGTATATTCTCTCTGGAAGTTTTCTGTTGGTGGTATTTAACTTTGTCCATCCCTTCCAAATTTCCAGATGTTCAGTGGTTCCCCTGGAGCAGCAAATGTAACCAGGTTCCTTTCTGAGCATCCCCCAAATTCCAGAGAAATGGTGACTCCAGGCAGATCAGCTATGCATGTGTATCTGGAATGCATCACACATACCACGTATGGCCCGAGCAGATGGCCTTCACTGCACGGTAAATCTGAAGTCCTCCTAATGCACCAGATTTACTACCCATATGCAGAGCAGCTCTGCAGAGCACAGCTGATGAGGGCAGTGAGTGCTTCCTGGGATGATCACTGCTTGTGAGGGCTCTCCAAACAGCTGCAGCACATGCTGCTGCTTGGGAAATCCCTGACAAAAATCCGGTGGTCTCCCTTCTCCTTTTATTCAGGTAATGGAGGCTAGACAGAGGTCTGTTAGAAAGATCTTTATCCTGCGGAGGCAGACAAGGAGAGCAGTCAAAACAGAGCTGGAGGTGGTAATACTGCTGGCGTTGTTTCTGGCTTCATCTTGGCTCTGCACATGGGAGCAGACCAGGTGCTCACCCGGCTCCCTTGCCCTCCCACCTGTGTGTCCCCCAAAATTTCCCTGTCCTCCAGTGCTCTGTGTGGGGAGAGGCTGTGCCGGGGTGGCCCTGCAGGCACGTGGTTCCAGCTCTTCTGCATGGGTTCCTCCTGGCCACGGGCTCTGCCCCACCAGCAACAACCTGGGAGCACACCGCCACCACAGTCATTCAATGCCCAATTCCTGCTTACACTAGGGAAAAGAGAGAGATACAGCCGAATGTGCTGCTTAAAGGCTCTGGGAAACTTTCTGCCTTTCCTAGCCTGGAATAGTCCGTCTGGCTAAATACGGTGCTGAAGATGTCTTTGTGACTCATTTTTGCAGGAGAAGAAATGCATGCTTCCCAGGAAGGGGGAGAATTGGATGCAACAGGTCGCCCAGTAGCCCGATTCCTGTTTGGATGAGTATTAATTGCATTTCTTTCTGGGATATTATGGTTTTATTAATTGAGCATTAGAATATTATTTTGGCTAGGGTAGGCCTCTGTTCTAATTCAAATCTACAGAATACACACTAAATTCACTCTTCGATCTTTCTTTCTTGCCATGGTGACAAGAGAACATCTAGGACAGTTTGTTTACTGCTTGTTTCAGTGTATTGCTAAATGTTATGAGTCAATACATTTCATTTCCAGAAATGTGCACTTCAGTAGGAAGAACTCCACTTTAGAGCTGAAAGGCACACATCATGTCAATAAAGACAATATTATCACATTAGATATCGCAATGAAACATACATATTCTTAATGATTTCTTGCTGGCTTCCGGGCTGAATTCCTATCAGGCATTCATTTCTCTCCTCATGCTCACTGTCTATTTGCTGCTGCTGCTATCAGGCAACACCATGCTTAATAGAAATCTTCTGCTTTTCTATTAGTAAGTAATGGCTATGTGCAATCTGGCAAGCGTTGGGGATAAAGAAGCTGAGAGAGTGCTTTTTCATTGTTTAGGTAAATGTTTCCTCTTTGATCCAACATCTGCCCTTTCTGCTGCTCACACTGCAAATTGATGTAGATCTAGCAGAAGGATAGGAGACATTTATAGGGTTTCCTGTTATGAAGTAATTTTGGGAGCATCATTTTCCCCTACTCACTTTTTGCCTTCAGCGGCAACAATCCAATTCTTTGTGTTTTCGATGGGAAGCCAATTCTTTGTCTCGCCCTTTCCTTCTAGTTCTCCCTGAAGGCTATAGAAAGAAAGAACATGAATAACCAAGCAATGAAATCATAAAATAGTCCCGTTTACTGTTATCTTTCCAAGAACAGTAAAGGCATTAAAGTTCTGAAACCTTTTTTCTTGAAGCAAAGATCGCAGCTAGAACAGGAAATGGCACAACATAAATTCAATTCGTGACAATTATTATAACATGAAAGGGAAATAGTATAAATCACTGATGTCAAACACTCTGTTCATTGGCTAGATCTGGCCCATTTGAGCTATTTATCTAGTTCCTGTGACAGATTCAGATTTTGCACCACACGTGCTTTCATTTTTTAAAATACATGTTTCAAGTTTTTATGCTTCTGAAAAAGAGCTTCTGAATATGCACTGAGTAGAAGCTGGTGGAAGCTCATGCATAGCTGTCTTTTTTAAGCTGGAGAAAACAAGCTATGTTATATTTGAAGAGACAAAGTCTACCCCTGTTCATTTCAGTGGGTGTTAACACTTGAACTTAACGATAATTTTTGTGGTTGATGTTGAAAACTTTCTCAGAAATTAATTTTAAGGAAGGATAAAGACGCAAATTGGGGTTTTTGTATAAAAAATAATTTAAAAGTGCATACTTCTTGAGGAAAAGGAAATAAGAAATATCATGCACATCTATAAAGCATACCACCTAAGTCTGACAAAACTTTGTTAAACTACCATGTAGTTTTAGTCATCAGTGATGTAGGTGTGAATCTTAAACAATTGAAGAGAATTAGACCTGTCTGGGGAACTATAAGAAGGAGCTGCATTGAATTCTCCACTCCAGCTGCATGCAAGCCTGACCCACAGAGTCTCCTGGGGATCTCCCAGTTTTAGTCACTTCAAAGGGCATAGTGCAGTATTTTAGAATAAATAAAAGTTGCATAAAATGCATTTTTGACTTTTCATATTCATGCAAACATCATTTTGTACTGTTATAAGTACAAATAAGACCAAATAGATATTATTCGTAGATGAAATTTATTTCACAGCAATAACCATCTGGCCAGATATTTTATTGGATTCTCACTCAAATAGCAGTGCATGCCTAAGGCGGTTGCTGTTGGAGGCAGAATATTGACCTAATAGACTTTTGAACCAAAAAAACAGGACCATGCTTAGCTTATACTCTAATACATGAAAATTTACTGCTTGCTTTCCATGCTTTGAGTAAAGTTACTTCATTAGGAAGGGGAGAAATGTTTTTATGATGTACTCAGAAATATAGTATTTTAAAACATATCATTCTTTCAACAAAGTAATTCAAGAAGTGGAGCTGTGAAATCTATGAAAAAGATGGATTTTAAGAAAAAGATGTATTCTGGGGAATGCGATATTCTGTTACAGAAAAAAATTTTAAGAATCTGAGTCATGTCTTCACATATTATTCCTAAATTAGCTTTGAAGTACTTTGCTTTAATTCTTACTCCTGACTTGAAAAAGTCAATTATATATTGTGAATATTCCTATTTTTACACTGTAACCTACTGCATATTATATGCAATATGGACACCACAGAAAATATTAAAGCTCTTTCTTAGAAGTTTTGTGTATATCTATAATTTGGTATTGCACAGGCAGAGAGCTTCAGCAGAACCTTGACTTTCAACATAAAAGAAATTCTTACCAGAATTTTTTGATCATTATCATAGGATTTTTTTCTGATTTTCTTTATGAATATTAAATTACATTAAAATTTGTGACATTGATTTCTTGCTCTTTAGATAGTACCACTGTATAATAAAATTTTCACATATAAATTAAACTTCTATTGAAACCAAGACTCTAAAATATTTTTTATTGTTCAGTAGAAATATATGTGATGGTTTACAGGTTAGTTACAAATAGTAATTCTTACTTATGGTAGCATATATGTAACCCTATTGTCAGGTAGTTAACAGCAACTAAAGGGGCAGTATTCAACCTATATACAGTCTCCCCTGAGAAATAATTTTATTGGTCTTAGCTCCCAGCTAGAAACTGGGAAAACTAAAACAGAAAGTCTCTAGGTTCCCTTAAAAAGCTGAACTTCCTCCAGTCACCAGCTCTCTGAGACTGTAACATGAACAAGGAAATCTTTCTTCAGGAGAAGGAGGAGTCGTGAACCCGGGAAAGCAGACCGGTACAACGTATACGATGTAAAGAATCAAATAGAGCCTCCCATTCAGTGACACAATAATAGTTCATTTAATGCTGATCCTCCTTACTGTGAGCTGTATTGTTTTGTCCATGCTGATGTGGACGTCTGCCTTCATTCCCAGTTTGTCCTACAGATGCTTTGGAGTTCCCAGCTCCGGTCCTGCCCTTACAGCCCTGTAAGCCCCACTGGTGCCTTCTGCCACAGCCTCAGCACACCGGGTCATTGCCACAGGAGCAAGCTGGGGCTGATGGGGACCCTCCGGTAGGGCTGGAAACCAGTCCTTACCACAGACTAATCTATGCCTTTTCAAAATCTCTTGTAGGACCAGATCCTCCCAAAATCCAAAACTGGATCTGGTTTTGGACCCCAGGCAGTTGCTTCAGATTATACCTGCAGCTGCTGGGATGGATAGATTGCACAAATGAAGCTTGCTATAGAAATATTGAGGGTTTTTTCAGTACTAGAGAACTTTCTACTTCTCTGGAACTTCAGGACATGAGTTTAATTTATATTGCAATAATTTCAAGCAAGAGAATCATAAGTATATTATAGTCATTAGTATTATGCATTATGTCTTCTTCAAATTTATAATACTGGTAATATTTTCTCACAGTCAGCTCCCCCCATTATGGCAGCAGGGTGGTTAAAGCATCTGATTATAGATCCAGAAAACTCCAAGTTATGTTAGTTTAGCAGAAGCTAGGTCATTTGGTAAGGAAATGAAAGACAGATGGGTATGAGATTAGCCATCACTTTCTTTTAACTGCTCCTGGTTACAGGAATTAAGTTTTCCTCAAGCATGATAATTTTGATGGATCATTTTTGCTCTGGATGTATACAGGAAGGTATTCAAAACCCAAACCATTTCTTTATAATGAGGGAACAGCTTCCATAGCCAGGTCCAACTGTATTCAAAACTACACCTAAGATTCCCTCTTTTTCACACTGACGGTATGTTTAACCTGGAGACTCCCACGGTGGAATTTTGTCTTCACAAAAGGTGTTGTTTCTCCTTGGAAATTTTGCTTTCAGCCCCTTGAAACCTGTTGAAATATGCTCCTGGAATTTAAAGCCACAGAGCTGCCTTTAAAGTTACATTCCCTGTAGCAAACTGGGGCATTAAATCAATGGGTCTATTCAAGTGAGTAAACATTCACTATTCTGACTATCAAGGATGCTTTCTCAGAATAGCACACAGTTACTGAGGAGAAAGTCAACACTAAAATAAATCCCGCTATGGTGAAATTCAGTCCTGGCTGATGTGAAGGAGAAGTCTGCCATTTACTGTAAAAGGCCAGGATTTCACCCTTAATCACACCACCCCTCTCCTCTCAGGAGAAGCTATCATTGTTATTTATTTATGTGGTGCCATTAGTGTGCTGGGCACATCGGATGTGCTCCTTGGTTGGTGCAAAGTGGCAGCGCTCCATTAATTCCCATCCTGCTCCCGTTCTCCAGGGTGCAGTTCTCGCTGCCTGGAACAGCTGGTGTGGCCATGGGAATGATGGCAGAATTAAGACCTTAGTGCTAAATTTTCACACCTCCTTATGATCCCCCTTTCTAAGCCAGAGCTTTTAAGGAACATAAAGCAGCTCTCAAGAGACAGCCTATTTATTTATTTGCATTTTTATAAAGCAAAAATGTGTGTTGAGATACTGTGCCAGCACTTATAACCACTCACTGAATAGACATTACAGTAAAGCACTCTGGTCATTATCAAACCTTGATAAAATTCCTATTATAAGCATGAGATATGAAAAGCAAATCAATGTCCTAGTCTGTCTCAGACCTAATTGCATTGCTTCATTCCTCTATCCTTTTTTACTAGCAGAAATGATGTCAGTTCAGGAGCAGAGGACTGAATTTCAGAGGTGATGTCCATGGCACACTGCTAAGAGTCCTGCATGGACACAGGGTTGGGCTAGAACAAGATGGTGACTTGCATTTGTCTCAGTCTCAGGTATTAACCTATTATGAACAAATTACATTATTTCTTGTATCTCCACTTGCTTGTGCTTTAGTTTGGCTATTTGGGTATAGGATAGTATCAGGGTAGAATTTCTAGCTGAGTTTTTGTACTGGACTTTGCACATCTGAACTGCAATCTTTATTATTAATAAAAACAAACAAACAAACAAACAACTATGGCATTTGCAGAAAAAGCTGGTTTTTCAGGGTGAAAGCAAATCCCCAGTAATATAGAAGTCCATCTTATAGAATCAATATGTCAGCTTTTTGCTAAAAATATATCAAGTCTTGCAGGCACTTTTCTCATCACATTGGCACCAAGTGACCCAAAGCTAGTCTCTAATGTTCTTTAAAACATGAAGTGTGGTTTCAAGATCAAATTACTATTATTCTGATGCTATGGAACATCATCTATCTCCATCTTGATACAAAGATGAATGCTCCCTCCCCACCTCTATTTGGTTTTGTTTGGTTTTGTGAACAAATATAGTAAATCACCAGGGAAGGGTTTGGGGGTTTTTGTGGGTTTGTTTGCTTTTTTTTTTTCCTTAAGGGTAGCGGAGGCTCCATCCTTGGAGATACTCAAAACTTGACTGAACGAGGTCCTGAGCAACCTGCTGGTGGTGGTCCTGCTTTGATCAGGGCATTGGACTTGATGACCTTTAGAAGACCCTTCTAACACATTATTCTATAATTCTATGAGTCTAACAGTAAATCACAAAATCAGATGAGCAATCACAGCTCCCTTATGCAAAGAAGGCCAGACTAACTTTCTTGCCGAGATACATTTTACTCCGTTTGCTCAGGGCGAAATTGGGCCTTTATAGTTCACAAAAAGAGGGCTACTTCTCAGTTGAAAACCCAGTGTATTGAAATACCATTATGCTTAAATATAAGGTAGAATATTTAATACTATGTAATAATGATTACACACTAGAGCAAGTAAGCAGTGGCTAAAAATGAAAAGCCCAAATCTGAGATGTAGAGAAGGGCTGGATTTTCCCTCAAAGCAGGACACATACAACAGTTCCTGTACACCTCTTTTCTGGTCCCATGGGGCCATGTTGATGTGCTACAGGGGCCGAGATGAAAGAAGAATTTGGACTTCGAGTCTAGTTAGTTCTGTGTCTTGCTGGGGAGCTTTTCAGGGATGACTTCTATCTTTCCGTAAGGGACCAGATCAAATTGACTTAAGTCACTTTTCATAGCCACTGAACCTCCACCAGATCTACAGTAAATCTCAATTGTTACTTGATAAGCAGGAGTTCAAACAACGCAGAAGAAAAAGCATGTTTTCATTATTCTCTTCTCTAGTTCTGACTCGGCTTAACTAATCACTGTTTCCTATTTCTTGAGCCAAAATATTCCTTGCTGTAACTCTGTCAAATTAAATGGTGCTACCAAGGATACCATTTCATAGAAAGAGTTACAAGGTTCAAAAGAGGCCCTACACATCACCTGGTCTGCCTCCCTGCATACTAGAAGCCATGGGACCCCTTATCTAATTTCTAGTTCAAACCCAAAAGAGCATTGTCTTAGGCATAATCATCATTTTAAAATTTCTAATGGCTTAGAATCCATTATTTCTCCCTGCAATTCTTCTTCTGTAGTTAATGACCCTCAAAGTGAAAAGTGAACATTTAATTTTAGTCAGATTTTTTCAAGCTTTGGCCTCCAGCCCTTAGATTTGCTAGACTGGAGAACTCTATGGACAAATTTTTACCCTTCAAGCAGGTACTTCAGGTCCCCTCCATCTTCTATCAGATGTGCAAATCAGGTAAAGCTCCTTACTATGTGGCATTTTTTTCTAATCCTTTCATTATTCTTCAAATGCTCCCTTAAGCTATTCAACAGGGAAAATCCTGAATTTCTCTATTATTCATGAAGTAGAACTGAACACAGTATTTCAGCAGCCATCATATCAGTGCCAAATACAAAATATTACCTACATACTCTATGTACCCCTTTTTAAAGATCACAGCAATCACATTTCTTTAATGGAAGAATGAAAAATTACTCTTAACACATTCAGCTGAGATAAGCCAAAGTATTACATTCTGTTCTAAATGGATGCTTAAATACTTTATAAAGGGGGGGGGTGGTGGTGGTGGTGGAATCAGCCAAAGCGCTAGCTTCAGAAGCTGACGGCCATCTGGACATCTCGTGTGGACAGAGTTGTCTTCCTCCATCCCTCCCCCACTGAACGAAGTGCTGAATTTTCTTGTGCTGAGACTCAGACTCTCTTTATAGTGTTTCCCACCGGGCCCCTGCTCAGCATGCTACCTTCTGAGAACTGAATATACACTGCACCTCAAGCGTCCCCCTGGGTGCCCAGATTCACTTCACTTCAAGATGTTTGAAGGCATGGATTCAAGACAAGCTCCAGAAAACAAGAAGGTAAAAACCTTAACGCTGGAACCAAGCCTGCCCCTGACTCTTTTGACATCGTAACCAGGAATGTCCCAGCACATATGCACACAGACAAATCTACCAGGCTCCATCATAGAAAGTCCTGATTTCTTGTATAGCAAGTCACTACAAGCTGCATAGACAGATGAGTTAAAGGCATCCTCTTGCTGGATTTGTGTCATACTGGGAAGGTGGAACAGTTGCTTTAACCCAGTCTCTGGCCTGCCATCCTCTAGACTGCACAGACTATGAGCTCCATCCTTCACACATCCATATCGCCTTATGTATTAGGTTAGGTAGCCCTGCTAATTCAGAGTTATAAATTCCAGCAGAGAGCAGGAACTGGAACCCTGCAGGTCTGAGCTCTATTCATGAATCTAATCATAAATCATGGTCTCTAATGCTCAGTCACCCTAAACAGTGCTTTTGAGGAACACCCAGAAGACCTATAACAATACCTTGCGGGGCACGGTGAAGCCAAGGATGCAATTGTGGCTCTTAGACTTGACGCAGATGTAAATTACATGTGGGTAATAAGAACTGCAGCTTACATGAAAGTGACTTCCTCTGTCTGACTTTAATTGTTTTATGGAGACAGATTGCCTAGGAACCTTACTGCTTCTTCAGTAATAAACATTGGATTTATGATACATTCCAAGATTTCGTACTTTAAAGAAAGTTCATGAGTGTTTCAACAGATCTTGGGTTCTCTGCCACAAGAGTCATGCAGACACTTGTAATGATATATGTTAGCAAGTTTTAAGCCACCTACCTAATCATCACTGAGCAGCTACAGAAACACAGAGTGTTGTCTGGGTGCATGACATTAGCATTTACAGAACGATTTTTGTAGCCCAACTGAACGGCGTGCTCCTGCAGCTACATTGCCTGCTATACCCACGGTAGCTACGCTAATGCATTTTAGGTATTACTCCCTGTGCCACAAGCACAGTAATGGCTTCAAAAGCTAAAGAAAAGACTGATGGTCTGATTGGTTTGTTACTATCATTTGCAACAAATCATCAAGTGGGGTAAATAAATGTCGCTCTATTTAGCTCAGGGGAACAAATCTTCAGCAGAAGGATTTGAAAGGTAGGGGGGGATTTCTTTTGAAGATAGTGATATGAGGCAAGGATAAAGGACATGAAAGACCCTTCAGTAATACTGCTAATCTCTCCTCTGCCATTGTGGGATTGCTCTACTATAAGCATATGACTGCACCCACCTTCCTTTAGTTAAAAAAAATTAATAGGTTTAATTGAATAAAAAATAAAGACAACATCACATTCCTTAAATGTAGCATTTCTGACACTCCTTTAATTTATTTAGATGCTATTCAGAGTATGAGTCTTTAAAGGTTCAGTTTTAATTCCATTTCTTTCAGATGAGAAGCAGTAGAAAAGGACACTTCTCATCTTTGCTGGTAGGAGAGAAAAATTCATAAAATCATGGAAGCGTTAACATTGGAAGGAGGGTCAGGAGCAGGACAAGAGGTTTGAAACTCCTTTACAAATAACACGAGTCACTTACTTACTTTAAGTGCAATGCTCATGATGACTGTGCTACATCGCAGTAAGTGTCATTGTAGGTTGTTTTAGCTGTGAAACGAATCAGAGGTGTTTCATAACCGCACAGTTTGCTCTCTCTTCACTGGTGAGTATGACCTCTCCTTCATGGCAGAAGCAATCCGCTGCAAAACACAATGTGAAAACTCCTAGCTTCAAACAATAAAAAAGGTTTAGTCTCTCTTCTGAGGAAGTGACAAAGTAGTCTTCTTGTCATGTTTGAAAAAAATAGTCTTTCACTGGTGCAGTGGGACTGATAAGATTTGAGGCATGTTTTCTCCTCTGACACCAGCTTCTTTTTTGGCTTTGGGTGAGTAGTTTCAGGTGCATTTACACTAAATGTCAAATCAAAATCAGAGCTATGGGCCTTATCTTTTTTCCCGTGAAAAATATTGAAATCCTCACACTCCAGTTTGAGCAACTGTGTAAACTGAGCTGCGAAAACTTTTGCTATTACTTGGGGCAGCCCGGTTAGGAGTTGTACCTGAAGTCTACAGGCACCCTTGGTCTCTCAGAGGTTGAAATACTGCTCCACAACTTTGCATGGCTAGACTGTACACTGTAACGTGTTCCTACAACACTTAGCACAATTAGCTGAAAACCCAGCTTGGGGAAAGCTTTAGCACTAACATCAAGACTAATCTTTGTTCTAATTTTCATTTGCAAAATGAGTTAGCAAATTGCCAAATGGAAGATGCAAAGTGCATCTTTTATAACAAGTGGAGAACTGCTTCAGCATTACTAGTTTTATTTTTATTCTATTTGCTTTTGTTGTTTTTAAGGGCTTTTCTTGGGTTTGCATTACATTTTTGGTTTTGCCCTTTGGGTTGTGACAGTCTGTGTTTCATTTCTGACGTAATTGAATTTTGTATTCCAGGATGATCGGTGCTGTATACATTAGGTTATAATATGTAGCTATAGAAAAATGGAAGAGCATTTTGATACTGTCTAGAGACATAGGTTATACAGACTTACCTAAAAAACTGAGCTCAGTTTTTTAACTGATTAATCTAAAAAGAAGGAAGATAATAAAATGCTTTGGACCTTATCTCCACTTGCTAAGCAATTAACTGGTCTTTCTCATTCAAGGAGATGCACTGTTAACTTCCTCTCCGCAGGAAGGGAATGGCCATGCTTGAGCATGCAATTTCAGGACGTGAGAACAAGGTGTCAAATTGTCTGTGTTAACTTACTTACTCATATTTCACTTAATTTGTCTTTATCTGTACATAATATATTTCTAGACTTCAGTAAGATCCCTCCCTAGCCATTATTTTGATAGGCTGTTTATTTCTGTGAAGTAAATAAGAATTACAGAGGAAGATACTGGATAGGACAGTAATCCAAAAGAAATAAATTAAAAATTAAAGAAATGATGGATGAAATGAAGAACTTTAAGAACAATAGCAACCCTCCTTAATTTTGGTGGGGCTAGGATTTCACTCCGTCAGCAGTAAGTTTTATTACTGCCTTCACTTCAACTGAAAAGGCCTGAATCAGACTGCAGGATGAGGACACTTGTGGAATTTGGAGATATTGAAGTATGTACTTAAGCACGCATGGTGGGATACAGAAAGCTGCCAGCTCTAAAGAACACTAAATTCATAATGAAATCTTCTGAAAGAGAGAAATCATCATCAAATCTCAAGGGAGCAATTTCTGTAAGGCTGAATGCACTCAATACTCTTAGTGAATTAAAAAGAAGTTCAAATTAGAGAGGGTTTGGGGTTTGCTTTGAGGGGGATGTAACAGTGAGAACAGTTTAACCATTGGAGGCCTGAGGATGTGGCAGATTCTTAGTCTTGCAGTGCTTCAGGCGTTCCAAAAAGATAGTGTGAAACAGACTGAAATTGTGGTTGTAATAAAGGTACCGCTGGTTGAAGATGCGTGCAGTGAGTCATACAAGAGGCCAGAGCAGGTCATTCAAATCATTGTTTGAAATCGTGCAGTCAGCATCTTACAGGGAAGGAACAAAATGTGCAACTGATCTCATCTAAATTTAGCTGCACGCAATTTAGTTATCTAGATTAAATTAGTCATCCTCATTCCTAAAGAGTCAATGGAGGGAGATAGTAAGATGAGGTGCCTTCAGGAGGTGTCTGTTTCTCTCCACTGACTCTACAGGAAGATCAGGATAGCTGAATTACTTTGATTAACTTGTAAATGGCAGAATGAATTCAATCATTTCTGCTTATGTCAAAGTAATCCTTTGGTCCTTTTCAGTTACTGAATGATGATCTGTCTTCTTGGTTCCTCCTGTCTGGGCCTGTTGGGACTCTCTGGGTTTACTCCTGATTTATGTTACGTAAGGAAAAACAGAACCTCTCCTTCTGCATTTGCTGAAAGGGCTAATGGTTTTCATCCATGCATACAACATGCAGTGAAATTGTACAGCCTGGAGAAGAGACTAGATAGATACAAACTACTGAGATATTTGGTTTATTGGCATAGCGTTCAACACCTACTTTTTATTGTTTACAATGTTATGTTATTTATAACGTAAAAATAGGAAGGTTGGACCTCAGCAGTATACACTGACTTCAATAGAGGATCTGGTTTGTGTTAATTTGGTACCTGCCGGAAAAATGAACATGGTTATTTTTGTTAGGATGGACACATCCTTTAAGAAAGGCCTATTATTCTCTTATACAAACACCTAACTATAGACCTAATCTACATTGCTCTCATGAAAGGATAATTCATTTCACAGCACCTGTCCTACATTAGCAAATAGCCATCTCTTGCAGCTAATTTTGACCAAGTCAGAAATACATGAGGAAGTGTAAAATATGTATTGCACGATTTGTTACAGATCATGGAAGAACTGTTGGCTTTTATCCTTACATGTCTGATTTGTAAAAGAACATACAATACTGTTAAGCAGCTACAGATCTTACATTTGCTGCATTTAAGTGATCTTATTTTGTACTTAATGGGAGTGGTCTGGTACACAAAGTTACTGACACAAGCAAGTTTTCATACCAGCATTTCTGTTTCAATGCTGGAGAACTCGACCCTGTGGGTAGCGAGTGCCAGTAGCCCATAGATAACTAACTGGAATAAGTAGTATCTGGTCCTGCTATTGTGCATGTAGAGTGTCTGAGAAAAATAAAGCCAGGAAAATAAAGGAAACCAATTTTTACTCTGATAGCTTTGGACCTATGGGCCAAGTTCATCTCTTAAAAAATTTCCCACACAATTTCAGTGGTGAATTTTTGCTCTTCACAAATGTTTTTCTGGGGAAGGATTTCTCTGCTGGTGGATTCATCTTCACATGCATCATTTGTCCATGGGGAGTAGCCAGGAAGCACTGAAATCGGTAGCACAGATAGCAAACCACCAAGGTGCTGCTCTAATTTAGCTGGGGTTTGTTTTCAATTAAGAACAGGTGGGGTTTTGTTCCTTTATTTTGCCTGTCATCTAGACACCTTCCTCTTCTCTCCTAAGAAGGATGGTTTTATTTATTTTAGACAATTTAAGTGAATGACAAGGGAGTTACTCCCTTGACTGCAGTAGTTTTACACCAGGTATAAAGCTGATCCTAAGCACACAAAGAAAATCAAGTTCAGATACTGCTTTTTATTGATTGTGCAAAATGAACGAGGAAAGTGCTTAGGAAAAGGCCCACCCAATGTAAGGGCTGATAGACAAGGTGGATCTTGTCTACATAGCTTCTCTAGTTCTGTGCTTATGGCTGGAAAAAAAATGCAAAATTGACAGGGGGTACATGGAAAAGCCCCATTCTGCTACCTCAGCCTGAGATCCGTGGAAATTCAGTGTTAATGCTTCCTGCCTTCTCAGAATTATTTGATTTCTTTGATTTCACACAGTCTTGTCTAGAGAAGGAATAGTCATAGAATGATGTAGATACGGCCCATTTCAAACTCTGTTTTGTTCTGATGAGGTGTGTTGGTAGTCAGCTCATTTCAAAGGAATTTTGCTGTGATGTAAATGCAGATCATTTTAATCTATCCATAACTATTTGAAAATAAGGGAGCTTGTTTAATCTGGGGGTGGATCAATTTAATGAAAACTATGACCTGAAGGCTAATTTAGCTGAATGAACTCTTATTTTCCTCTAAACCACATCTCTTTGGTTTAGAGCAGGCTGCCAAGCGAGGTGGTGGAGTCACCATCACTGGAGGTGTTCAAAAAACGTGTAGATGTGGCACTGTGGGACATGGTTTAGTGGGCATGGTGGTGTTGGGTTGATGGTTGGACTTGATGATCTTAAAGGTCTTTTCCAACCTTAGTGATTCTGTGATTCTGTGAATTAGGAACAAGCTTGAGGTTACCAAAATGAGAGCATCCACACAGGAGTTTACACCGTTTTAGTTGAACTGATTATATAAATAGGCAATAGTTAACTTTAGTAGAACTGCAGGAATTTGTAAAAGTTATCTAACATGTCAGAAGCATGCATGTCTTTAGCCTGATACCTGATAGCATACTTACCTGGATTCAATGGAGCTGAGGAACGGGAAAATGCTAGACCAGAGAGTTAGGAGGAGCAAGGGTTTCTTTCATTAGTCCATATTACACACAGTTTTTATGAACACCTTGAACAAATAAGAAGTTAAAGAGAGTATACTGTTTCAGTATGGGGCCATTAAATACAAGTGCCATGAAGAGGTCCTGAATTATCAGCAGCTGAATCTGTTGTAAAGCACAGACTGTGAAAATTGCATTCAAAACCATGACCTGGTACTTGGACTTTGGACTAAGCAGAAAGCTATGCTAAGAGGGGCATACTCTTTGCTACTATTCTTACAATACAATTATAAGCTTGTAAAACAGACCAGGTGTCTGACAAGTATGTAGTCAGACCCAGAGTTTCTCAGCAACAATCAGTTTGTTGAATGTTGTATTTTGTATTTACATACTCAATTTCAATTATCTAATGTTTTTTTCAAAAAATGAGAGAGGAACTAAAAGAGTTCAAACATTGAATCTTTATTTCAAAGTACTGTTAGAAACATATTTTGAAATTAATAATACAGCAAACAAAACAGTTTGGACCAAACAGAATACTTCGAATTGACTGTAGTAACATCTTTTTTATTTTGCCAATAGAAAAAAAGTGCCCTGTTTCAGTCTGAACTACCTTTTCCTCGTCATCCCTTCTATTTCTTATGTCAGAAAATGAACCAAACCAACCCTTAATTTGCACAACTCCACCTGTATGTCAGAATTTTTTTATGACCGCCGAGAACCAACTTACAGTGACAGCAAAGCCATTAGGAGGGCAGACAGGAGGTGAATGTTGATTCTGGGGGAGGGGGTTGGTAGGGGTAGAGATATGGTATCAAAGAGCTTTGAAAGAAATAATGGCACAGATTTGCATCTCCTTTCTTTATTTGTTAGTCTACATCTTCCAAGTACCCTTTTTGGTGGGAAGAATTTACTCATACACTGCATAAACCTGCTGCCCGGATCCATGCCACTTTGCTCTCCGCAGCAGGGGTAAAGCAAAACTAGATGACAAATTTCTGAAACAGCACAAAATTCCTGCAGCAAAACTACAGAAAAAGTCTCAGATGCCTATAAGGATCTACTTTCCAGCCTGAGGGAGAGCAGCGTGAGCAGTGTCTGACCAGCTCGTTCGCACTTGGAAGCCTCTCTCCAATCTATCAGGGGTTTTCCCAAAGGCCTGTGTTGCCTCAGTTCTGCTTTCCCTGGCTGTATCTATATAAGTAAATTAAACAGAACAGCACTGGCATGTTATTATCCATGCTGTTAAATAGTTGGCTCATTCCCTGAAGCAATTTTGTCCTTGTGCTTTCCCAGAGAGCGCCCAGACAGGGCACAGAGGCACAAGACATTCACATCAGGCAGTTTGAATTCAGCCAGCCTCTTTTGGGGGCATTTAGCTATGCGGATATGCACTGTGTTATATCAATTTGCCTCTATCAGAAATTAGTCCCTTGGTCCTTTTATTTATGGCATAGTCCTTAAGACCAATAGGAATGAACTTAGGGTATTTTTACAAGTATAAAATTGTTTCAAAGCATTCAAATAGTATTAATTGTCAAAAAGCTTGTGCTTTTACTAGTAATCCTTTCTAAAAATGCATTCTAAATGCTTACAGATATCCTAACCGTGAAATGTAATATTAAAGTTTGAATTGTCAAAATCAAATCAGATTTAGGACTTTCCTTTTCTCTTCTCATGCTTTAAAATGAACAGTGCCATGGACCTGTTGGGCACTTTTTCTGGTGCATGGGGAGTGTCTTCCCATTCACTGTTCATGTGATGGAGAAAAGTACAAGACCGCCTGTGTGAAGCTATTAAAGAAACCTGCCTGCATGCTCTGGGTCATGTCCGGCAGGAGCAGCGCAGCTGTGCAGCCACGCAGCTCCTTGCCTTTGCCAGGCTGCAGCTGCCCTGGTCCTGCGCAAAGCGCATCTTCGGAAGGAACAAGGGAGACAAGCAGTGATTTAAGGAGAAATGTAAGAGAAATGGGCATGAGTTGTAGGTTGGCTTTTTTTTTTAAATACTATCCTTTGGCAAAACCTGTATAATAGACTGATGTTAAATGTGAACAGAAGCTCTTACAAGTAGAAACAAGACTTTCAGACTGTAGGTCTACCAGTAAAGCAATCAGTACCAGGACCTGATACTCTGCCCTTGAGGCCAGTTGGCATGGTCTGCCCATATTCATCCTGTTAAACTATCCTAGTCTCCAAAGCAGTCTGGTTTCACCCAGACCGGCTACCGGGCAGGTTCCCAGCCTCAACTTTCTCTTGAAGTGCTTTGAGAGAGTGCTGGGCGGCCACCGGCAATGCTGAACCAGGGCCCGTGGTCTGGTCCTATTTAGTTCAGTAGGGTAGATGCAGCCTTAAAGTATACATCAAGTCATCTGTTGCCTTAATTCCACAGATTTCAAAGGATTTGGCCAGAAGGAAACTTGCCCTAAGCTGTGCATTCTTGCAGCATGCTCATTATCACATTTGCCTTTGACTTGCACAGCTGTAAATCCATGGAAACCAGAGTAATTCAGGGATGAATCAGGTCCATTATCTCCTTGTGTTTGTACAGCACTTAGCACAATGGTGCCCTGATCCTGATGGGAATTCGTGTTATTTTAGGACAATCAGAGCTTTCATTCGTTAAAATAAAGTATATTTTTAGCCAGAGCTAGCTTCAATGGCAATGTATGGGGGGTGTGGGGGGGTGTGAATCAAGGGGAAGGCGCAACTGATCCCCCACCACATGACTCTGAGCACACGTATCATATGCCTAAGAAACTATCTTCTCTCCTGGTCAGTATGGTCATGAAAATATGACCAATGGGGACCTTGGAAGCTCAGATAGGAGACAAAGAGCACAAACTGCATATTATTGCATCATTTTTAGGTTGCTCAGGATGTGAGGCCCAATGTCTGATTTTGGAACATTTGGGGTTAATATTGGTATGTTTAGTGCCTTTGCTGAAAAATAATAAATTAGATGCCATGCCGTTGCTTTCCACGGAAAGTTAGATCTCAAAGATGTGATTTGCTCAACACCATTTTTTCCCTCCATACAAATAAAATGAACCAGGAACACTTGAAAAAGCAAGCACTGTGCTTGCTCCATGTTCAGAGGTGCTTGTTTCAGCTCTTTTATGAAATCTTGTTAAGACCAGTAGGTCTTATAAATTCTAATGAGATACATATGTGGAACATATATAAAGACATTATACATGTCTTACAAAATATTTGCTATATAAAGGATCCAATCGTGTGAAGTTACTATTCAAAGCAGAGGTAAGTACTAGGAGAAGACAGAAAAAGGCACCAGTTGCAGATCATAATCCTAGCAGGGCTTTTTGCTAGTTCCTGTGAGTTAAAAGCTGAAATGTGTGTTCCAGCTTCAAGTTATTTTCACAGACATAAATGGGGAAGATTAAATATCAGCTGTCATTAATCTCAGTGTCCTGACATGGCAAAATCACCATTACTCCCAGTAAATGTGAGCTGATGCTCACAGCTTAGAAACATTAGAAGCACGTATTTTTACAACCAAAAATTATGAGCAATTATTGCTAGAGTTGTAACAAGTTCTAAAAACTGACATGTGAAACTAGGGAGCTGACTTTCCAGTCCTAACTTACCCGCTAGGAAAACATAAACGCAAAGATTAAGGTATTACAAAGCCACTAGCTTGTTTTTCTTCAAGCCACTTTATTATCTCACGAAACATAATCTTAAAAATCCTTACAGTGAAAAGCCATGTCCAGAACAGACTGTTAATTTTATTTAACATTTGAAAGTCCTATTTTGATACTGTTCTTCTTCATTTTGCAGGCACGCCCACTAATCCTGCTTTACTTCCTAATTAACAGAACAACATTTTGTTTGATGTGGGGGTAAACTAATCTGAGTGTGACTATTAGGGAAAGGTCTGATGCTTCCATAGCTCTAAGAAACATTAATTTCTTTCCAGAACTGAGTTGCATGTGCACAGCCCTTCAGTGTGAATGCAAACTGAGCAGCTGTGCTGACAAAGGAGCACTGTGCCGTAGAGTTACCTGGCGCGTGTGTGCCCTTTCCCTGTTGTCCGTGTATTTGTTCTAGCACATCTGGAGTGCCGAAGCTTGACAGCCTGGCCTTAATGTTCCCATGGCTGTGTCAGAATCCACAAGTTGTTGAAGGCCTTTGCCTTTTAAGAACAATGATGTTTGCGGTTTGGTGCATGCACAAAAACAGTGATAGCACTGCCTTTTCCCAGGCGTATAGCAGGCAGTGCGTTTCACTAACATGCCCAGGAGTTAGCCTCTGTTTTAGCCTTCTGAAACCTGGTTAGTTCAGACCTTTGGCAGCTATGAGTTGTATCAAATTAATTGTCATGATAGCATCATACCAATTCCATCTGAAAACACGTTCTCGTAGATTACAATAGGTAGGTAGATCACAATTAAAAAAATAAACATGTTATTTTACTGGCAATGTAAGTTGCTGTAAGTTGCTGCAAGGCTGCTTTTCAGCCCAGTGAAGTAGTTAATCATCTGTGATCTATTTGCTTTATAGAATTATGAGAATCATCTGCCCTAACTGAAGTAATTAAAAGTAATGTCTCTAGGTTTGGACTGATCACTCTAGGCTTCTTTTATAATCAGTAGAAGGGAGTGACGTTCATCTGACATGTCTTGAAGTCTTTTCCTGTGCGATGAGTTACTCTGTGGAGATGCCACCCTTCAGCCCTCCTTCTGATATGTGTGTGGTGATGAGGGAAAAAACATTACTTCTTGAAAAGTGTTTTAATTTCCATTACTTACTATTGATGCTGCAAAAAGTATAATGAATTTGTATAAGCCATCTGAGTTCAACACGGGAACAGAAGAGACAGAAATTTCATTTAGAAATCCCATATTTACACAGATGGAAGATCTAATTCCTTCCCTCTGTCCCAGCCACCATCAAACATATAAGCTGGGAGACGAATAACAGGGTGGAGGTGAGAGTGATGCCCATCAGCACCAGCATCCCACTTCCTGACGCTCACCTGAGGAGAGCTGTCAGAGATCGAGCACAGAATCACAGAATCACAGAATCAGTACGGTTGGAAAAGACCTGTAAGATCATCGAGTCCAACCTGGGGAAGAAAAAAAAAAAAAAAAAAAAAAAAAACCAACAAAAAAAAAAAAAACAACAAACCACAAAACCCACGCCACACAACAACAATAACAAGCCACAACCCACCCAACACCACACAGCACCATGTCCATCAAGCTACATCCCACAATGCCACATCCACACGCTCCTTGAATACCTCCAGGGAGGGTGACTCTACCAGCAGAGCTGTCAGAGATCGGAGCACAGCTTCACCAGCCAGCACAGCATGGAAAGCAAGCTGGGAGAGACACGCCGTCTCTGGAAATGCAAAGGATATCAAACCAAGACCCATGCCACCGCAGCTCAGAAAAGGAACATAGGTTTTATACCCTCCAGGTAGATGTGCACCACACCAGGACAGATTCCTCAATGGACTAAACAGCAGTCAGAGTACAGATCTTTTATATCATCTGGGACCCATGAAGGAAATAGTAGGTTAAAGCAGCAGAATTCCTCCAAAATGTGCTCGGTCAGTAAATGTTAAAATAAAGCTTTGTAAAACTGAACATGAAGCTAGCCGGCATCAAATGAAGCTGATCAGAAAATTCCTTTTCTTAACAAAACCCATCATATAAATGTTACTAAGAAATAAAAAAAAAATCAATGAAATCTGAAGAATACTGAATAGCTAGATGTAAACTTCTTACACTACTAAATATAAAGAACTTAATCTAATAAATTCTAAAGAGGAAATGTTAAAGAATACTGGGAAATAATCTCTTTATTCTATTTATGGTCCCAAACAGTGATGTTCATAAATGTGCGCTATTTTATAGCAATGAATCTTCAAGCAGACAGGCAAAGGTCTGGATTGTTATAGGTCTGAGTAAACCTACTTGCTGCTAATAAAGCATTTAGCCCTGCCTTCCAGGCTATGGCTTCATGCCCCTCTGTCACCATAAAGCAGTCCAGTGATGAAGTAGGACACAATATATTATGGACCAAGGAGGCCTAGAAGCATTTAGTATAGCAGGATGCCTTTCTGTCATAGGCATACCTGTGTTCCCCACCAGCACTGTATCTCAGCAGTGCTGTGCTTTCAATTACACCACTAATTATCTTTCAGTATCTTGACCTAGTTGAGGACCAAATAGGTCTGAGAGGAACAAGTTAAAAGCCTAAAAAAAGGACATACAACAAACAGCCAGAAACATCATCAAATCGACATATCTAAAATTTTGCCTCATTTGTAAGTCTGGGTTTGTAAATGCATCCCTGAGCTGAGTTCCCTATCAAGTTGAGATTTGGCGAGTGAAACTACTGGTCATTATGCACCTCATCTGGACGTTTATATAGGCAAAACTCTGACTTCTTTCCTCACAGAATAACTGATAGTTACAAAATACTGACAGCATGCTGACCTCAGAATAGAAGACCCAGATTCTGCTTCTTCCTCTGTCTGAATGGATTCAAATTCACCTTTTTCACTTTACAGAAAAATTCTCCATTTATGAAAATTATAAACCAGTCCCGGTGGAACATCATCCTATGCATTGTTGAGACTGGGCAACTTTTCTTCAAAAATAAAACCTGCAAAGACAAGAGAATAGGCTCAGTCTGACTGTGTGACAGTCTTATTGTCACCCAAGAAGCAAAACCTAGCACTGGATACTGTACTGTGGACTGCTTATGCATTTTATGTTACATAAAAATAGAAAATCATCCTGAAAGCAAAACAGCCTGGGGGTCCGAGCCCAGTTAATTGGTAGAATTCAGTTTTCAAGTCTTGTAGGATGAAAGTTCAGCCCAGGTGATAGCATGTCTTTTCTTTCTTTTCAGTCTTCACATGGAGATCTTTATTCCTTGAGTCTGGACTTGGCTTTCCTACATTATTCCATACTTTTTTTGCTGCTTTCTAGTGTTAGCTGTAGCTTTAAATGTCAAAGCAAAGCAAGTCTGTGTTGGAACGTGTCCCTGTACAGGGCCGATGTTGTAAATTCTCATTTGTTTTATCTGTTGATGTCTTGCAACACGCTGCATTTCTTTTTTAAGTACTGTGCAAGGAATGCACCTGCACAATTAAACTGAGAGCTTTGGTCTACTTTGAGGAAATCTCCTTTGAGCAACCTGCATACACGGTTAGTTTCTTCTATCACTGGTTTCTTCTATCCTCTACCTGTCTTTTATCTTTATTGGAAAAATGGAATTCTGTTACTGTACAAACAAGCGAGCATGTTCTGGGTAGGTCTAGACAAACATACAGTAGAAGTGAACAGTAGAAGGGAAATGTAACACTGGCTCAAGCAGAAACATATTAAAGTGGATCTCTTAATTGAAGATTTCTTTCTGAATGGTTATTCCATGCAATGGTGTTATGCCAATAAAGCTAAGAACTCATTAAGGAAATGTGAGATGTTTGTCCTGAGAACTTAAAAGGTAAAGGAGATCTCTTTTTTAACCTGATAATGTTCAACGTTAAAGGAAGAAAAATAAAATAACCCATTATCATTTTGCATTAGGAAACTAATACCATCCTTGATTGCACATGGCTCCCATTGACCTCTGAGTCATTTCCACAGATATGCTAAGAAAATGTTGTCCTAAATATATAGCTGGTAGGAAAAAAAATGTAAATTTTCCCACATGAGGAAACAGTGGAATTTTATACTGAAGTTAAATCCAAGAGGTTGATGCCCTTTATAAAGAGTGCTTTTCAAGACAAAAATAAAATCCTGCCTAATATTTCTAGAAGTAAGAACTAGTGTAAAATCTCCGCTGAAGACAGCAGTGGAGGCATGTGCAGAGACACATGATTTGTAAGTGCGATGCCGTCACTGTGTGCCATCGTCTCTTCTTGGGAACCTGATGGCCCTGGGCAACAAGGAGCCTGAAGAGGAAAAGAGACCACAGTGCCATGTAAGATGAGGACCAAGCAGGAAATCTGAACATCTATTAGTTAGAATGTGATTACAATGAGGATTTTCATACCAACAGGACAAATGCCACTATAATTGAAACTAGAGAGAATGTTTATGGTCACACTAGTAGGATCACAACCTGTTTCCTATCCTTAGGCACAGAAAATAAAAACAACTCCTTTATTTTTCTCCATCAGATGAGTCCTCTACACTGAAGATTCCACTGAAATTGCTGAAACAGTCACACTGGAGTTCACCCTCATTGAAAGTTAGCAAAATGTCATTGACCTTCACAGAGATACATTCAAATTATGGTTTTGCATCAGAAGCCCTTTGAGTAGGTTTTCCTATGCACGTGGTGGCACACTGTGAAAGCAGAGAGGTCACAAGCCTTCCTCTTACCCAGAGCCATTACGTTCTTGTGTTCAGCATTCAATTGCTCTCACACTACTGGCAATAGTGATGTTCAAATAGCTTTATTACTTACATCTTTAAGTATGAATAGGCTTCTAGTTGTCCTGAGAAGACTGTAGCATTAATACAGTAATTAGGCCATGAAATTGCCTCATTTAATCTTTGAGTTTGGCTTGGGTATAATGGTTATTTGACATCCCAGATAGAGGCAGAATAGTCATTATGGCACAGTATGGCATTCATCAAAACCCGCGGTTGATGTAGAGATAGTAGATCAAACACATTTTTGACACACATGCGTATATATACACATCACTACCAGGGCATGCAAATATTTGTGCAGATCAGAGTTAAATATAAATCCTTCTTTTAGAAAGTGTTGCCATCTATAGTGGTGACCTTGACCAGAGCCATAGAACAAGGTGGCATAAAACTGTTGTTGCCTAGTTATCTGATGAGTATATTTCTCCTTAGACCTGACAAAAATGCTTTCCTTGACTTGGATTTCACAGTTGTGAGCCCCTGTTTTTCTCTCCATTCATTTTAAGCAAGAATTGACCAATTTAAAATTTAGAATTTAGTATTAGAGCAAAAGCTTTCCAAAAATATCTTCAATCGATTGTGTGATAATTGCTGCCAAAAATAGTTTATGTAAACTAATACACCACTGTTATCACAGTTTTAGAAACTTAAGTAGCTGCTGAGTTTTCAGCAGATATCTGTCTTCAGAGATAGATTTGATGAGATTTTTTTTTTTAATAGCGAATGTGGTAACTCAGGAATTTGTTTTGATTCTGACTTAGAATAAATTCCAAGATTTTACACAAAGAAAAATCTTTAAAATATTTTTATTTTGGTCAGTTCAGCATTTAGGTGTGTTTTTATCTTTATTTGCAATATTTCTGTATCTTACATAAAGTTTAATAAATCTCTCAACAAAACAATGTTCCAAATGTTAGAAAGTGGAAACATAACATTTCAACATCAGTACACTTTGTCCTTAGAGAACTTGTTTTGTGAAAAAAGGCAAAATCAGCACCTTCCTTTTCTAAGTGTTTGGGTTTTTGTAATTTCTATGAAAAGACAATTTCTGATGGAATTTCAATTGCCTATCTAATTGTTGGTTCGATTTTCATTAGAATTAAGAGATGAAATTATATTGGATATTCTGTTCCTTGCAGTTACTTGAGTTTACATGTCCAAAAGAAAGGTGAGACCACAGACAATATGTTTCTCTTAATTGAGTTTTCCTCTAGGTCTTCCATAAGGCCTTCCTTGGACACTTGTATGCTGTTGACTTTTTTCTTCTTTTCTCAAACCAAGGAGGAAAAATAAACAAATAAACAGAGAAATTTACCTAGAGACCAAAAGGTTCACCAATTTGCCTTTTAAAACCACAATAAACTGCAGACTATATTTCAGTGTCTTAAGTAAACAAAGTTGTTATCATTTTATCTTAATTGACACTAATTCTATTAAACCAGCTGCAAGTTAAAATGACACACTATAATTTGTAAACAAAGCTGAGCTAGATTTGTATTCAATTCACACGATTTTATCAGTATTTTTTGTGTATAACTGGGCAGTTCTTTCTAATTCTGTTTGACTTGCATTTTTATCAGTTTCCAAGCAACGCAATATGTAAGGTTTACTTACAGTGTGTAAAAGCTACAGTTAAAAAAAAAAGAAGTCATAGTCTATGTTAACACATATCAAACAAAATGGAATCTTGCTAAAATAACTGACAATTGGACTGTTTTATCCTGAGGAAAACATTCCTAAAGACTGTTGTTTGAGCTCTATTCTATCCATATGTTAATCATTTGATATTTTTATGAACATGGGTGAGAAGCCATGATGTCACTTGAAATTAAAGAAAATAATTCTAGAGTAAGTTGGCAGTACTGTATTTTTTTCAGGGATTCTCACCCATTTGTATAGGTCTGCCAGATCATCTTGACAAAAGAAAGTTTTTGCAAATTAATTTCTACCTGCATATTCCTCAATTTAACTCATTATTATAGAATTTTCAGATAATACATTGCCTTTACAGTGCCTATAAATGTAGTATAACTCCAGAAATGTGCAGAAAAATTATTCACTATCCACTAGCAGTTCATCATGTACTTTCGAGTGGAAAACGCATTCAGAAAACTAGGTGATTTACAGAATAAAGGAGAAAAAAAGTCAAACAAATTATTTTTGAATTAATATTGACTGAGCTCTGGCCATGCCTCGTTGCTAAACTGAGTTGTTCTTTCTTTCTTCCCAAGGGATCTTACTGTATGCTGCTTTCCTGCTCAGACTTTATTTTGCTCCTAAAGCTTTTTTTTAATTTGTTCATCAACCTCCATCAGTTGAGCCATTCCATTCTAATCTCTGCTTTGCTGATTCCAGTTCTGTCTTGAACAGTGCGTATAGTAAGGTCTTGATATAGCTTGATAAGTGGTGTAACGATCCAAAGAAATCTCTAGACTTCCATTGCCACCGCTATTCAGTCACAAGATGTTCCCATTTTAAACTCCCTCTTCTCTAATTGCAAACTGCAAATGGAAATGGAATAATCTGAAACACAAAGAAATACCCTTTGACACAAATCTGTGTGCATATGTTTAGGGAGTCCTGTAGGCAGAATAGTGCATTGTCTTCCTTTCTTTAGTTACCTGCAGCCTCGGCATCTGAGAAGAGCTTGGATGAGACAACAACTGAGAAAACATATCACAGAATCACAGGATAGCAGAATGATAGGGGTTGGAAGGGACATCCGGAGATCATCTAGCCCTACCCCCCCACCAGAGCAGGTTCACCTACAGCAGGTTGCACAGGAATGCATCCAGGCAAGTTTTGAATATCTCCAGAGGAGACTCCACAACCTCTCTGGGCAGCTTGTTCCAGGGCTCTGCCACCCTCAAAGGAAAGAAGTTTCTCCTCATGTTTAGATGGAACTTCCTATCACCATGTTTGTGCCCGTTACCTCTTGTCCTGCCACTGGGCACCACTGAAAAAAGACTGGCCCCATCCTCCTGGCACCCACCCCTTAAGGATTTATAAGCATTGATAAGATCCCCCCTCAGTCTTTTCTCCAAACTAAAAAAGACCCAAGTCCCTCAGCCTTTCCTCATAAGAAAGATGTTCCACTCCCCTAGTCGTCTTCGTAGCCCTTTGCTGTACCCTCTCCAGCAGTTCCCTGTCCTTCTTGAACCGGGGAGCCCAGAACTGGACCCAGTACTCCAGATGTGTCCTCACCAGGGCAGAGTAGAGGGGGAGGATAACCTGCCTCGACCTGCTAGCCACACTCTTCTTGATGCACCCCAGGATGCCATTGGCCTTCTTGGCCCCAAGGGCACATTGCTGGCTCATGGTCATCCTGTTGTCCCCCAGGACTCCCAGGTCCCTTTCCACAGAAAAGGTTCAATCTTTAACAGAAAGATTGTGCAATCTTTAACTTGTTCCTTGAGAGGCATAACTTTGGTGGTTAGATGCCTAATAAAGAGTTTAGCATTTATGCAGAAGTAAAATAGGTGTAGTGAATGACAGAAACAAGCACTTTATTGGGGATTTGTGCACTCTGCATTAATGGTGCATATAATTTTTAACCAGTCTGGTTCTTTGAACAATTTGTTCCAGCTAAGAACAGATTGAGCTGTTCTTTGATTCATTCTTCAGCAGGCAGTACAGTGTGAGTTTATGATGACTTTTCTTTGTGCTGTAGCTGAGTTCATTTGAGGTAAAACTTGCCGAAGTGCAGAAGGTTTGTGAAGGTACTGAGCATTGGCTATGATCCAGCAGGCTTAACGTGAAGGCAGCTATGTGGACTCTGTGTGTTGCATTTAAGCAATCAACACACATAGTTTTCTGGCAACTTAATGGTTTGTTTTCAGTTGTATATCCCAGACATGTTTGACATTTAAATGTTACTTTTGCTGTGTATATAGACTTCTCTGGATGAATATCACAGTAGAAAGTATTCAAGAAACTGAACATGAAGCTGGTCATAGGTTTCCCCCTTCTCGCTGAACTGATGTGAGACTTGGAATGGGCATTGCCAGCTTGGGGGGGGGAGGAAGTGGATATAGTTGTGAAACAGAGGACATAGCTGCTTTAATTATTCTTGGTAAGCAGTGCAATCTGGAGGTAGAAACTATTATACCAGGGGATATGGTCCAAGGCAGTCCGTGAAAGGGCTGTGAGTTACACGTATGACTTAAACCACTTTTGTACACACAGGCACAGTTACCTCTATGCATTTTCCACAGATTCCTGCAGTCTGAGATTCTTGTCATGGACTGATTTATAAGGACAAATTAAAAACTACAAGACCTGATGCAAATTCAGGGCTGCATAACTGTAAGATTTTACCTTTTCCCAGTTTAGAGTACTAGTTCTTTAAATCCCCTTTTTTTTGGGGGGGAGGGTAGGCACTACAAAGGTCTCCCTGAAGCTACTGAGAACCAAAAGTAGAAGTCATAATTGCAGTTTAATGAAACCAATTTTAAACATTCCTTTTATCTCTGCTGGGATGTTTATTGTCACGGTTCAAGTTTTCTCTTTTTAGACAAATTCAAGCCATTTGCTAACCTGTTCATGCTAAATGTCACCCTGTAAAATAAGTAGCTTTGACAAATCTGCCCCCATTCTACTACCCCAGCATGTTAAAAATATCACAGTCACATTCCTGCTTTTTGAAATGAAAAAGGTGACTTGTCATTTGTCATTTCTGCCGAAAAATACCATTACGTTTCTTGTAGGAACTCTGGAGAAGCTCTGGATTTCAGTTAATACCTTAAACAAAAAAAAAACCCCATTGCTGAGTAAGTATTCATAGAATTTCTATGCACTGGGCTCAGGTAGCAACCACAGCAGTGTTTCTAAATTTGTTTAAAAGGCTGGGGTGAGATCCCAATAGCAGTCACTTGCCTACTGTGCAGCTTTTCCAGAAAAAGGCTGAATTTTCAAATGATGGACCAGATGGTGCAAACACCGAGATGTTTACTTCGAAACCTAATTAGACAATTAAAAGCTAGTACTACCTTTTAATATGACAGGGACACCAATATTTGATGAGTATTTAGTTACCTGGTTGTTACCTAAAGCCATTTGGGATACACAAATGAGGACATCCAAGTCTCCCAGGGAATCCAGTCTGGTACACGTTCTCTGAGAGCGCCTAGTAAGACCTGGGGCTCACCAAAAGGTAAAGAAGGCAATAATGGCCGCTTCTGCCCAAAACATTACTACAGGAAGAAAAGAAAATGCATCTTTTGCTTATTAGCCTCGCGTTGGATTATTCATCCAGAAACAGGGGTGGAAGTCTCACCTGCCTCAACCTGGGGAGGCTCAAATCTACCTCCCAGCTTCCAAGAAGACAAGCTAGGACAGAAGACATGGCATGCACAGTCTAGGGAGTTCACGCCCCTTCTAGACTATCGAAGCAATACCAAGAAGCCAAGAGGATAGGGTTCAGGGTTCAGAGAGAAAGAGAGGGAGAGAGAGTGCAACCACTTGAGTTTAGAGGGGCTGGAAGGGGCATTTTCTTCTGGACCAGCGTAATGGACCTGTTTAACTTGTTCTGGTTAATGTTCCTGGAACTGTTTTTGTGAGGGGAGTGGTTAAGACTAGCCAAAAATGCTATTTTTTTTTTTTTAAAGATAGAAATAAAGCAAGACCTGTCCAGAATGTAGCATTAGTTTATGAGTGAATAATGCAATGATGATTTCTGCACAATATGAAATTATAATGAGACAATCCTGTGGCCTCCAGCACTACAGTATCTAAACATTTCATGATTTTTAATACATTTACGTTCACTAAACCCCTAGAAAGTAGGAAAATGGATAATTTATAGCTCCCAGTTGTAAAATGTTTACTTAGTTATTATTCAGCCTTTTAAAGACCCAAAACACATACACATTCACATAGACCATAAAAATATTAGTCACAAAATTACATGTACAAAATTACAATGAAGCTTTAATAGGTCCCTTTTTGACTCTCTGGTTTTCAGCTTCTTGTTGAAGTCTGTTCTTCAGTCCTCAACGCTTAGCTTTCTGCCCTGAACATTGTATTAGCTGTTTAATGGATGCTATGATACCATGGCTTTATTTCAAGGCTCACAACTGAGCTGGCAGCCAATCAGTGTGTGCCCCTGTGCCTTCATTTGAAATAAGTGCAGCCTGTGGCTCCTCCAGGTAGGTTCTGTCAATTTAAGTATGAAAAATTATAAGGGACAAGCTCTGTCTTCTGAAGTACCGATGCAAAAGGTAGCAATACTGCATGACCCTAGGGATGGTTGGATGGCTGCTTTGTACTGTAAAAGAGCTGAAAGAAATAGCTTGGCTTTTGGGAGTTTTATGTCTCTGAGGTAGAATATGAAGTACCTGATGAGGAAGTTATGGTTCAAAGGAAGGTTACAAAAATAACAGCAGCCATCCTAAACTTATCTAAAAGATTTACAAGAAGGCTGCTACAATGTGTGGGTTTTGACCTCCAGGAACACTAAATTTTATTCATCTTGTGCTGGGGAACAAAACACTCTTGGTGCATTAAATCAGCTTCATTTTTGTGCTTGAATGCTTATGGGATTTGGAGCAGAGGTTTAGATTATAAGGAAATAGTTGTCAAGTGTAAAGTATAATTAAGACAGTTTTGGTGCCAGAACCAAGATTTTATTTTTCCTGTGGACCAGGGATATTAGTTTTTTTCAGTTCTTAATATAGAGAGAGTGACGAAGGGGATATTTTTTCTCTTTTATCTGAATAGTCAAAAATGCGCCAATATGACATTTGTGTTGCGCAAGCAGATAGTTTTATGGTATTCACAGTCTACCATAGGTTTACCTCCTGCTTAGGACCTAATCTCATACTTTAAAAATCTTCCACAGATTTGAAAGTATTCCTTAGTACTCACTGTCAGTTTAACTAGCCTCCCAGTGTTATACTTTGAATGTTGCACATAGAGCAAAGACCACTAAATGTTTAGGTCCCCTTACAAAATTTCTAACCATTGCAGTTTTAGAAGGAGTTTTAAAACAGACCTCATCTCTTTCCATCTACCAAATCTGTGATAATCATATAGTTATTTTGCTGGGTTGTATACCAAAGACATACAAGTACCTCCAGTCAAGGACTTGGACTTCATGCACTGTAGGATATACAACCTAGAACAAGGTGTGTTCTAAGAGTAGTCACATTATATGATTGGGCTAAAAAAAAATCCCCCAAATTATTGCATCGGGACTGGGCACTGAAATAACAAAGCAGCAACTTTAGGTCTCAGATGTTCACCTGTCTCAGGTGACTTTTACCTTGGACAGACAGGTCCTCTGAAACTGTGTCAGACAGACGAATATCAAAGAGTATCTGTGTGGTGGCCTTGTAAAACCCTGGTGGGTGTAGAGGGATATGATTTTTTCTGGCCTTTCTTAGTAATTAGCAGACATAATTACTCAACAGCAATTGCGAACCTACTGAAGTCCGTAAGAGCTACATTAATCTCACTTCACACCCTCAGAGGACCTATCAATTATAAGGAGGAGCCTAGATGACAAGCTTAGACTAAGCATGTAGGGTTTAGGTAGTTGAAGCTAGGTGATATGAATCCGGTCTAGGATCTGTCTTCATTATTCCCCAAAATATTGGATAATACTATAAGCCAGCGTCTGGCCTCAGCTTACCTTCCAAGAGGATGATTTTCCTTTTTCTGTAGCAATCCATAGAAGATACCACAGAAAGTCTTTAGACTTGCTCTCTACTGCAAAACAAACAGGCTCTTTATCTGTAATTCACTTCAATACAGAAAGGTGCAATACAAGCACTTGAACTAACAGCAAAAGATTCTCTGCTGATTTGAAAACTAACTGGAATTTGGGAGCTCAGTTCCAGTCCTTATTTGCTCACAGTCTTCCAGTGTTCTTGTCAGTAGGTTGCACAGGACATATCTGTGCTGAGGAAGAGACCAAAACATTGGAATGATGAAATACTGTGGAAATGGATCCTGCTAAACAAGGTGTCAGGAGTCTGTTCTGAATATACTGAAACCAAAAGGTTGCAATTCTTATTTTTTTATTTATTTTCCTATTTAATTCATGTAATTGAGCTTGTATTGTTTGGTGGGACAGAAGGATTGTGGGCGACTGTGGGAGGAAATTTGTTTCCTGTAGGAACAGCAGTAGGTGAGGAAAAAGATGTGTAAGACAAGCAGGCACAACGTAAAAGATGAAGTTTATGATAGAATCACATCTCTATTTATATCAGCCTATATACAGAGAAATATTAAAAATGTGTCTCTCTTAAAGCGACAAAATCAACTTATAAGTCACCAGAAAGAAATATGTGTTGCCTAGTGTTTGGGAAATGGGCCAGTTACTGTATGATGGTTTAGTCCATCTCTCATGAATCCCTAGTTTTGCCATTCTCACTAGGAGAACAGTCTTCAAAAACTTGGGGTCAGATGAACAGAAATATTTTGATACCAAAAGATTTTGAAAGGCATTTTGAGGATTTCCAAAACACCCAAACCCTAAGATTCAAATTTAAGGCCTCTGATTTCCCTTGATTTAATCAAGAATTTGCAAATACCCATGTAACTTTTGGAAATAAATAACCTCAGGTGGAAATCAAGCACCTAACCTGCTAAAACATGTTCCAAAGTTTTAGAGGGGCTAAATTCACAGCAGGACTCAAGTGCTGCAGTGCCACCTGCACTGTGCTTACGCCCAAGAGCACCTTCCTGGTTCACCCACGAAGGCTCTCAGCAAACTGGTATTCCACTCCATAAAGTGCCCCAGAGCAATATAACTGTGTTAGTCTGACAACTCACTTAGGTTAGCCAGCTCCCTCTTTACAAGAGTTCAAGCTTTAAGAGAGCAGTTGAAGACAAATGAACACAACCATCTTTTACAGTTTGCTCTTTTACTGTAGATACAATGACAATGTGCATGTATATGTGAGCACAGTGATAAATGTAAACCACATGCTTAAACTTCATCATGGACCCACAGGTCCAATAAAACATCCATCTAGTTACACCTTTATACACTCAACCATACCTGCACTGAAAGCAGATATTTACTGGCAGAGTCTGGTCTTCTACATTCACCTGTATGAAGTGCTGTAGCCATGTACCAGGCAGCCACACGGTCCACCTTTTGGTTCAGAGTTGTTTCCACCTCTGGTCAAACCAACTAAAAGTAGGTGTCTGGTCTAACTGAAAAATTCAGAGCTTATGAACTAGGTGCATAGGCTACCTGTGGAAAGAAAGAAGCATATCAAGAGAAAGAGCATCCCACCATATTGGACCCCTATTTTAAAAAGAAAAAGAGGCGAGAGGAAAGGGAAGTGATGCTTGTGTGTCTGTTCTCTGAGACAACATTGATGCAATTAATGAGTTGAATTCTAATTCTCTCGTTTAGAGGGGACATAATGTACTGAGAGCATCTTCTTGCCTAAATTGTTGGTGCTAACATAGGAAGCCTAGAAACAAAAAATGAAAGATTTAAAAAAATATGTAAGTGTACTAAGGTTGTTTATTCTAAAGAAAAGAAGACTGAGAAGAACATACCCGTAAAAGCAAGAAGAGAACAATCAGCCCTCCATGCCCAGGTCATGGATGGATCCTGTGACAAGGGAAGTGAAGATGGGCATTAGGAAACATTTTTACAATAGGAAGAACGTTGAAGGAACAGCCTGCATTGTGGCTCCACAGTTTCCCCAGGTGAGCAATAGAGATCTGTGAATGCAGGAGCATTTGTCAGGATTAGCACAGTTTTAACTGACACTTTCCTAAGGTCCCTGCTATACCTATGCTTTGATAATTTTCTTGCTTGCAATTTCAGCTGGATAACATTTTCTTCACTTCTTTCTTCTTTCCTTTTTCCATCTATTTTCCATCTAATATTGTTGTAAAATCATTGTTTTGCTGGGATATTTCAGGCCAATCTTTTCAGGGTTGGATTAAGAGTGTCTTTTTTAAGTTATATATCGGTTTACAATTTATTTTTTTTTTTAAACATGGATGTAGTTGATTGGAAGTCCAAAGAAACTACCATAAGATCAGATATTTTTTGAAAGCAGAGCATTTTTGATGCAGTGGAGACTGTTTATAGCCCAAAGAACCTAAGTCATTAACCCATGTCATTATTCTGATGATCTAGTATTGCAATATGCTTTCTTTTCCTTGATATTATTTGAATCCCAGGATAAATCTCAGGTCACTGTTCCTGTTTCTTTGTACCGGTAGAGGTCTATGTCCATGGAACAGGAAGTACAACTTTTAGAAAAGAATTAATTCTGCTAAGTAATTTCATCCTGTAAAATGATGCCATTCTAGAACATCTAAGAAATATGTCAGTATTACTTCATCAGTAACATATAATGCCAATCTTCTTAGAATCTCACAGGAAAATACTTAACAAAATAGATTCTGCAAAATCTTCAGTTTCTGACAGCAAGGAAGTCAAAGACTTGTCTCATACACAAGTAAGACTGATTGCAAGGCATGTATACTATATCTTAGTAATTAAGCAACAAATTTTGTACCAGACTTAAACATGTATTTTCTATTGAAATTAAATAAAATTAGTCAATTAGGTATCCAAAAGCCCCATCTCCACTTTTTAATTCAAAATGCCTCATTCTATTTGTTTCTGTCTACATATCTGTTTCCCAATTCATATATAAAGCTAATATCCATGTGAGAAATTGTGGAACTATATGAAGAAAATGTAGATATAGAAACAAATAAAGTATACCTATGGTGACATCTGAACACCTCCTATTTATCATTGTAGAATTGTAATTGCTGAAAGTTGTAAGAATAAGGGGAGATCTGTGGTAAAGGGAAGACCTCTTCTTTCTAGAGCACTTCATTATAGGCCTGGAAAAAACTAAAGGAATGGACTCTCAGGGTCTGAAGTGATATTATTGTAGAAAACCTGTTAATTTTAAAGTTTTATCAGTATTTTTAAATAAGTGACTAAATTGAATAAAACATTTAAATGCGTGTTTAATTTTAATTAAATGAATACCCAGAAATTATCTTTTATGGTTAATCTGCTTCTTTATGTGATGACTTCAGAAATAGTTGGTATTTTATTGTTATTTCAATACAAAACTTTTTGCAGCAACCTCAAATGCAAATGAAGAAGTAGCTGTTGACTTCTGCCATATTCAGTCTCTCCACAAGAGTGGAATTATCTCCATGACAAGTGCTCATATCCTGAGATCCACCTCAAAGCAGAAGTTTCAGTTAGTTCCCACATAAAATTAATCTCATATAATCTCATCGACAGTGCAAAGAAAATTACTTTGGTTACAGATTCCTTCTATCTGTAAAATAGCTATTTCTGAAGAGCAATAAAGACCTTTTCTACATATTTTATAAATATTTCCTTATACTAGTCCACAAAAGTTCATCAACCAAGAAGTGAAGGGACTGGGCCTTGGACCTATGAGGATAATTCAGTTTCCTTGACTGCCAGAGAACATTTGAAAAGACGATCTTGAGCTCAGAGATGAAAACATGCTCAGAGTCATAGAACCCTTAAAAGGATCTTACCTAGTGAAATTACTGTCTCAGGAAAGTGTCTCTCACTGGCAAAACAAGCAGCTTGAAATAAATCAGCACAATTAATTTATGGCCATAAGCAATACCAAACGTTACGTCCCCCAATAACTGGCATTCACAGTTTCACTTCAATACTTGACGCCTTTTTTTTCCTCTTATCCTTATCAAAGTATGTTTATACATTTTATTGATATTTTCGGTTGTATCCCCAGGGAAAGAAGCACAGGGAGAACAGGGCTGCACTGAAGAAAAACATATAGAACAAAGCCATGATTTCCTTCAGTCACTGCACATCCACAGGGAAGAGTAATTTGTGGAAACATGGAGATGGAGGAGTAATGGATTTCTCTGTCAAAATGATGAGTGAAAGAAAGAAGTAATTACCATTAATGCACTTCAATTATGGCTCAACGGTTTTTTAGCTGTATGTTCCCATTTAATTTTCATTTAAAACAAAACAGTTGCCACAGACCCAGAGCTAAAAACAGAAATCCCTTTCAGCTACTGGCAAATTAGCGAGTAATGTTCTTATTATATAAGCAGAGGGAAGATTGGCTTCTTCCAGGCAAACACGGGAAGTGCTTGTTTGTTTCAGGCACTACCCCTGCTCCCCACAAACTCACAGTTGAACTTTTCCAATGTTATAATCAGCTAAGCATGATAATGCTTTTTTTCTGGTTCCTATTTAGCTTTCAAAGCCCTCACAGGATTTCTGTCATGGATCAGTGGCACCTTCCACGAGGGAGTGAGGTCAGTGGACATCCTTGGTATACAGGAAGGCATGTTCTATTAGAAAAGGGAAATGTTTTCAAATCCCTCAGATCTCAAGCTACTAAAAATAAACTAATGAGCCTTAAATTAACTTTTTTTTCTTCCACAGCTTTTCCAAGCCAAAAGAAAAGTATTTATTATCTGGGAGTGACATGCAGGAAATTAGGCTTATAAATTGTGCTTAAATGATTATAGTTTCCAACTTTCCTTAATTCTAATCTTAATATTAATCTGTTTTAGAGCATATGTTTCAACTTCAGTGGGTTTTTAAAAATTGCTTCTTATTGCACCACGTGAAATACTTATGGTGGAGGAGCTCCAAAAGATACAGGAATTAGGAATCACGTTGTTGCTATTTGACGGTCTGCCTGGAATAGTTTTGAACTGGTGTCCACATTCAGTGCCACCTCTCTATATCCCTCCAATAACCAAAACGAACTTGATAAATTGCCTGTACATTCGAAATGCTTCAGCATAAAGACAGAGCTGGGATACCAGCAAACAACTTTTTATGCAAGAGTGTGAATGGATGTGAATTTGTTTGGTGAAACCCACCCTTGCTGTGACTCCACTGAGGCCAACGGAGGTATTTCTAGAGGAAGAGTAGCCTTGAGAGTGGACTGATTCACACCAGTCCCTCTGACCCACGGAATTTCTGTCCATGTTGCAGGCTGACGGGCAGGCTTAGAGTAATCCTTGCACGCTTACAAGAGCTGCATTAGCTCTATCTACTGCCTATTAGGGCTGAAGGTGACTTAAGCTTGGCCATGTTTGAGCCATGCACACCAAACAAAGAGAGCTTCTGGCAGAGTTTGGAGTAGACCAGCAAGCATTCCTCCAGATTGTGCCTTGCTTTGGGGTTTGCCTGTCCCAACAGCCACTTTGGATGTGGCCTCCTAGTTGGGGGGAGGATGAGAGAATAAGAATTTGAGTTATGCCATGTCAGCTTTCAGGAACAGAGAGTGGGCCCTTGCACATTTCAGTTAGCACTATAATCTTAGCCTGAGCATAGAAGAGGTTAAAGAACATCAGGCTGCTTTCTTAATGTGTTGCCCTGTGACACATGTACCATAAAATCTCTTTGGTCATAAAATGTCCTTGTTGAGTACCTAAAGAGAGTGCCACTGAAGTCAGTGCTGTTGCTGGCCCAAGCACCCAGAACTGTGAGTTTACAAACAGGCCTTGCATTAATAAGTTGATCACAAGCACAAAACCCCAGATGGGCTGGTACCTCTGCTTCACAGTTACGTTTTTGGGCTAGCTGTTACCAGGTTGTGTATCACAAGCCAGCCCGCCAGATCACAAAGGGAATGAGAGCCACAGACAGAGGAGGACTCTGGAGTGGTATCATCCAGTCCTAGGGAGAAGTTACAAAGTAAAGCGAATTGCAGACTGCTACACCCAAAAAACTTAACTACAGCTAGCTACCAGCTACAAAACTCATTGTGCATTCAGGCAAGCTTCCGAAAATTCAGAACTTTTCCACTTTCAGAACTTACAGTTTCTTACAGAAATTCAGATAGGTGAGGGTGAGTATGACAACAGCAAGTTGTCAGGGAGAGTTTGTAAAACCTGGTAAATCTGGACCAAATTGTGGTGAATAGCTGAATAGCGATAGTTCATGCCTTGGGCTAAGGATCCAGCCCTCTTGAAAAGTCTTTGCTTTAAAATGCAGCCACTAATGACTGAGTCCCTATCTCATCACAGGGACGTTTAAATGAAATAACTGCAAAACGGTGTCTGTAGAACAACATGTACTGTCTAAAATCCTTTAAAATCCTTTTAATCAAAAGCACAGATGAGAGTCTGTAACTCCTAAACGCTAGAACACAGTGCTGAGCCATTTGCAATGACATGAGCGTGATAGAGTGGGTGAGACGATCCCATTGTTTCCCTGTGAAGACTTGTCTGTCTTTTTCCTGCCTGTCCACCGAAGACCTCTGAGTTTCTTCCTTCACCTGCAGAGTTCCTGGAGGAAACTGTCAATATTTCAGACTAAGTTCAAACATACCATGTTTTTATCCTAAAGTTTATTTACATTTCTTGATTACACTTGTTCTGGCTCATTTCCTTTGTTTCATTCTTGCCAGAAAACCTTGCTAGAGTGCTTGTCAGCTATTAATAAATTGAGTCAAACAGTAGCAAGTGTGGTTCAACAATTTTGGCAAATATTAATGAATGTCATTTTCATTGTTAGGAGAATTTTTGGCCCCTTTTCAGATCAAACACAAATTCCAGCCCTTTAACATACGTTTTTGCTATATTGCAATTGGCAAGAAAAGACTTAAAGATACATTCTCAGCAAAAGATGCAGATACTGCATCACTGAATGGACTTTAAGAACTTTTTTTAAAAAATTAAATGAATAATTGAGTTTTGTTTGGCTGTTGAGTGGTTCTTCATAAAGTTATGAATTATGAAATCAGAAAGAACCAATGTTAGCCATCCTTAGATTAGATTCTGTGAGAAACTTTAGAAAAAAGAGATCAATACTTAGTGAAGAAATTCTAGTGATGGGCACTCCACTGCTACCATTGGTGAATTATTCCATTTAGTTATAGTGGTCTTCTTTATTGTTAAAAAATATCTTATTTCTATTTTGAATGTACCCTGCATCATCTTCAAACCTTTGTGTTGTTTTTAGACTTTGTTTTATAGCTCTCATTATCAACTTGGTGCTTCCCATGACTTGGAGTGTCCAAGCAAGGCATCACTTACCCTTTGGAATATATGAAGTTCTCTGAAGCTTTTTTACAATAATACATAGCTTTCAGTCTCAGGTTTTCTTTGAATTCTGCACAGTTCATCAACATCCATTTTGAACTGTAAGTTCAAGACAACTGGAAAGAGCAGTCAAGCAGCTTTGCACAGGTACTAGACAGACAGAGCAGAACCTCTGTGTTCCTGTGACTATAGATCTAGGGATCACTTTTGCCCATTTGGCATTACTTTTTGCTTTCATCTGTCACAGTATGGAAGAATTCTTTCTTTTATGAAAATAATATAGTAAATTAAGGAAACCAACCCCTTTTCTGAGAATTTTTTTTAACCAGTATAGTACTAAGTTCTCTTTGCAAAGGTAGATTTTTCTAAGTTTCCATCTCCCATCCCTGAAGAAACCACCATCGATGTGGTAACAAGACTTTGCTATGTTATGTATGCCTTTACTGACACTATTCAAAGCAGGTATTTGCCTTCCTCTGCTGTGATCACACCATTGGCTGTAATATAGATTTACCTCTGCTGGAGGGCAGCATAATTTTTCCTCCACATTCTCTTAGTTCTCTATCTCAAAGACTCATTCATTCTGAATCTAGAAAAGGCCACCATGATCATCCAACCCCACTGCTTTTATAGTTCTTAAAAGTATTAACAAAACAAATTTGAGGCAAAAGCAGTCAGAAGTCGAGACGAGGAAAAGTCTATAGAGCCAGTCATTGCCTAGTGTGTTCAAGAGACCTGGCTTCCTGAGGGTTAATGAAATCTTCATGAAAACCATTGGTCATGTGAGACTGTCTCACCCTTCCACTGGAATCTGTAATGTGGAAGCCAACAGGTCAATATGTGTGAGAATAGTTCAAAGTCAGCACCTGAACTTGTGCAATAAAAATGCAGCAATAAGGAAGGTATTGTATGTCATCAGGAAATGTATGAAGTAAATTTACATTAGAAAATGAAAATGAGCTGATATTGATATTGAGATAGAAAGACACAAAGAAAGGGAATGAAGGGAAAAGTGGAACATTTTTTCCATTGGTAATTTAATTCCTTTCAGAAGTTTTTACCGAAATGCTTGTAACCTATTTCATCGTATTTAGTTGTACAAAGACTCCTTTTTATTAAGTCTCCATAGCCGCCTTTTCCGCTGGAAGACATTATTCATTACTGATACACTGTGAACATGTTGGGTCTTAATTTATTCACTGTATTCATAGACTGTTTTCTTGTCAAATTCACAGATGTTATCCATACTAATAAAGAAGAATGCAAACCACCCCTGAAATACGAAAACATGCAGTTAGCAAGTAAGCCCATATTGCCCCGGCTCTTCCCAAGAAGGATCTCTGGCTATGTCTGCAGGAGTAAGTTAAACATTGACGGGTGGGTTTCTGGACACTGAAATGTGTCGTAACCTGTTAGAGTCTAAGAGCAATCAGAGATTTTGCCTGGGCAAACTAGCCATCTCCTGGGAGTTAGAATAGGCCCAAAGACCATATCCAGTAAGTATGATAGATGTGACAACAGTATTTAAAAGGGTAAGAGGTTTTAATCATATGGACATAGACCATTCTTCATCATTTGGTCTCAGGACCAGAGAATGGTACCAGGCACTCAACTCACTAGATGTACTTTCAGCCCCTTTGAAGGCTGAACATTTGTATTGTTTTAGCAGATTCTGAAATTCATAGACCTACTCAAGTGAATAACTACTCCTTAGCAATTGCTAAATGTTCGCAATTGCCAATGTTATGTCAGGAATGCATTTGAACATCTGAGACTGTCTGTGTTTTGGGCCCAGTGACACAACCTAAGTACACATTTCAGTATCCTTTTAGCAAAAAACCTCTCAAATTACATTTCTAACTTTTACAGTGTCAGCTATGCACTTAGAGAAAAGACTGCTCAGTGCCTTTTTGAATAATCCATTGAACCTTCAAGTGCTCTTAAGTAGCATTAGCTGACAGTTCCAACTACACTTTCTAGACCTGAACCAGATGACTTATTACAATAGTATTTAGTTACAAAAATGCTTCTCTGTGAATTAGCAAAGCATCTAGTTTGTGTACGCAAAGATTCCAAAGCTAACCACCAGAGCTTTTCTTTAATTTCATATGTTCATAAGCTGGAATAGCTGCTATTCTGATGGCAGTTTAATATATACTTTTGGGGAGGAAAATAAAGTCTAGTAAATATATTAGAGGGCAGGTTGTTTCCTCAGATGCTTTTTGCAATACATGGGTTGATCTAATGAGGAACGAGGATCTTGTAGGCAGAAAAAGCAGATTCTCAGGTTTCCCTGTTCAAAGGGGGAGAGTGAATGAATTTAAGAAAATGAACCAGGTCTTTTCCGAGGTGAGTGATAACACTCTGTGTTATCAGTAATATGTCTCCTAGGGTCTCCCTAGACCCTCACACTCTGGGCAGTATAGCTTTTAAAGTTACTCAGGCAGTGCCTCTGAAAGCCATGACTGATACAGCCTCACCCTTTCTGACTACACCCTAAGTCTGATGGAAATTAATGTATCAGCAGGAGACAGCATATTTTCAGTCAGGAGACATCACGTTTCCATCAAAATCTTTGTGGAAAGGAGGGAACAATAGCGTCCTGCCTAGCCCCATTTTAAGCCACATTAAACAGGAGCTCATGCCTTCTTCCTTCGTCCACATAAATCCCTATGTCCACAGAGAACTTCCACAGATGCCAGGAAAAAGAGGGGTGAACCAGCAATTCTGTAAAGAAGTTAGTCCTCACTTTTTTATTTGTAAGGCAGAGCCCTAACCCCATGAAGATGAGAGCCTTGAGATGACACTTCTTTGGTTAAATGTAGAATTGTCTAGTGTAAGACATTCACATCTGAGAAGACAATCTGGCCTTCCTTCTCAGTTGTTGGTGAGACACAGACATTTGTAGGGGACAATACATTTTAACAAAGACCTCTTTGATTTCTAAATGAGAAACTGGAATCATACCCCACACTTCTTTTTCTTGAAAAGTGTCAAAGTGCCAACCTTACAATAGGTGAGATGAATCCCACCATTTGAATACGGATTGCAGAATCATGATCAAGCCAAAAATTGGGGATTTTTTTTTTCCCCTCAAAGAACTCTTGAAGCAGTGCTAGTATGCAGTTTTTACACAACTTGGGATATTGAAAATATAATTGATCACATGGTTTCATGCAGTTTATTCTGAGAAATGGTTCCAAACCAAACCAAACTGTTTCCTGAATACTGACAATAATGAAGCTTGGTTCCTAGTTATTTCCATGATTTCATGTCACTTTGAAAGAGCTGCATTAAAGCTTTTAGCATGATCTTACCCTTGAGTAGACATTGGAGAAGTGAAATTAGCTCAAGGATAGGCAAGAAAGGAGGAGTGAAAAAGAGGAGAGAATGTCTTTCCCAGCTGCAGGAAAAGCATCATTTGGATCTCACACATTGTTATGTGCCTGAGGAAAGAAATCTTGACTGAAGAATGACAATTTTGATGTGTGATAAGGGACAGGCTCAAAATGGAACTTTTCTTAGAGTTAAATCTTTCACCATCACACCAAGTCTGTCCCTTGGGGTGGAATTAATAAGATGTCTATCCAGCTACATACTTTCATTATTTGCTGGTAGGTTGGTTCAAATTCACACCAAAATTTAAATGTTTGGGGGAATAATGGGAGATAAAGAGAACAATAGACAAACATGCATACACAGCCCATGGCATTATTTAGACCTTGTTTCCACACATAAACAGGTTTCAAACTCCTGAACTGAAAGGGGGAAAAATCTGTAGAACTGACTAAGTTTGTCTAATGAATATAAGAAAAATATTTATTTTACATGTCTCAGAAATCTGAAGTAAAAAAATAGACTATACCTAGGGTGGCTTTTTTAGCATTGTAGAATAAATTCTACAAAACTTCTTGGTTTTTCTGTAAGAGCAGGTCCATGTTCCGGACTTTGCCATTGGTTCCCTATGCCGAGGACAGATCAATTCAAAATCCAGTATAGAAATGTTCAAGATCTTAGGGCAGGTTTCTATCTGCAACTACTCTCTTATCAAAGTTTTGTAGCTATGGGATGTCTTACAAGATTACATCAAAAACAGACTGCTCTGTTTGCCCTATTTGTGGGGTATATGCCGTTGCATAGAAGGCCTTTGCTAGCTGCAAGTTGTCACAGAAGTCCTTGTGAACAAGCCTGAGGCATTCCAGTCTGTTCTAGAACTGGGTGGGCATGTTTTCCCATTTTCCTTCTTTTTCTGCTTTCATACTTCCCCCTACAAAAAGTAAGGAAAGGAAGTCAAACAAACTTTCAAAACTGTAATGAATATTGCTTTCTTCTAGAAACAGGTGCCCAGTGAAATCTCCAATCCTCAACTAAATTAAGGAGTTTCCCTTTAATTTTCCTTTATATTACACTCCAGAATCCTGCACCAGTTTGTTGGACTGTTGGACTGTTGTTGTGGCCGTTGGCACTGAAAGGAAGGTTAAAAAAAATGTTTCCCAAATTTCAAAACAATTCATAGAAGGAAAAATGCAGAACTGAGTAGATTTGACATATATATTCACTAAATGCTATATTGCCCAGTTAGAGTCTGGTAATCTTTTTCTGCCCACATTGACTTTCAGCCATGGAAATAATAATCAATTAGATCCATAGAATCCTAAAAACCCAGTTACTGTAATGCAAACATAGGAAGGGAACACTGAACAGGTATTCTTGGAGAGGAAAAAGCATAACAAATATTTGGATAAAAGTTTATGTCCAGTGAGGATATAAAAGGAACAGAATAAACTACTTCCCTTTCCTTCCAGCTGGCCAAGAGGATCTTTTTGTAAATGTCTCATTTCTCCTGTGTGCTCCAGTATTCCCTTTGTTTATCTTTTCTCACCTGATCATGTCCTCCCAATTAAGTTAAATGAAGGGAGATGTTCATGCTTCTTTAGATTTTATAGTCAAGCCTGGATTTATTATAATGGCATTGTAAGTAAATAAAAATACTTTGGAATTAGATAGCAATTTTAAATATAAAACAGGAAAATAAAATCAAAATCTGGTGCTTTATCCCATCAAAATAATTGTCATTGAACTGCTCCAGAAAGTAACTCTTTAATCATACTGATTAATGCACTGACCTCATGCTGCACTTCTCCTATGCATGCTCTTGAGCACAATGTTGTTTCATGGAATTGCCAAAAGTTTCATCCGTTTTTGTTCCCTTATGTTTATTCCATCCAAACCTTGATGGACAGCTGTCTTAGACAATGCTGTCAACACAGCTACCACTAATACTGCTGGTGAGTTTCGTCAGTCTGTACGATTCACTTTAAAGAAGTTAGACTATAGAATTGACAGGAAGATATGTCTTGTAAGGTAACACTTTGTTTTGCCAACTTATCCAGATGGTTTCTGTAGATTGCAGTATGTTAACTTAGAGCTGAATCAACAGGATGTCCAGCTCCCTCACCTTGTTCTCTCATTCTGTAGGAATAGGTGCTCATCCTACCCAAGAAAATAAATATGGAGTAAGTTCTGTAAGAAAAGCAAAAAGAAAAAGATGTATTTCCTCTCCCAGGAAAAAAAAAAAAAAGAAAACCACAACCCCCCCCAAAACATAGCACTCATACAGTTAGAAAATATTTGAGTGTATTTGGACCATGTGTAGCAGCAGAATAGACTGGAATGAAATGAAGTATTGCAGCAGTCTTATTTTCTCCAGTTTAAATCTCAGCATGAGTGCTTTAAGGTCATCATTCTCACACTGGTTAAATTAGGCACCTCTAAAATTTCATTAATAGAAATATTACCTTTAATTTAGCTTGGAAGAAAGTGATTTGAATAATATGTGAAAAGATAGCATTTTATTAATTGCTAGTCTGGTGTAAAGCATAAAAGAATGGAACTCCTGAGCTCTAAGTGTGTGTCTAGTTCCTTTCCCAGGAGGCATTAACTCCTTTTTAGTAATGAACATATTTTAAATTCTGCTATTTATCTGGTAACTGGAGTTAGAGGTAGTGATGGTGCACAAGTCTTCCTGCTGGCTGTCTAAAGACTTAGCCATGTTCTGGGACCTCTTTGAAGGACATAGTTTTCTTGCTACAATCTATTATCTACAATCTATTAGGAAGAAAGCAAGATCACAAGATAAAAATTGTCTTCCAGCATCTTTTCTCCATGGTGAGGTCTCCAGAGCTTGCTCTTGGAATAATTTTCTCTCATCCTCAGTTCTCCTGGTTCTGTTTTAAACAAGAGAGTAACTCAACTTTCCCTCTTGCCCATGTGACTTGTATTTCTACCATCAATATATGCCAGCTTGTGTTTCCTTGGTTCACTCTGCAGTCTCCTTTCTGCTAAGAGGCATCCATCACTATTGCAACAAAAGGTATAAAAAGATCTTCTTTCAGGTCTCAGTTATATTTGGTATATGATGATCTACCATTTCTGGTTATCTCTAATGTGCCATCTAGGCACATTTAGGCACTATGTGAGTCAGTGTTTACAAACTTAGAAACAGTGAAACAGACATTTTTAAATACATTATTTAATTTGTGATTTCCAAAGATAAATACTGCTCCACCATTCTGAAAGGCTTGGCTCAGATGAAGGCAGACGTAGACATTAAAAAGGATGCTTGTGCTGTACACAGATCCAAGATTTAATTTCTGTTGAGTTTCTCTTCCTCTCTGCTTAAGAAATTTGTGTTATTCTTTGCATGTTTTTTCCCAAAGACAAATGCTTCAGAGCTTCCTTCTTCTACAAAACAAAAACAGACAGTGTCAACCCACAGCCCAGCATGTGAGCAGCCCAACAATAATAAGCTAAATTGTGCATGTGATGGAGTAAAACTGCTGATAAGAAAAATATTTTCAGTGACTAGTTTGAAATTAACAACTCAATCCTGTTTCCATTGAAGTCAATATTGACACACTCATTATGAAAAAGAAGACTAAGTGATGGTTTGATTACAACTGAGAGACAAAAAAGCTAAGCTTGAAAGGCGCTCTGTTTCTAGGGGAGAAACCACAATGGCCTTTCTAGAAGTTAACAGCTGGAAGTTGAATGTTGCTAAATTCAGTTGAAGACCACTTTCCTAGCAGCGAGGATGGTTAGAAGCCGGGACAGACTTCCAGGGGAAGAATTATATTCTCTAACTTTTGAGGATTTTAGCTTGAGCTTGGATAGTCTTCTCAATGCTGTGATTTAGCCAGGATAGCTAACTTGTGGCCAAACTTGTGGTTAAAGTGGTCTTAGACTTACTACGTGATGATGAGGTATTTTGTGGTTTATGGGGAGGATGAAATAGAAGGTCTGTGGACTCTTCTGGTTCAGACAAGGTTCCTTGTTGTTCCTGCATCTATGGAAAGAAGTAAATGGTCATTCCTGTCTTCTGTTCCTCAGTTCTAGGCTCTGTAGGGAGATTAAACCAGGAGAGATAAAGGTCGCTTTTGATATTTACGTCTATGATTCAGTAAAGGGGAGATAAGGACCATCTATATTAATTACTACAGTAATACTTCAATAATGCTCTTTTAACCATATTCCAGGCCTTTACGTATATATCACACTATTGAATGCATGGTAGGAATTGCCTTTGTTGGCCCACCAAATGCACGGCACAGCTCTCAGTTAAGGAGACATGCTGATGTTAAGCCATTAGTGAGTTTCTATGTGCTGGTAAGTGAGGCATCTGGAAAACAGTGAGGCTCGCCCAGAGGGCAATGCATCACATATATCTTACATACCTATCTTAAGATGAGGGGCATCATCCTCTGAAAGTGGTTGTTCTTCACCATTGATTGTAGGAGGAGCTTAAACAACTAACTATGAATAGCTGCCTAGATTTCTAATGCCAGGTGAGACAAATCTTGCAGTGGGAATAATGGCTCTAAGTGCAGACAGCCTAATTCTGCCAAATGCTGTCAGTCCCTCCAAAGTCACAATAAGAGCAAAGGAAATCCTTAGGAAATAGTTTGGGATCTAAGGCTGTATTTAAACAAATCATATAAATACTCTCACTGAAGTCAAGAGAACTATATGTGTGAGGAAGCAAGTAACATTTTTGCCTTAAACTAGTAGTATAAGAATAAAAGAAATATAATTAAGTAATTATATAATACATTACCACAAACAAAATGTTCCTTCTTGAATCTGCTAACAATCAGTTTAAGCCACAAGCACAATATTGCTTTATCTTCATTATTATCTTAAAGTGTATATTAAAATACAAATAAAACTATGGATAATAAAATTATCAAGATATTTCTTAAAATCAGCAGTAGTATTTGCTTTGATGATCTCCTAGGGCAAACAATTCACTACTTGGCTAAATGTTATATTAAAAAAAAAATAGTTTCTATTCTTTTTGATGCTACTTGGCATTTTTTCAAATTTCATTACACAGGTTATGTTTTCAAGTTTTTACACATTAGAAAGTCTACCTGTTATTCAGAGCTTTTGTCATAAAATAAAACCCTTTTACATAGTCCCAGTAATACAATCCCAATCATTGTCATCTATTTCTTGAATACCATCCCATTTCTAGATCTTTCTTGTTCTTCTATTACTCTTTATAATCCATGACTTTTTCCTTTCTAACAAGACCTAATTGGAGTTCACAAAAGTATCTGAAACCATTTCAGAAGTCCCGCTTATACTTTCTGTGTATTTCTGTATTTTGAAAGAGACATTTTTGTGATGCTAGACACATACGTATCTGCATCCTAACTCAAAAGCCACAAGGCTTTTAAATGCTTGTCAGAATAGAGGAAATTATGTTGGTTTAGTTGTTATAGTTACTTCAGATTGCAACAGATAAATCATTAACAACAGATGACTAATTATTTCTTGGTTGTTACATCAGTTATATTTTTCTGTAAGATCTATTATAAGCTCTTCTGTTTAGATATTATGTACTGGCAAGTAGCTAAACCTCTTAGCTTCTTAACCAACAGAAATATCTCCCAGCTGGAAAAACTAGTTTTTACCAACATTAAATTAACCTGAAATATGATTACGATGAACCTGAAACTATTTGCAAAATTTGTCTAAATTTAACGAATTCATTTTTGTTGATATTGCCCTTCTGGGGAAACATCCGGAGAAAGAGCATTTTCCTAGGAAACAGGGGAATTAGATTCAGCTTTGTCCTTTTAGGAAAGAATTTGACCCCTTATCTTCTGTCCTCTTAAAGGCTGGTTCAGCCACACAGGCTGGTGGTTACTCGGGTAAGTGTCCCTCATTCAGTCTTGGTTAGAATTCTTGTTCATATGGCATAACTGAATATTTTTTGGACAAGACAGGCACTGATTCTTGGCAGGAATTCGTACAGGCACCGACCTGTTTTGTAGGAAGCCAGTCAGGCTATGGAGTCATTATTACCTCTTTGATGCCTGGCACAATAACATTTTGCTGTTCCATGCAAAATGTAGCATGTCCAACAAAAGGAATTGAAGCTGTAAGGCTTGTAGTTTGCAGGATGGAAGTATGTCACACACCCCAGTGAATGCTCTAACTGCTGACCGCTGAGGTAAGATCAGCAGACTCTTTCAGAAATCCAGTCCCTTTCCTTGATTTTTTTTCCACATGCATTTCACTAGATGTGAATGAAACATTCTATTTGACGTGAAAGAATGTGGGTTTAGTGTTTCCTTTTTGTAACAAGAAATTTAAAAGTCTCTTTGGTTTAATCTGAATTGTTTGGGTTTTGTTCAGATTACCTGAAAACATATAAAAGTTGGGGTTTTTTTTCCCAGGCAAATTCACCTTAAAATATACTGCTGAGAGACTTGACCATTTAGCTGCCCAATTCCTCTTTCATAGATCTGACATACAAATTAAACAAAAAGCTTGCTCTCTGAAATTTCGAAGTTGTGGGATTTTTGGTTTTTTTTCTCCTGAAAACAACCACTGTTCAATTTCTTCAAGCACAATTTTGATGCAGCTTGTCTGTGGAAACTGATCCACTTCATTCATTCCACTGATCCGCAATCATTCACATGAGCACACTCTCTTGGAGAATCTTTTCAGGGGAGCAAGAAGACATCCTTACACAAGCAAGGGAAGTATTCCTTTGATTTCCATAACACCATCAGCTAAGTGGTGGATTTCACATGATAAAGGCTAATCAGTTCACAGCATTCCGGATCAAGATTATAAAATAAAAAATATGGGTAGGATCCAAACAGCTAGGCACAACTAAAAGGCTTACAACTTCAGCCTAAATTCCTCTTACTGTTTCCTGAGTGTTCAGTGTGATCAAGGAGAAAATTACTGGTTTTGAAAACATCCAGAGACAGAGCCTATCCATACAAGTTTATCACAACAGTGTAACTCTTATATTTCCAACACAATGATGATGATAACAAACCAATAACAACGCTCTGTATTTGATCACGTGAATTTTGTTGCTTCAGAAGAGAACTGAGAAATACCCTTCAGCTAGCTGGGTAAGGCACAGTATGAGTTCTTTTGGCTCAGTTATTCTTAGCTATGAAGGTTCAGAACAGGGATTATGCTTGGTTAATATACAAAAGAGAAAGCATTATCACTACTACCCTCTAAGAGAAAACAATTTTCCAAATGCCCATTACAGAAATTATCAAATTATCTGCTTGTTTTCCTTAGGTGCTTTGGAAAATCCTTTTTTTCAGAAACTATGTTGGAAATATGTTGTGATAAACCACTTTCACTCTGAAGGATCTGTTCCAGGTTGCACTCACACCACCTGGTTTGAGCAGCCTACCTGACTTGCTTCATTATTAACAAGTACAGGCTTCGAATAGGAGCTCTCAAAAAACAATATACATAGGAAACTGAAGAATATTAATAACATTTTTCATGAGCAATGAGCAATTTACATATTGGTTTATAAACTGTTTACAACCCTTATGTTTAGATGCTGAATGAAGATCAGATTTCGTATTGAAGAAAATGGCAAAACTCCCTTTGATTTCAATTGGGTCCTGCTCTGTCTAGCGAGTTAGGTGTAAAGGAAAAGGAGAGAGGAAAGGAGACTTGGTTGATTAGTTATGTTACTGAAAATCGTAACCAAGAAAACTCTCCAAACCAAACGATTGTTTAGAAAGCCGACACTGGTTTATGGCAGCGCTGGGTGCATGGGGGATTTTTCCTCCTAGTGATGTTCTGTAACAGTTACAGTTATCTTAATTTGAAAATGCAGAGCCTCTTTCCAACCCATCTTGTCTGCCATTCTTTCTAACCACAGCAGCCATGTATACTTATTAAATACTTTTGGAACAGCAAATAATGCATGCGGTATGTCAAAAGTCCATAGAAGTCACTGAGAGTAATTATGCTGACTTCCAAGAACACTGAACTAAACCCAAAATCCTTAAGGAAAGGTATTATTAATGAAGTAGAATCATTATATATTTGTTTTCATGGGGGAAGGGGGAAAGGAGAGGAGAAAGGAGAGGAGAGGAGAGGAGAGGAGAGGAGAGGAGAGGAGAGGAGAGGAGAGGAGAGGAGAGGAGAGGAGAGGAGAGGAGAGGAGAGGAGAGGAGAGGAGAGGAGAGGAGAGGAGAGGAGAGGAGAGGAGAGGAGAGGAGAGGAGAAGAAAAAGGGAAGGGAAGGGAAGGGAAGGGAAGGCAAGGCAAGGCAAGGCAAGGCATGGAAAAAAGGTGATTGTTGTACAGAAGTTGTTGATGCTTTTTTTCTTTTACAAATAGCTGCACTCCATAGAAATACTTCATGAAGCACTAGGGAACTTCAGCATCTGCTGATATTCAAATAGAGTAGAAGAGAAGAAGGCTCCTGCATGCATTATTTGTGCTGACCACTTAAAGCTTCAACCCACAAGAAGATATAAATGTTTCAGTAAATGAGAGGATCAGAGTGAAGAAAATCAACAAATCAAAGAGACACCATATGGGCAAAGACACTCTTTTGTGTAAAGTTGTGTCATGGAGAGATATTTTAATGTGCAAGGAGGTGTTGAATGCTGTGCTTGAGGCAACAATGTGATACAGAAGCTGTTTCTATTTATATGGAACTATTTCAGTGCCTCCAGGACTGGAATAGTCATCCTGGGTTACGAAGGGCTGCTGACCCGGAAACTTATGAAAGACATTTCTGTTTGGAGAGTCCTTTGGAGAGGTTGCTCAAATTAGTTGACATCTTTCTGAAACAAGCAGCAGTTGTGTGTGCAAGTTGGGAGAAAATACTGTGTTTCACTCAATGCTTACTTTCTCATGGGAAGAAAGTGTGTGAACAGATCAGAAAGGCAGCAGAGCCTTTGCATCTGTGTCAGGGCAAACGAAAGCTGGCAGTCAGGTGGCTCCCCTTCTCACAAAAGCAACAAGTTGAGTAAGGTAATTACTGTTTAATATTTCCAACAGGATGTTTGAAGGGAGCATTTAATTATCCTGCCAACATCTATTCAAATAAACATGAGGGATTTAGAACATTTTTTGGAGCTGCAGGCTTAAAAGGAATACCAAACATTCTGGGGCACTAAACCTCTTAGATCTCCTCTGTAATGTGGCATAGTAACATGTTTCTATTGACATTTTGCCTTGTACATGAAACGATGCCTGCCCTAGAGAATGCAGCAGTGATGTATCCCGCTAGCCTGCCTCCTCTTTCACCTTCCTAAATCCTGTCTTGAAGCTTTACTGAAGAAGTAATATTTTCAGTAAAGCACACTAGGACAATAGCTGAGTGCATATTTTTTTGTTTTCAGCTAATGGTCTTTTAAAGCAAAGTAATTGTTGAGAAATATTCTGAGCATTCTTCTCATGGGTTAAATCATGCTGCAAAATGCCATACTGCTGAAATTGCTAACCAAAAATGGTTACACGAACACCTATTTGAGAAAGTTAATACTTGTCTCCTTTACAAATGTAGTCACAGACATAAGCATATACCCGTGTGTAGAGATTTTTGTCTTTTTTTTAATTAAAAAAATCTACCACAGTAAATCTGTTATTGACATTGCTCTATCTGCCCATATCTCCTATGTTTTGTTTTTTATTTTTCATAAAGCCTTTTCTGTTGTCTTAACTGTAAAATCTTCAGGGTTCAGAAGATTGCCCAACAAGGGAAAAGTTACACAAGCTGGTCAGTCTTTTCCACTTAAATCAGCTGAAAGATCCTACAGAAGGTCTCTCATGAAACAATAGCATCTTCGACCTAAAATGCAGAGAGCAGTCACTGTCTAGTGAACGCACCGTGGGTGAACGAGCTCTGCAAGAATATATTGTTTAGAATAGAGCTGTAAGTCTGACAGAGAAGAGCAAAAGAAGCCAATGCAGAGAAAGGGTGTAAAGTCAGACTGCGTGAGTAGGCGCTGAGGAAAGCTGGCTGAGAGACACTTGGAAAAGAGTACTAACTCTTTCCGAGGAGTGGGGAACAGTGACTGAAGATATGGTCTGCTGGGGGTTGATTTTCTTTTTATACCTGAAAAGAAAAGAAATAGTTGACTTAAAGCTTTAACTTCTTTTCATAATTGCAGCAGCTATCAGACCTGTGACTTTTTTTTCCTAACTGCTCAGACCAAAGAAATTAACAACATTTTCGTTGTTACTGTTAAAAGGATTTAGGAAGAGCAGTAATCTAGGCCTTAATGGTAAAAATCAATATATCAAAACTCAGTGTGATTCTCCCTCACCCCCAGTAGTCTAAGCATGAACTCATTTAGGGCTAGTGTAACACCTCACAGTGTCTGAATTTAAAAAACCTAGAAACTGGCAGGATTAATGTGTCATTGATCTTAGACGTCACTTTGGACTCTGATTTTCCAGGTCTTTTCGTGGATGAGAAATGACTTTACAAGTTGGGCATATCCAAAGGGACCTTGTCTAATAGTTAATGGAGATCTAAAAGAAAATTCCACCTCCTCCAGAAATTAAGTGAGGATAAAATTTGAGAGGATGGTTGATCTCAATGGGAGAGGGAAAAAAGGGGAAAAAAGAACAGAACAGTGAAGACCAGAAAAAGACTTGGAAATGAGGCAATTCTAGTGTCTTCTACTACTGTGGTGTCTTCTCACTATGTAAGGAAATAGAACATGGATCTATATATAGTGGTGCCTGAGTACACTGAGTACACTGCTCTCTGGCAGTCAGGTAAGTATTAAGGATCTTTTTTCTAATAATCAAGTAGCCTCAAGGTGCCTTATGGTTGTTCATTGCCATTTCATAAACAACAGATGTGAAAAATGCAGGACAACCAGGGAAAAACACATTAAAGGAACTGCAAAACAGTGGAGAGACCTCTGTAAAATTTCATGGCTTAGACATGAGCTCAAATCTGGGCACTCATTTAAATGTTCCTCTGGCTTTTGTACATTTTTACCTGGGTATGTGTTTTAAGATGTTACCAGTGTTCTTCTATGAGTGTGCTGGTTTTGGCTGGGGTAGAGTTAATTTTCTTCATAGTAGCTAGTACGGGGCTGTGTTTTGGATTTGTGCTGGAAACACTGTTGATAATTCAGGAAAGTTTTAGTTATTGCTGAGCAGTACTTACACAGAGTCAAGGCCTTTTCTGCTTCTCACCCCCCCCCACCAGCGAGTAGGCTGGGGGTGCACAAGAAGTTGGGAGGGGACACAGCCAGGACAGCTGACCCCAACTGACCAAAGGGATATTCCATACCATACGATGTCATGCTCAGCATATAAAGCTGGGGGAAGAAGAAGGAAGGAGGGGACATTCGGAGTGATGGCGTTTGTCTTCCCAAGTAACCATTAGGCGTGATGGAGCCCTGCTTTCCTGGAGATGGCTGAACACCTGCCTGCCGATGGGAAGTGGTGAATGAATTCCTTGTTTTGCTTTGCTTGCCTGCGTGGCTTTTGCTTTACCTATTAAACTGTCTTTATCTCAACCCACGAGCTTTCTCACTTTTACTTTTCTGATTCTCTCCTCCATCCCACCTGGGGGGAGTGAGCGAGTGGCTGTGTGGTGCTTAGTTGCCAACTGGGCTTAAACCACGACAATGAGTTTCTATGAGTTCTATGAGTTTCTATGAGTTTCTTCTACTCTTTCTACGAGTGTAGTTCTGCAAAAAGGAAGGTTATTCATGCACTATATTGGTGCGTGTTGCATGTCCCCATAATATAAGTTTTACTCAGATATCTCAAATTTTAAAATTAGTTTTATGCCTGTCTACCCACCTCTTTACCTGTTTAGGTTGCATGTTATATGATTTTGTTTATTGTGGAAAGTAATTGTAGGATTTATATTAACTTCAAAAGATTACAAGAGAGGCTTATTATTGATGAAGTGGAGTGGAAGTCCTTGTAAGACAAGAATTCACTTGTGCAGTATCCTTAAAAACTCTCATTATGTATGGGTTAATACGAAACATAGCCTTGGAATCATAGGCATTTTCCCATTTGAAAAGGGTATTTCTAACACCTTTTTAACTCCTTTATTACTGAGATACCATACAATGTTGAAACTAAGGACACAGTCTGTAATTTTTTTGTTGTTGTGTTCTTTGAATGTGGCATGTGGTTTGAGTTTTAAAGCTTATTTCCTTTTCGTCTAATGAGCCTCTGAAAGTGATTAAATAGGAGAAAGACAGGTTAAGCCAATGACATTTTATCAGAGGAAACACTATCAAATCTAGTGCCTGAAAAACTTTTTGTAGGTTCCCAAGATTTCTCACAATAAAATACTTTCTTATGACTAGAGTAGTAATCACAAACTCAAGGCATTAAATGTTTGTCAGTCAGAGTTAAGACAAAATGCAAGCAATGATCAGAAAAAATGTTCTTATGTGCCATACATAATTATCTTTTGTATGTCTGGCACTCCATTCTAGCTGCCTGCTTTTTTTTTTTATGAACTAGTGTGTTTTTATGCTGAACCCAATGAACCTCCTTCAAGCATGGGGAAATTCTACCCAAATCAAACCCTCAGCTATTGTTTTGAAGAACTGTTTAGAAAGAAACGGATTAAGCTTACCTAGGATACTTTAGCATTAGATCTAGGGTCCGCAGATTAAAATGAGTTCACAATCAATTCACATTTTATGAAAATGTAGAGATATGTTGGGTGGACAGCAACTGTTTGAGTATATCACTTCGCCTTTCAAAGTGCTGTCTGTGCCACATACGTCTTGGTAGGGAAACAGTGGTTACTGGAGTTGAATGGAGTATTACTAAGATGATGGATAACAGTACATTTATCGTTGTTTTGTACAGAGGCCTTAATCCATCACCAGAGACTCACTGTGCAAGGCACTTCACATCCCTCTGTCAGTAGAAGACTCTGGAAGAGCTCCAGATAGGCTGCAGAAGTGAAGGACAGTGTGGTAGCATTGACCAGGACAATGAGCAATCCTCTTGAAAACTAACCGCCTACCCTTGGGTGTTTTGAGTTTATGTTTGTGTCCTAGAGTTATGCCCATTGTGTTATTGTTGTTCTTTATTACGTGCTGTGCCCTAACACACAGAGATGATCAAAATACTGAGAAACATAGGCAGTAAGTAAACAAGATAAACAAATGGCTGACATTTCAAACAATTTTTTTCCCCTCTACATCACCTTTAAAATGAGCGTCTTGGAATAAAGAAATGAGCTTCAAAGACTTTGTTCACAAGAGCCCCTTTGGTGTCTCTTAGTGGGCTGTGTAGCTAACTAATGGCTGTCTGAATTTGGAAACTCCGCACGCTTCAGATGTCTGCCTGGGAGAAAGGTGCGTAGCTGTACTGTCCTTGAGCTTGCTGGAGACCACCATGCTCTTGTTGAGACACTGGGAATAATGTTAATCTCATTTATCTTTGCCATCTAAAAGATAGACACTTGGTTTAAGAGGTCATTTGGAAGTTTTCAGTAGAGAAAGACAGATACCTCCAGTGGAAGCTCCACCCTATTCTAAGATAGCCACCTAAAAGACAAAGCTTAAATTGGCATTTAGAGGTCACTTTCTCTTTCTCATGCCTGCGCAGAATACATTTCAATAATCTGTACTTTCCTTTACATGCCAAAAGTTAAGAAAGATGAATCTCGCCCTTGCTCACCAACTTCTCTATTTTTAATGTTTGAAATGTTATTTCATAAATTTCAATTAAAATTGGCACAGATAAAACTTCACCCTTTCATATCATGTGTCACTTACACTCAGTAATGTAGCTTTCACAATTTTTTTCTTAAATTATCCTTTAATGATAAACATTTTTTTGCATAACTACAGCAAGTTGCATAACATAAAACAAAAGTATATCAAGTAAGCCACCTAAGTAAAAACTAAATAAGGACAGGGTCTTGCACAATGCCAAGTAGAATGTTTGCCAAGCACATGAATATCAACATAACATTACTTTCACACTATTTTATCCTCATTGTATATACCTTGGTCAATCATACTAGATCTGCTATTACATGTCACTATGTACAAACACAGAAAAAAATTATCTAAAGCAAAAGAGAAACAAATCACTGCAGAGGTGGAACGCCCAGCTCCCCAGCTACAACTCATGTTTTCCTTTTTCTTATCAAAGACATTCATATAATCTCTAAACTTTCGTCCTTGCTAAAAATAAACTTGAAACTTTTCTCTAAAGATAAATCCCATAGCTCTAAATGTAGTAAAATAAATCTTCTTTCTTAATTCTTGTTTCTAATTTGTTTGAGGAGGAAAGTTTGTGGAGTGTTGTTGTTTCTTTAATTTAAAATCATCTGAACACGAAAGAATTAATAAATCTGTTGCTCTTTCCTTATGTCATACATAAACTTAACTATATGATTCTAACCAATAAAATATATTGCCCTTAGCTGAATTCCAACCCTCACACAGATATGTGATAGATTCCCTGTCTAGATTTTGTCTGCAAGTTTAGTAAGAGACTCGTTTTTCATCAGCATTTCTCTGTGAACTACTACATGCATAAAAATTTTGACAGTAACATGCTAGTAATGAAATCTCTGTGTTGGTGTTAACAAACCTGTTCTAATTCATTAACCTATGGCTTTATTATCCGCATTAATTTTCAAGCTGTAATTCTTCCCCTTGCTATATTAATTGTTTTAGCAGCTACTTCTCTGGGTACAGAAAGAAAGAACAAGCCTGAAGGAAAAGTTGCCTCTAGGACAGATTAAATGTGATAAAGGAAAAAAAACAAAAACAAACCTTAAACCAACGGTGACGTGATAAAACTATGTCAAGGGACCATTTGTTTCCAGTTGGACAAGACAGTGTGATCATAGATCGTATGCTTTAGATGTGTGCCAAAGACAACCGTAAAAACATTTTCAGGTAGATGTCAAAGAGTGTATAAGTCGGAAGTTAATAAAGTAGGAGACCCCAAACAGACTGACTACATTTTATTTTTTTCCTATGCCACTTCAAGCATTGATTAGCAAACAACTTAGAAGCAATAAAAGGCAATCAACCATTTATGCAACATGTAAGCAGTCTGGGCAGCTTATAGACATAAAATATATTTGGAGTCCAGACTGAAGAAAGGGATAAATTCTTCATAAAATTCAATAATAGCTAAGGATTATTAGTGGACCTAGGATTCTGGCAAGGTTGCAACCCCTAAAGATTATACAAGAAACTAAAAGAAGAAAATTCTGTAGGCAAATTATTCAATAATTGCCGTTGGAGAAGTTTTTGTACCTTCTTCTGAGGCAACTGGTTGTGTCACTCTCATGTGAAGGATGAATCAGGATAACCAAGATGAACTATTGTTCTACCAGAAATGAGTGATTCTCTGGTGACCTTTCCATAGAGGACAGTAAGGTTTTACCAAAGCTGGCAAGGCTGCGGTGCAATTTCTAGCCTGTTGCTCAAGTTGTGCTTTCATGAATAGGGAACAGCAAACCCGTTCTGGTTTGCGATTACACCCATGGACTTGGGAACTGAGGGTGAAATGTTGGTATGGACGTGCTGAAGTCAATGGGATAACATTCATTCTAGTGCAGTTCTGATATCACGTGTGGTATTATGGATTGTTTACACCTGCTATGCGGATACACATGGATATTCAAAACAGTCTTGCACAATAACTAGCTCGACAGTCAAAAACCTGTAAAGTTTCATGGCTCTATTATTTCCTCTACAGAGATAAAATTCTCTCCAGATAGCTCATAGGGGTTTATTCACCCTTTCCTCTCCCTCCCACTTGTAATAGAAGACAAATTGCCCAAATATCTCCTGATCACATTCCACATACTTCTGTCAGCAGGAAAGGTAGAATTTAACAGAGAGCCCGGATACCGAGGGTGGTCAAACCCGCCACTTCCAGGATTCAGGGATGATGGAAAAGAACACCCTGCTTGTCCTCTGGGATGACCTTCCATCTGAGCTGTTGGGTTATCACAGATCCATCTGTAAACAAAGGATAGCAGGTTCCCTGGGCAGTGTCAGGATCACACTCAGTGTGACACTGTGTTTGGATGTTCAAAGAATCCCTCTCTCCTTGCTTTCTTTTCCAGGCTTAATAAAGGAACTGCTAAAACCTATGTAGCCTGATAAGATGACAAGACAGTCTTTTAGTGTTATTGATTGTATACAAGAGGTGGAATGATGAATTATTTCCTACAATGTACCCTGAGTGGGTTTCATCTTTTTGAGAGATGTTCTTGAAATACCTTATATGAATTCAGCTCTTAAACTTCCTGCTGGAAAGAAAAGGGTCTTCATTAGGCCAAAGGGCTGGGGTAAGACAAATATCTTTTACCTGATAACAGAAGGGAGAGAACTTTCAGAGTGCATGATCTGAGAGGAATAAAGTTGTATAGCATATAAAATAAACTGTGGATTGCTATCATGAGAATGCTGTCAAAATGAACCAAGGGGACAAATTGTGTGCTTCTGAAGGCACTCCACATGTAATAAACATCAACCTTTCACCACCTTCCTTTATGTGTGGTGGCACACCTGATTGCCTACAGCTTTTTTTCTCACTAAAGTGAAAAACAATTCTATTCCTCAGCACCTCACCACCCAAAGATTGCTGCTAGTTTGGCTGTTGTGAAAAGCATCTGATATTAACGGATAACCTAGCCGAGCTACATGTAACCCTACAGTTCAAGTTTAAATACACGTATAAGGGGTTAGATCTTGAAGGTGTTGTTTGCTTGCTTTGGTGTAGGTGATCTTTGGACAGGGGTTTGCAAGCAGTGAGGATTGTCTGTTTTCTCTCAGAGAAACCTGTGCTCTTGCCATTACTGTCTCACTCATTCTGAAACTAGTTTTGAAGCTTTCTAGCTTGACTGAAAATCTCTGAGGTAGAGAGACGGTAAGTATGAACTGCAAACAAAGACAATTACATGTTGTCCTATCCTCGGATGATTTTAGATATTGCAAGTTATTTTTGATTATTCATTGTCTAAAATAATGTTTGAGGAGCTTTTAGTAGATTTGGAAGAGAGCAGCAGGACAGACTGAGAAGCTGTTGAGATGCTCGAAGGGCAGCTAGGAACCCAGGCAACAGGGAAGGTTCCAGATGGGTCCAACCTGAGCTGTTTACTGAGCTCAGGCTCACTGAAGAGGTCTCAGAAACATACTTTTTAGTGCAACTGTAATATATAGGGTTTTTTCTAGAAACAAGCATCAGAGTTCCAAATCTCATTTTTACTAAGGCCTTCTTACTCCCCTTTCTATGTATATGAACAGGCTGGTTTTCCCTGACAAAGCAGTATAAAGTAGTTGTGGTATAAATGTAAATCAGGTCCAGAAATCTTTACACAGACAGAAAGATGCTCTCTGTTACATGCAAAGGTATCTGTAGGAAAGCTTTTGATGCGTTGTGTTCACTAATAGTTGTTTTAATTATTTCTTATTCTAATTTCACCGCATGATGAAAGCTTCATTTACATATTGTTCCTTTTGCTCAGATGTCAAAGAGGTTATCTGGGACCTTCAGACACTTGATCAGAGTTTGCTGATGAAAGCCTGACCCTGTTGTCTAAATCTGTCGCCTCTCTGGCTTTACCGCCATCGTTGAAACTGCCAGCAATTGTTTGTCCGTAATGAGATTGCTTGGTGGTTTCTTTGTCGAATTTGTTTTTATTGACCCGCCCAATGTGAGGCACTGTCTCTCACTTACAGGTCAGCCTGAGGTATTGTATACCAGTGAATATATCATGACAGAAGAAAATAAACACTAGGGGAGAAGGAAGTTCTGATAACTTTCACAGCCCAGATGGAAACCCAGGCTCTTTGTACTCTCGTTAAGCACTGGCAGTGCAAGGGGGGTGTGAGCACTGAGCTGTGGGGAGAGCTGTAACCCACCCTTCCAGGAATCCTTTCTCATCACATACTGCTCTCATGACACAACTCAGACTAATGTACCCATAGACACAGTTCTGTCTGAAATGGAGCTTGGCATAACTCATTATCAAAACATACTAGGGTCGGTAATTTTTCTATTGGTTTTAGGTTTCTATGTTACTTTTATGCTTTTTTAGTCTTGAGTTTCGTGTATTCACATTTATTCTTCACTGTTCCGAAGTATGGGACTCTATGAAGCAGGAAACAGCAAGGTTTGTTGACTAACTGATTCCAAATGCAGGCTGTCCTGGACCCTACAGTATGTCTTTCACAATACAAAATTAAAGGCATAAAAGGCATAAAGACTTGCAGGTATTGACCCTTGGTGGTGGATAATCATATAGCTGGAGCAGTAGGCTGAAAACCACATTGGGTCACTATAAACTTCCTTTTAATGAAAATTAGACCTCAGTCCTCTTGATAATCCTCCAGACATACCTCACATCTATTTACATATCTCAAGGAAAGGATCTAGTAATTACTGCAGTACAAATTATATTAAATAAATTATAGGGGTAATCCAAGGGAACAGTTAGGATTAGAAGAAATTTAAGGAAACTAAAAGAAGTTTCCTTATCCTCCAGGACCTTCCTAGAGACTTACTCAATGAAGTGGAATCAAAAATTCTCAGTGATATTTCTTAAAACAGTTGTTTTGATTTACTGGTACATCTCTGTGCCAAGTGAAGTGACCATAATACCCTGTATAAATGTATATAACTTTATGAATGGACTTTCCTATCCCCTCCCATTTCTGTGTAGGGAGCACATGCCACTTTTCTGTGGTTATGTCTGCACGCACAATAGCTCAGTCACTGACTACTCACTAGTGAAATACGTTTTTCAGCAAGGACCTTTAACATTATTATCATAGAGAATCACATATTATCATGAGAATCACAATGAAAATATGCCAAATTTCAAAACTACTTTAAACCTGAAACTTATTGGGTTTGTATTTGATTATTGAAGATCAATCCAAGCAGATTATATTTTTTCCATTGATAAATTTTAAGAATGGTTTATTACTCTACAGGTAACCTTGCTGAGTTGTCCTTACACTGGAATGAAAGCATTATGATAACATTTATATCAGCCACAGACTTGTATATCTCTCTTGTATATCTTGGTGTGTGTTGTTGGTGTTTTTTGGTTTTTTCTGGTTTTTTTTTAGGTTGGACTTGATGATCTTACAGGTCTTTTCCAACCTTAGTGATTCTGTGATTCTGTGATTCTGTGATCTCTTCTTACCTATTAAGAAATCTAAAGTATCTTGGTAAACCAGGAAAATCCCTTTAGATGTTTTATCCAGAAGTATGTCAGCTTGTTTTCGACTAAATATGTTTCACAACTGATGTGAGCTAGAACAGATCATTTGAAGTTCACATCACTAACAAAATAAATAAAACTATATTTAAGGAGATTTGAAAAACAGTTCACCATTCATTTATCTGACAACACATAGGGTTCTGCATCAGATACCCCACTAACTAACTCCTCAAACACTGTAGAGAAATATACTTTGAATGTAGAGAGCTAGTTTCACAGCACACAGTAGCTAAGTTTCCAAGATGAATGCATGTATTTCCAAGGGGTTGTTTTACCTATTTCTTTTGCATGAGTAAGAAATGACAATATTAAAAATTTATCTGTGTGATCCAACTCAAGTGCATCTGCAAACTAGAATTTTTACAATCATGTATCCTTTTTTCCCTTTTCATAAACTATTTAACTTCTTAGCTCCGAACAATATCACATTTGAGTAAAGGATTTTTGTAACTATTGTCAGATGTCCCCATGGGAATCATATTTGTTAGCCTAAAATTGGAAATCTTTCTTCATTACTGAAGGAAACCTTCATTTTATGGGTATCTGTTAAAACAATACCCAATTTTTCAGTCTTTCTGAGAAAAGTATAGTGCTTTAAAGAGTAGAAATTTTGAGGAGAGGTTTTGATAAGATCTGGACTCAGTACCTGAACTGTCAAAAAGTGTTCTTGGAATCAGGGTAGGTGACTCATCTTCACAGCCTGGAAGTGGAGGTACTGAGTCAGCTGCTGGCTGGGAGCACTGTTGTTGACCAGAAAGAGCCAGACAGGATTTCTCTCTTTAATGCCAAATCTGAAGCATTTAGACACAGCCTGAGCGACACCCCACAGACAATGGAGGAGCTTCAGTGACAAACTGGCATTTCGAGCTGCGCACAATAAACAGAATTAACCGTGAAAAAGATCAGAGGAAGTGTAGATATGGGAGTGCAAGGAAATGAAAGGAGGTGGATGGTATTCCCCTTCTGCTCCAAGTGTTGCAGAGGAGTCACAACTCATAGGGTGGAGTAAGCTTGGGCAACAAGGGTGGCATCCTGTGCAATGATGATACATTTGTGGTTTATGTTTAAATAAGACAGTACCCACATGGCCCAGAACCTCACTTTGGAGACTGATCCCTGGTGTGTGGAAAGGCATGTCTTTACCTTTGGTGACAAAGGCAAAGGTGAGACAAGAGACTATACCAGTGCATGGAAAACACTGAGAGGTGTTTTGTCCTAGAGAGGCTTTTCAAAACTGTCTATCAGAGAGGAATACTCAAAGCCACATGTAGCTTTGTGTCTTTATAGGGCACAACTGATTTCCTCTGGCTGCTTTTATGCTGCATTCTATAATTTTTAAACTTGGTGTGCCTCCCGTCATCCATCTTTACCCACAAGTTTTTTCTTGTGTTCAGCGCAGAGTACCGAGCTTGTAACCAGTGCCTTCCAACCCATAAGTGAAGCTCCTAGTAGCTGTTGCGATAGAAGATAATTAACACATTAAATGTGTTACTAGCTTCCCATCACAAAACATTTCCCTGCTAAAAAGACATCAATATGAATGATCCTAATTAAGAAAGTTGAAACTTTGTGTCATATAATATTTCATTGTTAATTTTCATCTAAAAATTTTAATTCCATGCCTCTGTTCACAACTTCAGCCAGAAGCAGCCTGATTTCTCTCAGTGAAGGAAAGGAAGTACTGCAGTATAATTAAGATGAAAAAGTTTCATTCAACTAGTCTATTTTTATTTCCATGTGGACCGACAACCTTTTCTTCTATCTCTTACAGCAGCAGTATTACTGAAAGCATTGATGAATCAACACTGAGGTGGCATATTCAGTAGCTGTTGACAGGTGGTGGGAAATATAACACACCATAGTTCAACAGGTGCAGAAAAGTTATAGGACTGAAAGACAGGAAAATAATCAGAATGTTGGTATTAGCTCTGCATCTTACACACCCTGTCTAACTTCCCTGTTCTGCTAGTAATAATCTTTCTACATAGAATGAAATACCAGAAAGTGATTGTCTGATTTATTTACTCTCCCTTCTGCACAATTGTATGTTGTCTGGGGCTTCTTGGAAATGAATATTTCCTCAGCTTCTCTCAGGTTTCTTGTCTTAATCTGTGGAACAAAAACACACCCAATAGCAAAACCACATATGGAAAAATGTATATATGTCCCATATATTTGCCCAGCTGCTTCAAAACTAGTAATAAAAATGTAACAAAAATGCATTGATAAAAGCTAAATATATTCACAAAAGCTATTGCTTGTATTAATTATACATAGTTCCTGAAGTTATGGGGATAGCCCCTCTACTTTCAAAATTTGGCTACCTAATTGGTCATTTGTCTTGAGACTAAGCCTTTTGGAGAAGTGTCATATAGAGCACAGCTGAAGAATATATTAAGAAAAGGTTAAAAAAAAAAAAAAATGTGTCATTCAGCTTCCCACAATAAGTGGTGTTCCTACATGTCCATTACCTTTATATTTGTTCTGTCAAGGAAAAAATACCACCTCCCTTATGCACAAGGATTGTATATTTTATATTTGGAGTTCTTGGAACTGATAAACCAAATAGCTGTATTTGCAAATCCTAAGCAAGAAGTGTTTATTCCAGGCCAAGTCCAAAACAGAAAACAGCTTCAGGCAAGAACAAACAATTTGCTTTGTAAACAGTGACCCTGACTTGTCTGAACATTTTTATATTTCTTTCCTGGAGATCAGACAAGTGGATCACCCAACAAGTTAGAACATAGGCATGGCTATGTACTAAGGGCTAGAATAGCCTTGAGAGAAAATAGCATTTTCTACAGTAATGAGATAATAGAATAACTGTGTTCCTTTGAATATTGATGGCAATATGCTCCTAGATGTCACTCAGATGCTTTGAAAATTGTATCTTAAGGTACTGAGTCAGTCATCGTGATCCTGTCAGTGCTTTAGCAGGAATGAAATGCTTCCCTGTGCTAAGGACAACGAGGCCAGTTTTTAACATAAAATTTCTTCATGCCCATTCTTCAGGATTGCACTGACTTTTAGCAGTGTGTTGGTATTTTCCTCAGTGCCTTTAGGTTATACTCTTTGTGACTCTTATCAATCCATTGAAGCATTCCCATATTCGGTTTCACCACCTGTAAAATGAGAGAAATAATACTTATTTTTCTACATAATCATTTTTATCTCTAGCATGGGCTATCAAGAAACAGCTATTTAATAGTAGCTGGTTTCTGTTTGCTTAAATTTATGAAACCACAAGGTGGCTAGGCACCTGAAACTGAAGCAGATTTTTCCTTAAGCATTAATTCCGCATACAGATTTTTGTAGCAGCTCAAGGAGCATGCAGCCATTTCTCAGGCTCAAGGCTGCCTCTCAGACTTTCTAAATTCTTGTTACTATTATAGAAACACCAACCAAATTAAAAAAGAGATGTACCAGGCCAAGACTTCTCTGATTTTTCAGTGCTATTTATTGTGAGTTCTCCCCAATACTATATCTTGTAAAAAAACCTGCAGAAACTTTCTTGCATCAGAAATGGGATGTCAAAATATCATTCAGATATGGCAAGAACAGGTCTTTCTTGGATGCATTTACCCTTGCAAAACATTCATTCTGATGTACAATTTTGCCTGTTCCTATTTTCTGGAGTATTTACTGACAACCTGCCCAATTCCTGAAGCAATAGGTTTTTTATTTCAAATTTATGACTGTGACAGGTTCCCAAAGTGCACAATAATCATGGCTCACCTCTTTTCCTCTCCTCCTGCAAGTTTTTGGAGTGGGAATGCACTGATTTGGTTCTGCTGATTTATGTGCTACTTTGTTCTTTATCTGTTTGCACCTCGCCAGTAAAATAACATCGTGCTATCATTTCCAGGGTTCACAGGACCCTGTCAGCACTTAGCAGTCAAAGGTCAACCAACTTCACAACTCATGGTTAAATAGGTTGAAAAATCTCACCTAGTATTAACCCCCAATACATCAAATGAAGAAAAATGGTACTGGCATCACTAGTAAAATAGCATTACCATACAGCAGGCGGTTTTTGCTGTAGCACACTGGCAATGCAGTGTTGAGACATGACTGTCTTTGAGACTCCCAGTTCTAGGAGGGGACAATGAAACTTGTGTTCCTGATTGCCACTGCTTTATATTTTGCTTTGTTCTTTATCTGTTTATAAGTATCCGGGAGACCCATCCACATGTTGCTATCTTTCTTTCATCTTCCGAGCTGTCTGTGACCAGTTCATCTTTCCGTGACGCTATCTCTCTGCCCTCTAAGCCCTTCAGCGTATGTTTCCTACACTCATTTGCAAGTTCACAGAACCCTAGCAATACTTAACAGCCAAGCAGCAACAAACTTACATGAAAAAGTATAAATACTTTTTACTTTTTTAAATACACCTGATATCCCTTAGCGAATACTCTTATTTTTGTGTAATAGACCTACATAGAGATGGCAAATACTTGGCTGCATTGAAGACAATAACTTCACCAGGGATTTAATTTTCAGGTATTTGTGCCATTTCTATTCCAAAGTTTCATGGCTCCTCCAAACAGATGTTGTTATGCTGAAAAAGTTATTTCAAATGTAAAATAATTTCTGTGGAAGTGTAGATACTATGTTATCCAGAGCATCTTTTCCTCTCATTCTGATCACTAAAAAAATTTTGAAGTTTTTAATCTAACTAGTACATATCTTTCAGTTTTTTTGTTTTCACTCCTGCCTTTCCCATCATCTGTCTTTTGAACTGGAAAAACTTGGGAAGGGAGAGACAAAAGGAAAAGAGTGGAAAATAAAGCAAAAATTACTGCATATTCATCTAAATAATGAAATGTTTTAAAATCCTCAATTAGTACATTAAAAAATAGTATCAGAAAATAGATCACAGAAAACAAAAAGAGCCAGGCATTTTCAATGAAGAGTACATTCTGATAGAAACATTTAAAACAGTCCAGGTCAAAATATCCAGGCTCCATTCAACTGTCCTGAGAAATAGTTTTAATATCCACTATTGACCAAGGCTCGTCTCTCCCACACGCATGTTTAACCAGAAGCCTAGAGAACTGGTCTCAGGCTGTTGCTGAATAACAAGAGGAGAGAAAGGATCAGTGGGCTGAACAGAAGCCAACCAGCTGACAGCTGACTAGCAGCTTTGAAGTGTTCTCTGAAATCAATGATCTTTGGATAACTGACAGTACGTGAACTTGGTGGATAACTCTGCCCAGCTGTGGTGCTGCTGGGAGCTGAAGGCTCTCCATGTGCACATCCTACGGTGGTGTCCCAGAGGATTGGTCACTAGGCCATGACAATTCACCATGAACAGGGAATAGTATTTTTCATAAAGGAAAGAGAAACATTTGAAGAAGAGCTTTCCAACACTAAAATTTCTTGACAATCCAAGATTAAAAATGGCAAAGAAAGCAGCTTTAGGTATTCTTTCTGACAGGTCTCTCTACTGCTTAAAAATTACAAGATGAAAATCCCACTCAAGTAACTCACAACTATAAAATCATACTTGATCCTTCAAAATGTCTTCATTTCCAGAATAAGGCATTTGGTGCTGAATGACTTATTTATTCTATGCTTCCTCATAACACGCTGGACTACAATGACCTGTCTTGTACTTTCTGTTTTGATTGTGTTGCCAGTCCTTCCCCTCATTCTCCCATTTGTATGCTTACCAACCTGTGAACAGCAATATTTGAATTCTAAGGCTTTGGAATATTAAGGATATGCAAAAATGTAGTGAATCCATCTCTTCGGATTTGCATGCATGGGTTGAGAAGGCCAATAAGTCATTCTTTAAAACTCCCACAGTGTGGGAAATTCATTGGTGACAAACGTCAGCATGATATTTGAGACACATTCAGACTCTGTTATGAAACTCCTATTCCTCTAAGGAGTGTTTGAGACTTCTTAGCGCTGTGAATGCTCTATAGCCTTCATTATCTGCCCAGTCATTCCCTCTATGAAAATCTTTCTGTTACTGCTGTCTTTTATTACATAAAATTAAATACAAATACTACAAAATAAAAGCATTGCCAGTCAGACTGGTGCAGTACAGTTTATCTGTAAGAGACAGCGGTAGGTATTATAATAATTTAGTCTGTGATGCCCTTCATCTTTCATTGCATTTATACACTCATACTTGCATGACATTTTCAATGAATCAACAGGGTTATTTTGCCAATGGGACTAGGGGATAGCTATGTACATATAAGGACTTCTGGGCACCTAATTAAGCACTGTAAATTCCTATACAGAGTAAACCCAATGGTTTGACACTGCTGTATTGGTCTTGATTTAAACAGCAAATGCTAAGCAGCTACTCAAGCGGTGTCATTAGTATTTCATATAGACACAGGCAATATTTTACTTATCTGTGCTGGCTCCTCCTTCCCACCTGAATGAGCAATCCAGGTTTAAATTTTAACATTCATTACCTGTCCTAAACCTATAAATCTTGTCCTTATTGAAACCTATGTTTATATTTCCTTTGTCCCCCAGATCAAGATTTCAACTGGGGAATTTTGTACTGGTGCAACTATGAATCTGGTCATTACTTGTTGCAGTCAATAGCAATATACAATGTAGATGAGATGTAAACAAAGACAGGACCAAAAGCAGGCATGGAGTGTATTACATTGGAAACTCTGAGAGCAGGTAAAATCTATCTGGTGAGGCAGGTTAATATTACACTGACAGCAAATACATGGAATCCTCATTCAAAAAGAATAAAATGTCATCAATATCCCATAAAACTGTATTTCAATTACACTTAGAATACAATCTTATAGCAGGATGTCTATGTTTAATATCCATATTAATGAATATTTAGAGCTTGTTGCAGTGATTTGTTTATATCAAGAACTTTGTTTGGCACTGAAATCATAAAAAGTCACTTGATATTCTAGCAGAACCACTTTCAACAGCCTAAATCTACTAACCAAGGAACAAAGCCATGCCATGTGCTTTACATAGTCGGCCATGTAGGACGAAGATTCAGTACTTACACTGATAGCTTGCAAACAATGTGTATAGCAGATTTGTTTGCATAACAGGATCGTTAAAGAATTCTCAACTTTGAGTGAATTTACATGAATCAATCTGTTCATAAACAAGATCATAGCCTTTAGATAATTTTTTTGTTCTAAAACTGACCTCCTCCCTCTGCCCTGTTTATGCAGCTATGCCATTATGCAACTATGTCATTAATTGGTGGCCAAGCACACATATGGTGTGCTTGGTTATGTGCTTGGTTTTCTGAAAAACTGAGGTTATTTTTACTTGAATACTGTCAGAAATAATAATTAAAAAATAATAGGAGAATTTTCCATCAAGTGGGAGGCAGAATCATTAAACCCAACATTCTGTATCTAGACAGGCCTATAATGCTCCATACAAAGGCCCCTCAGTTGCCTTTTGAACTGCAGTCCTTAACCCCTCAGAGGCTCCGAATTTGAGAGTAACCCAGGGTATGAAATCATATGTGATTCAGGGTCCCATGCAATGCAGCTTAGAGGCCAGCTAAATGTTTATGTTTGTATGTGCATTTTCTGTTCTCTATTTCTACCAAGTGAGCAGTGCCAATGATAATTTTGAAAGAAAATATAGTTTTTCAAGGTAGTAAATCACATGCATCATTAAAAACCAGACAATTACCATTTCAGAAACACTTTGGTCCCTTTCTGGATATTATATCCTTATTGCTTGTAACAAAACCAAAGACCAACTCCCACTTATTGCCCCTCTGAGAAATACATTTATGACATTTTGGGTCACCCTGGTTTTATGATTTTCAGCATCCTAAGGCTAGTGATGGCCGCACACTTTTTTCTTATTGTTCTGCAATGTTAAGCTGCAGATTATTTTTGGCCAAATGCACAAATGCAGCTTTCAAATAGTTCTAGATCCCCAGACCAGAAAAAGATGTTAGAGAATCTGAGTTATGCCACGCTTATGTATGACAGTTAATATTTTTTAAAAAGACTGTTGATGACTTCCTAAGTTTTCAGAAAAAAGGAAGGTATACATCAGATGTATACATCACCTTGACACGCAGAACTTGCACTGTGGAGCTATTACTCCTAAGCTGTTACTCCTGTTGCTTATTAAGAAAAAACAATTTGCTATGGGGAAGCTGGTTGCAACATTATTTAGGAAGTTTCCTGATGGGCAACATATATTCCTGGTAGTTCAAGATTCCTTGAAAAGAGTTAGAACAAGGTCCATTATACAAGTAAGATGAAGACAATCATGACTAAGTAATTTATGAAGACTATGCCTGAGGAAATTTGTGGGAAATGCTGTGTAGTTGCAATAGATGAAACAGCAAGATCAATAAAATATAAGTGAGTGCTGGGTTCCATGACATGGAAATTATGGTGTGCAGCCTCATGAAGAGCTCACTGAGCAGTGTAACCTGAACACTGGTAGGGGAAATTAAAGTTAGACTGGTACATCAAAATCTGGTGATCAGCAAGGCTTGCACAGCTCTGATGGAATCACGAGTAAGATGGACCTTAAGTCAGGTACAATAACCTGAGTAACTGTGAGGTGCATTTGTCTCTCTTTCAAGCATACTTAGAATTTAACTGTCCAGACTATAGTTAAAATAATATTTTTTTCTACTAGAATCCCTTAGACCTGTTTAAGAATGAAATAAATAAATTAATAAAAGTTACAAATTTATTTAAAGATTTTTTTTTTTAAAATGTTTTAGGACATACTTCCCAGGCAGAAGCATGTACTTTCATTACTAAGAAAACCCTTCCAATTTTTGTTACCTGAAGGACTGCAAATAATAAAATGAACTTTCCTTAAATAAAAGCCTGTTTGGTGGCCTAGCAGGAGAACAGAAATATTCTGCTGCTTCCATGGTAGTGAAGTAGTCCAAACATGGCAAAAATCACAATAGATATTTCACTAAGGGAAGAAAAAGAAAATTAAATAGTTCACTTCTATCTATTCAATTATAGAAAGCTAAGAAAGCTCTTGGTGAATAAATTTACCAGAGAAGTGTAATACCAAATTTAATCAGAATATCTTAATTTCCAAGAAAAATCCTACCTGGGACCAGTACGCCAGATATGCAACATATTCAACACCAATATTTTAAAAATCCATTTATTTAAAAATCCATTTATTTAAAAATCAAAAGAATTGATTTTAAGCGCCCAGCTCCAAATTGTTATGTGAATAGGAAAGCTAGAAAATTATTCACATTGTGAAAACTTCTGTTACGATTCAAAGCAGAAATGCTACATGTGGTTTGGGTGCACAGTACCCCTTTCAGCCATGAACAGCTTCATCTGTTATATAGTTGTTGTCAGCTCGTTGACGTCAGATGAGGAGTATTGTGGTTCATTTTGCCAAAAGAAATGTCAGCTGTTTGCTGAAGCAAGGAAGTTGATAAAAATTATTTTGGTGGCATTAACAGCAAGGCTGTAAGTGAGCATAGCTTCAGCATCATGCATTTTTGCAAAACATGGCTTCGATCCACAATAGGACAATCAAGACTGAACTGGAGTATGATTTGACATGTACACAAGGACAAAACAGATGCCTAACAGCTTACATATGGTGCAGAATTCTTTTAAGAAAATCAGAGTGAGGATGTTGTTTGCAACTTTTCAGATTTAGAAAGCGAGTGTTTTAAATCAATCAGAAAAAAAATAGTGCTTTCAGAATATTTTGTGACTGTGATTTAATTTTCCACTTTAAAAAGAAGACAAGTGAAATAGGCATTTGTTCATTTGATAGTGTCACCACTCATGCTTTGAGAAGCAGGGAACTAAAACCCTGATAAATTATCCATAGTTTATTCTTATGTCCTTTCCCCTGTACTAAAAGATACTTAGATGATTCTATAGCTGCCACATCTGAAAATGGTAATAAATTGGTAATAAATTTATTTCTAGAAAATCTCATAACATTAAGATGTCACATCTCTGTTTGACAGCTGGAGAACACAAGCATAATGTAAGTTTAAGAGCTTACTTTCAGCTACATAATGATGCCCACAAATAGAGCAGGAACTGAAGATAAGTTTCTTGAATCCCAGTTCCGTTCACTCCACAAGACCAAAGCTACTCCCAAGTCCTTAGCCTTCATATTCTTTATTCTTCAAAATTTTGCTGGCATGCAAAAATGTTTGCTGAGCTCCACTGTGTAATTTTACACAGTCTTCATGAAGTATATAGTATATAGATTTGTTGCAGTGGTGACTCCTCTCTTGTGTGATAACTGTTGTGGTCCCCCAGCAACAGGACCATCTCCCGCACCTATACAGCCCTTTCTACATGTATGCCTTTTGCATGATCCAAGAGTAATTTTTTTCCAAGTCCAACCATGACCACAGATATCTTTCGAGTCCTGTGCAGTATCAGCCTTCTTGTAATAAAAGGCACTTCTGTTTGTGCTTTTCTTTTCTCGGGAGATCCTAATTTCAAAGCTGTGTCACAAACTGGTGGTAGTAAGGTGGTTGGTCATGTTGACTTCTGAAAACCATAGTGAAAAGACCATCAGATAGAACAGAACCCATGTGAAGCTAAAATAAACTTGGAACAAAGTCACACATTGGGATTGAATGCTTGAGAAGAGCAAATAAAAAGTTGTAACAGTGGATGAATAATGACTTTACTAACAGAAAACAGACTTGCTAGGCCTGATTTCAGTTTGGCATTATTGAGCCACTGTTACTAGGAATAATCCCCTTTCCTAAACAATCTTTACACTACACCAACTAACAAATCACTTACTTGTCAATACTTGAAAGCACTGTTTCCTTGGAAATAATGTGATTTGTGTACATACATCTCACACACATTTTTGTTTAAGTAAATTTCTGTGGCCTGAGGATTCCCAACATATGATTTACCTCTTCACTGATCATTGGTTTATTACAAAGTAGAGCTGTCTAAAGTGTGATTAATGCAGAACAATCCTGGTAAACCTCCTTTCTGGACACGTCAAGGTAGGGCAAGATTATATCTATTATTACAGCCACGTGAGTGGCCTTTCCCAAGGCACATATCACACTGATGTACATCCCAGAAAACTGCAGGGATAAGTGAATTTATGACATATTTAGAAAATCATTTCAGTTCTTGAATATCAGAAGATGTTTGCTGACTTACATATGGGGCTTGGGATTTTATTTATAAAAAGTTTGAAGGTTTTTCATAAACAGAACTACATAACCTTAATATGCTATATTCTAGTTCCCAGAATGGGTGAAACTATGAATGAGATGGAAAGAGGAACTGGGTAGCCAAGACAATACCTTTAGGTTAGACGCATATTCCAGTTAAAATCAGTGAAAAATTTTTTAAGTAACAGTTATTGATACTATGCATTATTTATCACTGACCCCTTTGAAACAGACTCTGCAGAGTATTATGCCATGTTAAATTACCTCTCTTTTTCAGAATCATCTAATAAGACATTAAACATACCTGTCTGGAAGCAAGAGCGTGGGAAAGACGACGACGCATATTTTATGTGTTTTATGCAAAGACTAAGGCTCATTCTCTTTTCAGTGCTTATCAGAAGCAGAAAGCACACCTAGACTCCCTAATTGTGATAACAATTGAGCTCTTACGGACTATTTACCTTATAAATTCATGTTTTATAAATTCAGTGCTTGTGGGAAAAGTCCTTACTCTTCCCTTCTGCAGGCGAGCTTTCTGCCATTTATATTATTAAGTTATTTGCCTCAGGAAATTCTCATTTCGTACTACACAATCCATGAGGATGAAGGCAAGTCAGTGCAAAACTAGGGAACACAGCATTAGCATTACCTTTACTCTCAATGGAGGAGCAAAATCCTCAGATCCGTCACTCAGATCACTTTCTACTGTTGTATTTACCTGTTGTCCTTCTAGCTCATTTTTACTGACAGTTGCTCAGTTATCAGGCTTCACCACTTCCTTTGTTGACTTGCATTTAATTTTAAAGAAATGTTCTTTATTTCCCTAAATGTTTTAATTTGAAGTCTGTTGTTTAAATTAATAGACTTCAAGATTAGCAATCATTGGTACCTTTACTAATAGGGTGCTCTAGTCAAGTGAGAAATTTAACACACTTCTCAGTAAATATCTTAATCATTAATTATTCTCATGGTTAAAAAAACTAGTTGCTTGTTTCTAGTTTGAATCTGCTTTGTGTTGCTTTTGTCTGGATCTTGTCAGGTTTTATCAGATTCTCCTAGTTCTGTACAGTGTTCTTGTCACCACTACCCCTAGCTGCCATTTCCCCCACTTTCAGTCATGTAACACAGGTAACTACTGAATAAAGCTGGTGGCCATAAGAAGTGTCAGTCTGTGACATACTAACTGTAGATTTCTGTATGTATGCATGAATTTGTGCACACAAATACATACACGTACACAGGGAAAACTGCAGAAGTGTCACTGAAGGAGAGAGACCGACCTTATGGCAATGCTAGCAGATCCAGTGGTTAGAGAAAGAGACACCAGACCAATGCATGTGGCCTCCACGACTAAAAATGTACTAGGTGGAGATATTATTAAAACAAGTACCTTTATGATTGCAAAGTGTGTGACATCTTTTCACTATATAGATATGGAATATGGTGTATTCCCAGGAGTCTCTTGGTTTGTTTAGTGCTGACACTTACCTATATGCATTGGTTTCACACTGGTGGAGCTCTAGTTGGTTTGTTTTTCTGGAGAGGACATGAAGAAAGCTCAAGAATGTAGAAAATGTAGAACATATTGTCCTAAAATCTCCCTCATTATTAAAACTACAGAGAAAAATATAGGAAATTGGAGCCTCAAAACACAGCTGAAAGAACTGAGAGTTGAATTCAACCACCAGTGAATTGCACTCCCACACACGTACAGCCCCAGACAATAGGCTGATTCAAGACAATGAATGTACAAGAAAAAAGTCACTATTCTCCCTTTTCTCTCCGCAATGCTAATTCTTTTACTCAAATTGAATGCCTGAAAAACAGATCCAGTGTTGAAATCCTTTCTTTTGTAGCTGATAACATGAAATATAGTATGATATCACTTTGACTTCATCTTGACTCTGAACATAAACTTTTTCCTAAGAAGCACGTACGTTATCAAAATTCATCTGCTGTGTGAATTGGTGTTCTGCATGTATCACCGTATCAAGACGAAACCTGCTGAGAGATGAGAAATACTTCCTGATGATACCACTATCTTATATTAACCAATATATGAAAGATCTGTTATAAAGAATGACTGTAATGATGCATTTTTCATAAAAGGATCCTGAAGCCTTTTTATATACAAGATAAAGGAGTCAGCTATTAGTCTATTATTTTTGAAGTCTTATGTACATAACGGTCGAGGCCAGACAGTGCTACATTGTCAGCAACAAACAGAAACCAGGTTTGCCGTGCAGTCTCATCTTTACCTAGCATCTTTTGGTGCATGGTGTCCTACGTAGCAGACTATTTAAGCCATATGTATTCTCTCAGTATACCTGCCAGACTGATACCTCCAGCTTTGTTCCTTGTTTCTGACTGGCTGCGATTAATTTCTTCTTCCTTCAACCGCCTGAGAGTGTGCCCAAGCCAACCATTGAAGTTACTTCTTCAGGCAATGGGGAGAGATGAGCACGTCTGGAGGACGGCTCATCTCAGGTCACCACATTAGGTGTGTAAAATATGTGGAAGAGTTTGCCTTTGGAGATGCTTATCTCTTCCCACTGACTAGAAAAGGAGCTTTGCTTTGACGAAGCAGCTCTTTTATCTGACAGAAGTTAGATGAAAGGAATCCCAGACATACGGACCTAATTGGCCTCTCTCTGTGTATTATAATGTGTCACACTGGCCAGGTCTCAGTAGACGGCTCGTTGTGCGAAGCTCACCACAAACACAGAGGTCCCTGTCCTGCGAAGCTTGCATTAGGAGATCACATCATATATGTGCTGCCTTGATATACATAAAGCAGTGTAAGCCTAGCTAGGCAGAATCTTCCTAATTCCCCCTTTGGGAATATTAGTTTATTATCATTTTTCTTGGCTTCCTGACATAAAAGGGGACTCAAGAAAGATGGCAACACCTCTCAAGTAATTAAGCAAGGATTGCCTCTGATCTGATGAAGTGACGGCTATTCTTCAGTTTCTCAGTTTAGGCATAAAACATGGGTACAGTTTAGCAGCAGGGAGGCAAACAGCTGTAAATTAGAGAAGTGAAGGATAAATATGTAAAAATCAATGTATTTTACACATGCTCACATGCATGTTTACTTATTGGTTTTTATTTTTGGGACTTCCAATGGGAACAAATTCAGTAACTGCTCGAAGTAATAATGCAAGAATATCACTTTAGCCTGGGAAGTGAAGAATGCTGCAGTTTTAGTGGAAAGTTAATAATGGATGAACAATAACAAAAGCAAATGAAAATCAGCCATAAATTGAAGCATTGCCGTGTCATTCGCCGCGCCCCCCCCCCCCCCCCCAACTCAAAGAACAGATTCACCATATGGTCTTTTTATAAATATTTCGGAAGTAAAGTGACTTCTGGAAGGGATTGGAGACTGAGATATGCACAGTTATCAGCATTTTAGAAGATCCAATTTGAAACATCTGCTAACTCTTGAAAGAGTTATGCTGAAACAAAAAACAGTCCTTATTCAGGAGGGTTGTATGCTCAGACTTTTATATTCTCCCCTCTTTTCTGCAATGATAGAGGGAAGAGGAGAGAGCTGCACAAGCATTTTGCTTCCACCTTTTCCAGGTCCAAGATTTAAAGCTTTATGGTGAGGAAAATCAAGATGACAGATGCAAAGAGACAGTAAATTACTGACACACTCCTCTTCAATCATGCTTTGAAGTGCTAAAGAATTCAGACCAAATCTCAACCATGAAAGCTTTGTAAGAGGCAAGCTGCAATTTACCAGTCCAGGGGAATGTAACAGATATATTTTTAAAGAACGTATTTTTTCAAATCTTGGGATTTGGGACAAGGCAAAAATTTTTGAAAACTAAATGGTTTTGACCTCTGCGATGTTTATGGTTTTGGTTATACTGTTGTTATCAGTATGCAGTTACAATCCCTACAACTTGCACTTTTTCTAACCTTCCAGGCAGACTATAAATATTTAACAGTTCTTGCAAGTTGATTTACATAGTACTGACTGGGTAAATAATACCTCACTTCTGAAAAATGTATGCACACGTATAGTATAGTGCAGTGTAAATAATTAATCAAATATAATAACAGCAAAATAATAACAGAGAAAATATCAGTTTTCAGAAGACATATAGACACCTTTAGATAGATTTTTTGAAACACTTGTCTTTTCCTTTCTATCATTATTTCTTTGTCTCTTCCTTCCTTTATCCTTCCTTTATTAAGTTTATTATTGTTATCATCATAAGATAAATTTCAATCAGAATGATTTTTTTCTGAAATGTTTTGCTACTATAGGTAGAAAGCAGAGCCATTCAGCATATTTGCTGATGTTTCTTGTATCACTCTGAATGATTAATTCTAATATGGACTCAGATCTTGCAGTAGGATCACAGATGGAAGCAACCTCTATCTTTTTGGAGTGGCACTAAAGTCAGCCTAGATCTTCGCCAGTTCATGGGTCTGTACAATTTGATCCAATTAGTGAAGCCAGCAAATTCTCTAGCAGAGTGGTCTAGCTCTGAATCAAGCACAGAAATGCAAAATTAATTCTTTACTTTGCCACACAGTATTAACACATAAACAGATCTTTGGAAATGTCTGGGGCAGTCCATGTCCCAAGAGCTATCACATCCCTCTGTCTCCCGATATAGGTAGCGTCATAGAAATATCCATCTTGGAGTGAAATGCTTGCAAAGTTCTTGTTTGAAAGACTGGCAAGTGATGATTGAGATCATCATCTGATCTGAAGAAGAATCACACACATTTTTATAGATAAGAGGAAAATAGGATAGCCATGAAAGGAAGATAGCCAACAGAAAAGGGAGAATCACTAGAGGTCTGATATGGCCAAGGCAACAGCCTGCGTAAAATACCTTTCTAACAACCTTCTAAATGAATAGATGAGAGAGACAACTGTGTTGATGAAATAAAAAGAAAGGACACAGTAGCAATCAAGACAGTACAAATGGAGTCTGGAAATAGCTTTTAGCCATGTTGCTGGATAAGAGAGGACACATTTTAGAGATGTTATACAGCTGCTTCTAGAGAAGAAGTCACAGAAGTCTAAGTCTAGTTAATTCTCTCATTTTGCTCTTAGAAACTCTTTTAGTCTCTTTCCTGTGAAACTTGCTGATAACATGGATGAAGAAAAATATTTTAAAAATAGGACACTAGCTTACACCACTTGATAGAAGCTACTAAAGAGCTGATAATAAGTTTTCCAAAAGAAATTTCCAGGAATGTGTAAAATTCAAGGATAGTTTCCTCCTTTGTCTGCTTCACATCAGGAACTGACCCTCATCTAAGTCAAGTTTCACAGCCTCCTCTTGAGGAGGTGCTTCAAAACCTGTGCCATTCTTCAGCAGTTCTTCTGCCACTTGGTTGTTTTCTTCTTTCATGAAAAATAACCAAACCCTCTTTTCTTTCCTTTTTTTTTTTTTTTCCTTCTGGTGCAAAACAGAAGCAATTTGAGAAATCACTTAAGATTTTCTTTGTGAGCTTGATACCTTCTTTTCCATCTGAGTATTATGGTTTTCCTAATAATGACCATGTGAAAGTCAGAACCTCACAGTTACCTCACTTGGAAGGTGTCACCTTCAAGGCAAGACAGATCTATTTGCGATGGTATCATGATTCACAACTGCCCTACTATTTCTGTTCATGTCCCTGCACAATTCTTCTGAATAGTGCATCTATTCCTTAAAGAATATCCTCCAACAACTGATGAAACTTTGCATTTTATGTATTATAACAGAGGAAATAGTGTTCGAACAACACTCAAAAGACATGTGATTTGGATCCACAGTTTGCAGTCAGAATTAAAACTCTCCTTCCTTCCTTCAGGAGCTACTATGGCCACAGATGAACTCTCTACCACTTTCCCAGAAAAATATATTCAATAATGGAGCAATGTGCTGGATCTGCCATAGACCCATAAAATTTCCAGACAGAAAATTTTCTGTGTAGTGGTGTTGGACACCAAAGATTTTAGAGACTAGTGTTCTACTAGTAAATTAAATTATGGCAGGTAACATTCCCAGGCATTAACATTCAATCATTGTTAGGACAATCACAATTTTCATCCAGGTCAATTAGAAATCTCTCAAAAAACTCCTGGGCATGGTTAAGGCCTTAGCCTGAAGACATTTGCAGAAGATGATAATGGCATAGGCAAGTACAATTCCTTGACAGCTGGCTTCAGAGTCGGAGGATAAACACATCTACCTTTAATTTAGGTGTAGATGCAACCAGTAAGCACATGTCTACCTGGACTTCAGCAAAGCCTTTGACACTGTTCCCCACAGTATTCTCCTGGAGAAGCTGGCGGCCCATGGTTTAGACAGGTACACTCTTCGCTGGGTAAAAAACTGGCTGGATGGCCGAGCCCAGAGAGTTGTGGTGAATGGGGTGAAATCCAGCTGGCGGCCGGTCACAAGCGGAGTCCCCCAGGGCTCAGTTTTGGGACCGGTCTTGTTTAATGTCTTTATTGATGATCTGGATGAGGGGATAGAGTGCACCCTCAGCAAGTTTGCAGACAACACCAAGTTGGGCGGGTGTGTTGATCTGCTTGAGGGTAGGAAGGCTCTGCAGAGGGATCTGGACAGGCTGGATCGATGGGCTGAGGCCAACCGGATGAAGTTCAATAAGGCCAAGTGCCGGGTTCTACACTTCGGCCACAACAACCCCATGCAACGCTACAGGCTTGGGGACGAGTGGCTGGAAAGCTGCCCCGCAGAAAAGGACCTGGGGGTGCTTGTCGACAGCCAGCTGAATATGAGCCAGCAGTGTGCCCAGGTGGCCAAGAAGGCCAACGCCATCCTGGCTTGTATCAGAAATGGTGTGGCCAGCAGGAGTAGGGAGGTGATCGTGCCTCTGTACTCGGCGCTGGTGAGGCCGCACCTCGAATCCTGTGTTCACTTTTGGGCCCCTCACTACAAGAAGGACATCGAGGTGCTGGATCGTGTCCAGAGAAGGGCGACGAAGCTGGTGAGGGGTCTGGAGCACAAGTCTGATGAGGAGCGGCTGAGGGAACTGGGGTTGTTCAGTCTGGAGAAGAGGCGGCTGAGGGGAGACCTTATCGCTCTCTACAACTACCTGAAAGGGGGTTGCAGAGAGGTGGGTGTTGGTCTCTTCTCTCAAGTGACAAGTGACAGGACAAGAGGAAATGGCCTCAAGTTGTGCCAGGGGAGGTTCAGGCTAGATATTAGGAAAAAGTTCTTTACTGAAAGAGTAGTGAAACATTGGAACAGGCTGCCCAGGGAGGTGGTAGAGTCACCCTCCCTGGAGGTATTCAAGGAGCGTGTAGATGTGGCATTGTGGGATGTGGCTTGATGGGCATGGTGCTGTGTGGTGTTGGGTGGGTTGGTTTGTGTGTGTGGTTTTTTTTTTTTTTTTTTAGGTTGGACTTGATGACCTTACAGGTCTTTTCCAACCTTAGTGATTCTGTGATTCTGTGATTCTGTGATCCCAGAAATGCATGGAGCTATTTCCAGGATTTCCTAGACAGCACAGAAATCTCTGTGTCATATTTTCAAGCCTACTTGAAATTTGTAAAGGGTTTGGTTGGTTGGTTGGTTTTTAAAGAAAGAATAGTTCGGTGTAATCACATGCCTCCTGGAGCTGATGACTTAGGCATAGGTTTATAAACTCTGTACTTTAGCCTCATCTTCTTGGCTGTCTCCAGTCTTGTGTCCTCAAAAAAACCCAGAGACAGCCATGCCCAAATTTTGCACTTACAATTTCTATCCATGACATGTCTTGCCATTTGGGTTTGAACTAACTAAAAAGACCCCATTCATTATATCAGCAGAAGGGAAGAAGAAAAGATGTTAACAGTTAAAAATTAAAAGGGAATGTTTCAAATGTCATTGCACTATCATGTCTTATACCTGTATTCTACTAGAAAGTGCTAAAGGCCAAGCCTAAATAATTTCATTATATGGTTAATGAATCTGAATTTTTCTGCTTGAAAGAAGGAAGTCATATGAATACAGTCATAATCTGAAGTTACCCTGTTCATATCTGGATTTGTATCAAAACCCTTTTCCTTATTTCTCATATTTTTCTCTACATTGTTGCTATATGAAAGATCTAAACAAACAATAAGGAAACTAAGCAATAGTTGTAACTATCTATGTACATAGTACTGTAATATGAACAAAGTGATGACAGCTGGAAAAATGCTTTCCCATCGTTTTGTTTTTCATTTCTAGTAACATGGCACTTCTGCTCTTTAAAAAGAAGCATAGAAATCTGGCACAGACAGCTATTGTCAGGGATGTCTCCTTTCTAACCAGTGGTTTAAAGTATAAATATTATTATTTTTTTGTTTTAATGAAAGATTTTCTCAAACACTACCATATATTCTATGCTTTAGGTATGTTTTCATAAAACATTTAATTGCAAATGTTTACAGAGATAGTGAAGTATTCCTATAGTGTTAAAAGCCTCAGCATGGACACACCATTTAGTCCTTGAAGACTTGAGATTCAAAAAGTGCTGTACTGACATTTCAGAGAGAAATGCTTAAGGCCCATAGACATGCTGACTTTGTGGTGTTTTCACATCTGTAATGTTCTAACATGTTAGAAAAGTATTATCAAATAAGAGATGTTCAACTTGAGTATAGCCTGAATTGAGCCCGTCTGAGCAGCACAAGCTTCATCCCTATGCTTCCTGGGTGAAATCCTAGCATTTCTGAACTCAGCTGTTAGTCAAGAATTTTGTCCTTGTTTTCAACAGAGCTTGGGCTTGAATCACCCTTCTTCACTCCCTGTAAAAAAGATGTAAAATAAAATGTTGATGAGGGAGAGAATATCAGCTTTCTTAGCAAGGCATGAGAAATTCTCTCCCGACACAGGAGAGGGTTACTGCGGGGTAGTGAACAAAGCCAGTGTGGAAGGTTCCAGTGTGATTTTGTAAGAGCTCCCATAAGGATGGTAATTCTTGGGGGGGGGTGGGGGAGTAGGACTTGGGGGGGTTGCACTAGATGATCTCCAGAGGTCCCTTCCAACCCCTATCATTCTGTGATTCTGTGATTCTGTAATGTAGCCCTGGACTGAATTTCATGATATTTCAGATGAGCTGTGCTGGAGCTCCCAATGGGAAGGACCTCAATTACAAGGTCACGCTGCAAAGCTGAGCCACCAAAAATGGAGCCAAACTCCATTGCTCCCTGCCAATCTTTAAAAATCAGAAAGGAAGCAGAATTGTGTCTGATGTTCCAAAGATCATCATCTGGACTAATATCTGAATGAATTTATAACACTTTAAAATATTCTCAGTGAATATTCTCAGTTGCTTTAATTCAAGCTAGTATATTCCACTTGAGTACTGGAGTTTTAAAAACGTAAAGACAATTTACCATCGGGATAGCAAAGACAATTCAAGAAAAAAGGCATCTAAATTTAGCCCTGGTAAATAAACAAATTACTGAGCTTTCAGTCACTAATCAGTTTAACTGCACTTTTCTAATTCATTTGGCCAGATCAGCTCTAGGGAATTATCAAACAAAGACAGAGAGAGGAAAACGTTATTTCACAGAGTGCCTTGTGATGTACCTAATAAATCCAATACTGGAGCTTGACTGTTCACTGATGACAACAGACCGTGCCTTCGATGTCATGACCCCTGCTGGGCTAAGGGGCATGACTCTCAAAGGGTTAATGTTTTCCACCTGTTGTTGACCACAGAGCAAGCTCTCCTGGCAGGTCTCCTACCAGGAGAATGTGGCCCCTGACCTTTGCAGGAGTAGGATGTTGAAGTAAAGGCACTCTCTAACAAGCACTGCAATCTGGCACACTTGCCCCAACTGTCTGGTGGTTGAATCCAGTAGTAAAATAAGCTGTGAATAACCAGCAAATTGTGAATTTGAAAGGCAGGGGTAAAGATGGGTTACAACCTCCAAAAAACTCTCAGTCAGCTCTCTGTGAGGGTTACCATGAGCTGCATGTGCTATGTTGCTGGTTTGGGCTTTTCCTTGTGAAAATATTAGAATCAACCCAAGCTGAAACAACAACAATAATTACTAGAAAAGTCAAGAATATTGAAATTGAGATGCAGTTTCAGCCAAAACCAAACAGTTAAAAGGAAAAGCTGTTGCTCTCCTGACTCAATATAACTGTTCTGATTTATTAGGTACAAGCACATGTAAAAAGCAAAGGCATAAGAACATTCTCATAAAGTTACCCTCCACAAATATAGCGAACATACTCTGAAGATTCAAGACACCTTCATGAAGCCCAAGCTCTTTTTCTTCTCTTGTGACTAGTTTGGTATGTGAGTAATACTCACCTGGGGAGGGAGTTCCTGAGACATCAAAAATATTTTACCTATAGAGTAACTGATGCAGGAGCATCTCTGACATCTGCTAAATTTTTCTACTGATGCCCTATGCTGCTTTGCTACCCAACTATGTTGCCTATTTGAGCTTTTCTTTACCTGTGAAGAAGCTTTTGTCAAGTTTTCCTGTTGATCATGAGAAAGATCAGCAGAAAAACATTTCTGTAGAGGTTCTTTCACCAAACTGCCTATCTAGAGAAAGGTTGGATGAGTACTTAACGCACAAGCCTAGGACTTCATAGGTCTTCCAGGCACTGCTGTGCCATGTAGCTTGCAAGTAACCTTGATCAAACCCCTCTACCTCCAGCTTTAAAAGTACTTCAGTATTTTAATGCCTCCTCTATGCTATCATGTGGTAGAAGTCTCAACCCTGAGGCAGAGAAGTATGTATATGAATTCTGATACTAATGCCAAGACAGTTGAGGAATTAAGGGAGATATTGTCCTGTATTGTGAAGCTGTGAAATGCAAAGAAAAGGTTGTGCACTCTGGTGTCTAAGAAAACCTACCTGATCGGATACAGGCCACCGTCTCTAAGGAGATGTTGGAGGCCATTGGAACCTGGCCCATGAACCTGCCTTCAAAGGCAGCTGCTTGATTTGCACATGGCGAGAACAACAGTAGTATCACAGAAAAGTACATATCCCAGACAAGCTGAGTCCGAGCTCACAGTATTCGAATCACGTCATGCAGTATTAAGAAACATGTATTTGAAGGTGAATACTCTCACTACAGATATTCAAACATTTACTGTAGTAGGGGCTTGAATGTCCACCTGTTGCTTCTCACCATACTGATCAAGCCATGCAGCCTAAATGTAGGAAAACACTTGAATTCACTGAATGCTGTAGCCCAGTCTGTATTACCCTTCTGACAGAGGCAAAAAGAGGGGAGAGACAAATATAATTCCTAACCCACAGACTTGTTCATCTGCCCTGTCTTTTCCTCCCTCAGTACTTGCCTCTATGCGTAAATGGGAAATCCTCAATTTGCTATAGGAAATCCCAAGTCACTGAGGGCACTTAGAAAGGAAGATGCAGGTACAAGATGATGAACCACTGGTATTTTGTCATTTGCTGCCCACTTGTTCTCCTTATGCCATACTCGGCTTTCTTGCATGCACAGAACTGCTTCGATACTGGCAGCCCCAATGGAGTTTTGCCAGGGAACTTGATGGAAGCAAGATCAGGACCAGAGGATAGAAAGATATGGGCATTGAGATTCAAGTGAGGAAATTATCCAATACCATACAATTACTATGTTAATACGGCAAAATTTGTTTGTCAAAGTATGCTTTGTTCATAATTCTTTGATTCCTGTTCTTCATCCAGCCTTTCAAAGACAGAATTAGATCTATTTCCTTTTGTATTTTGTGGGGTTTTAGTATCTGACGCTGACTCAAAATCTAAAGTTGACCAATCAGAAGTGACAGATTAGAAATAAGTCCTTCTTGGAGAATATTAATTACCATTTATTTTATGAAAGAAAATAACGTCCTATGAAAACTTCACTACACATTCCTTTAGAAACCTTCAAAATTTTTCCGACTGCAGACAGCACTTTATATCGGTTGAGTAGCCCATGAAACCTGCTTGTGTACACTTTCTTGTAGAAATCAAGTGACCATGTTTTCCATATGTCTGAGGTTCCAAGAAACAGAGAAAGCTTTATTTCTGGTAAGCTCTGTCAGGTTTGGCTTTTCTTCTTTAGGTTGGTGATCAACTGTGTCAACATCTCTCTAAGAAGAGCTGGTGTTAAATAGGAGATTGGTCACCTATAAATTATCTGGAGCCCTAGGGGACTTCCTGAAAGGCAAATGAAGAAGCAGTTGGGCCTTATGTCATCCTGTGTGACTTCTGGGCATTCATCACCAATGGACCGTGCAAGTGGGTTAAGGCTGCGGTTTACTTAAACCCACTGCAGAACAAACATTGGAGGGTACATGGGAGAACTAGAGAAAGGAAAGGGCAGAATAATGTGGAGGGGTTTTGTTTCACTTCTGTTAAAGCCTGAATATTCTGCAGGGTACCTATTCTGCAGAGAAAAGTGAAGAGTAGAATATCGAAGTGCACTCGTTGGTGTAGGGAGAAGAAAGTCAGGATTTCCAATGATAAACATCGTGGGGTTTGCTATGATGGCTGTCATCTAACAGAAAACATAAAAATGATGGAGGGGCAAAGAAATTTGCTTCCTCTGTAGAGGACAAATAGTATCTTACTTACACTTTAAATATGCTAACATTTTCAACCCTTCACATTCAGATTTCTGTATTAATATATTTAAGCCTGCAAATCTACACCACAGCTTTCTCTCTCATGCTGTAACCATTTTAGAAAAAACTAACTGAACCATTGAATGCAATTGCGGAGATTCCCAAGCTAGCATCAATGCACATTGGGAAGGCAAGTATCAGGTATAGTCACCAGCTCAAATTTAAAAGCAGCGTAGCCATGTACCTGCAACAGCTCCTAGCCTTATTTGTCTTTTAATATAAACAAAAGGAACACTGCTTCCACATATGAGATGTTTCATAAGAGAATGGATGGCTCTGTGCTTTGTCACCTATAAATCACAATTTGGGGGTTGTCTGTGTGGAGACTTTTCTGATAATCCCTGAACCCATAGTCTATCTATATCCACCAAAAGCTCTAAAGGAACTGCCCACAAAGATTTTTAATACCATGCTGATTAGAGTAATTTTAAAACAAGTTTCTGTGACAGTGTTTAAAGCCCACTATAGCATATGGTGACCAAGGACTCCCAACATGTACTATACACGAATGTTTCCAGCTCTTGCAAAGAAAGAGCATTTGGTTTATGAACACAAGGCTTTTCTGCATCAGTGACACAATGTAAATTTCAGGAATGGCTCTGAAATATAGAAATTCTGTGTTGTGCTAAAAAAAAAAAAGGAAGAATGTTTCTATGTCTTTCTTTTCAAAACCTTGTAAAAATTTACATTTAAAGGAGAAAAATATACTATTATGCTTTAGAAAATGAAGCATTTATCCAAAGAATATTTAGAATATTTATTTATAATGGATACTTTCTCAAACATATACACACACACTAAATCCATAGGTCCCAGCTCAGTTATTTGGGAAATGCATGTCAGCCTGGGATGGGGAAGTGTGAAATCAGGACACCCGTGATAGCAAATACAAGACATGGATCACTTGCTTGCTTCGCACTCAGGTTTGCAGATAATTAACAGTTTGGTATGAAAGGATGAAATTCCCCTCTGGAGGTTTCTAGACTATATAGATTTACAACATACGGATCTCCTTTCAGTCCAATGGTTTTGAAATGTTCTGTGTGCGGAAAGTAGACATGTGAGAGATGAAAAAGCAAAGTGTTAAGTAAAATGATCTTGTTTTCATGCTAAAAATCTGGTATACAGGCAAATATGTATTTTATTATTATTTTATTATATACAGTTTCCAAATTGCATTATTATATTTAAAAAATACATTCTGATAATTTCCTTTTTAAAAAAACCAAACAACTAATTGGAGTTGAGGTTAATTTGTCCTTATGTCAGCCTTCTGACATACTCTAATTCCACATCATTTCATATATTGCAGAGAATAAACCGAATTCACTGCAAATCTCCTCTGCAGTAGCATATCTTTTCTTTTACTTATCTGACAATAAGACTTCATGCAACACATCTAATATATTCTTGTTGCTGCTAGGAAGCATTTTATTGTTACTACTATTGTTATTGTATCATTCAGATAATGTCATGTGAGATATATTAAAGAAGATTATGAAAATGAAAAGCTAGTTCTGAAACTGTGATGTAATTATACAATTTTTATGACTTTCCAGCTCTGAGTCAAGCTAGAGGTAATTTTCTTCCTCACCAACCCAGCTCAGAGCCACTTCAAGACTACTCATTTCAGGTATGCCTTGAGGTATGCTGCAGCTTGTGGGCTACTAGGTTTGTTCTCTCTTTTCTGCCACCAGCAGCCAATATTCATGCAGGGTGACAAAGATACAAGATGAATCTTTCATCTTTTTAATCTTGTGTTCTGTTTTCTTGCCTTATAGCACTGGATGAGAACATCATATCAACAATTGCTCGTATAATTTTTCTGCTCTGAATTGTCAGTTAATCTCATAAAGACAGAGCGTACCTAGACACTGTCACCTTTTCTCCTCAGTCTCACTGATCTTTGTAAGCACAAAGTGTACTTCTAAGAGAAAGACACATCAAAAGCTGACATAAAAAGGGTACTTCAAAACACCATGAACAATAGAAAACTGTATTACATTTTACTGTGGAGAATAGAACAATGCAGGCTGTGTCGTATGTCCAAGAGTTTTATACTGTGAATGGTCTGGTGGTACACCTGATGAAATCTGTTACCTATCAATCAAAATCATGGGTAAACTAGTTGACTTTTTCATTGCCTAACATAGTAAGTCCCTTGTCTTGCTTGATGTCTCAACATCTATTGCAATACTAAGCAATGACAAAAATAGAGCAAGTTTATTATTAACAACAAGAAAGATTGGAATGTTAAATATTAAGACGAAGTTGGACACTGATGTAAAGTGGACTGGTAGGGTAGGAAGAAGTGAGCAGCTGGGTAGTCTCATCTATGGCGTGTGATCTGGAGAGTGCAAACACTGCACCATGGTATTCATGGAACAGGACATGGATCCTTTATGTACCTACCAACCAGTAGTAAAAATACTTATGAAATCTACGCAGACAATTTTCCCCATTGTGTTCAGCTACGCTTGATTTTCGTGATCTAACATCACAGGATAGCACTTTCTCTATTCCCTGCATAAAGCCTTTCCACCCCTTGGCTGAGCCACAGCCCAGTGGTTGCCACTGTGTCAAGTTTCCTCACCAGCTGCTCTGTCCAACCATTACCAACGTTTTGTTACCACAGATAGATATGTACTATTTTGGCAGAACAAGGCTGTAGCAAGACTGCTACCGTATCCTGTTCCAGTGGAGTAAGATTTTAAAAAACCTGGAAATTTAAAATTTCATAAAAAACTGAAAATAAATAGGTATATCTATAGGCATATGCTTGGAAAAGCTACTTTGCTATTTGTTGAGAATTGTAAATTGAACTTCTTATTCTCTTGATCTCCAAAATGAGGGGCAGATTCAAAGCAAAGTCTTTATCATCATCAGTTCAACGAGGTTTGGTGGGACACCTAGTGTATTTATTGTTATTATTTTATCCAGACTATGGCTTATTGCCACTGCCAATACCTCAGAAAGTTTTCGGTTATGAAAAGCTTATTTTCTGAGCAGCTTTTACTCTGACATTCAGTGTCCATAAAACCAAAGAGATGTCTTCCCTCTCTGCAAAGTTGATCTTCATGGTATGTTTGATACATCAATGTCACTGACAGAGTGAACATCTATGGAGAACATCCACAGAAGGGCTGAGGACTTCAGTAGACTTTCTGCCTATGAAAGATGAGATCACAGACTTCACCAGCTTTAAGGAATATATTATTTTTCTCTTCTCTTTAGTTTTTTCACCAATTCCTGCATGAAGGCCTACTGAAGAATACTACAAATTAAGCCAAGTTGGGAATTGAAATCTGTTGATAGTTTGGTGAGGTAGAAAAAAAAAATGCTCCTCATCTGGGCTAAAAGGTAATGAAATAGTATCAGGGTGTTGGTATGGCTGCAGAAGAGAAAGCAAATATTGACCATATGCTCAGTAAAGACAAAACAAATGAACAAAAAGCAAAAAGCAAATATAACTCAAAAGCCTTACAAATTAATAAATTAATTGGAGGAACTTTGAGATATTTCTGGTAAGATTGTTTCTTTCTAGTAATTCTGAATACTTTTCAGCTACGGAATGACCAATGTTGCAGGGTCTACATGAAAATAAACTAACATATATCTGGGATTTTTTGCAACAAAGCTGCAGGTAGTTCAAAGAAATGAAGACAGACTTTGTAAATACGGTGTACACTTGTGCTTCTTAGGTATGAAATGTCACAGCTACCTGTGGCAGTTCAAAGATTTCTGAATGGAAGAAGCCAAGTCCTGCTGACTTCTATCAGTTTCTCAGATAATGATAGATTTTACAAGTATTATTGACTAAATCTGATTCTACATCCAGCTATTCAATACTTATTAAAGCTGCAGGCTGATCCTATCATCTCCCTTGTTTAGGTGAGGAATCCTAATTCCTCTAAGAACTTTTACTGACATCTTGTAAATAGGATCTGTAAAATAAACCCCAGAGCTTGGTAAGAAGACTGACAATATTATTGTCTAGAAAGGAAGAATTAAAAACATTATCGACAGTAGACGTGGGTGTCTTTCTGCTTTCTTTGTAATGGGTAATGAAGATGTAAATATGTTCTTTTCTTAAGGGATTATTTGTTTGCCTCACAATGTGCAGAGCACGGGCTTATAGAAACTGCTTGGAAAATCAGTGAGACAGACAGAACAGACAACAGAACCAAACCAGTTCTTGCACATATTTCAGTCTAGCATCCACCAAATGTTTTTCATAATGTCTTACCATGTGCTACTATACTAAAATTTCCAAGGTGATCATCCATCTTCGTATTACATTCCTAAAGTGGAGACAGACCAGAATCTCATCATAGATCAGGGAAGATAAAGGCTTAAAGGAGAAGATATCTTTAATAAAATCCATTCTTTAAAGATCTTCCTGGTCATGGATAATTTCAATGAAAACAAAAGTAGATTAATTAAATTTGAAGTACAACACAAGAATATTTAAGCATTGTAAATAGAAAAAAAAAAGAAGTAAATTTTGTTTCTTTAGGCAAATTCCATACCTATTAGATACCTAATAGACTAGGTACTTAGTACATACCTACAGATCAGTTTTCAAAAATGTGATAGACATAGTTTATTCCAAGGTTCTCTACCATGTGGGACTTTTAGATATAAGATCCCACGTCTCCAAAGCTGTCTGTTTGCTATGCATTGGAAACAAAAGGAGTTTAGTATGTCAGCCTTGCTTAAATTTAGAAGTATCTCAAATCATCCTCCTGAATTCAATTTTCAATCTCTCTGTTCTTTCGTTCCCTGTCAAAAATAAAGCTAATACTATCCCTATCTTCTATCTACATACAAATCTTCAAAGGAGGAAATTTTTTTTGCATCTCCCAGCTCATCTGGGACCTCAAGATATGATCAAAACATTAATATCATAGGCTAAGCTTTTAACAGCTTCCTTATATCCCCGTAAAGTCTTTCCCCTCATTTTCTAAGCACTCTTTTCAGCACCAAAATGTATAAACAGGTAAGAGAGATAAAACAGATACGCAACTTGATACTGCTTTGCTGAATAGGGCATTTAAACAATGTATTTCAAAAAAAGACAAAGAAGAAAACCTGAAGCATATCACCCCTTTTTTAGTGTTGATTTTCAATTTAAACAGAAGGACAGGAAAGCGACCACTTTGCATGTATTCCCATCTACAAAACACTTTGTTGAAACATTTCTGTCTTCTACAAACAAGGTAAATGAAATATATTAACAATGTAATTGAGACAAAATAAGAGTGTACAACAGTTTTCTAATTAATGAAACATGAAACTCTAGAGCATTAGCAGCTGATCCAATTACAAAATATTAGCTGCTCTGGAAGGGAGGCATAAACAGCAAGGTCACAGTACAAACCTCCTTGCAGATGTTAGTTTGGTTGACACCTGCAAATCATTTGGAAGCAAGTATTTATTTAAATATCTTATTGTGCTACCAGTTTTCCTCTATTTTCTGTCATGCTAAAGCTTTGCTCCCATGGGACCAAAAGAACTAGAAGAAAGTCGGTGCAATTTTTTTGCTATGTACATGTCTAATTAGCTAATCACATTATATTTTATTTTGATTTTCTTTTCTGGCCTTAGCAAACAAGTCACTGAATCACAGAATCACAGAATCACTAAGGTTGGAAAAGACCTGTGAGATCATTAAGTCCAACCATCAACCCACCACCATGCCTACCAAACCATGTCCCACAATGCCACATCTACACATTTTTTGAACACCTCCAGTGATGGTGACTCCACCACCTGCTTGGGCAGCCTGTTCCAGTGCTTCATCATTCTCTCAGTAAAGATATTTTTCCTAATGCGCAGTCTAAACCTCCCCTGGCACAACTTGAGGCCATTTCCTCTTGTCCTATCACTTGTCACTTGAGAGAAGAGACCAACACCCACCTCTCTGCAACCCCCTTTCAGGTAGTTGTAGACAGCGATAAGGTCTCCCCTCAGCCTCCTCTTCTCCAGACTGAACAACCCCAGTTCCCTCAGCCGCTCCTCATCAGACTTGTGCTCCAGACCCCTCACCAGCTTCGTTGTCCTTCTCTGGACACGCTCGAGCACCTCACTGTCCTTCTTGTAGTGAGGGGCCCAAAACTGAACACAGGATTCGAGGTGCGGCCTCACCAGTGCCAAGTACAGGGGCACGATCACCTCCCTGCTCCTGCTGGCCACGCTCTTTCTGATACAGGCCAGGATGCTATTGGCCTTCTTGGCCACCTGGGCACACTGCTGGCTCATATTCAGCTGGCTGTCGACAAGCACCCCCAGGTCCTTTTCTGCAGGGCAGCTTTCCAGCCACTCTTCCCCAAGCCTGTAGCGTTGCCTGGGGTTGTTGTGGCCAAGTGCAGGACCCGGCACTTGGCCTTGTTGAACCTCATACAATTGGCCTGGGCCCATCAATCCAGCCTGTCCAGATCTCTCTGCAGAGCCTTCCTACCCTCCAGCAGATCAACACTCCCACCCAACTTGGTGTCATCTGCAAACTTACTGAGGGACCAGTCAGTCCCCTCATCCAGATCATCGATAAATATATTAAAAAGACCGGTCCCAAAACTGAGCCCTGGGGGACTCCACTTGTGACCGGCCACCAGCTGGATTTCCCTCCATTCACCACAACTCTCTGGGCTCGGCCATCCAGCCAGTTTTTTACCCAGCGAAGAGTACACCTGTCTAAGCCACGAGTCGACAGCTTCTCCAGGAGAATACTGTGGGAGACAGTGAGAATACTGTGGGAGACAGTGAAAGTCAATAAACAACTCCAAAATATTAGCAATGGGTTTATTCCCCAGCCTGATTCTCATTTCTTCAGCAAAAAGCTTTCTGTAGAGTCTATCACATTTCAAGTTTATATTACAGCATGGGGTGTAAAATACTGATAATCCCTTAAAAAATTCATTATTTGTCTACATTTGTGCCAACCTCCTGTCAGTACATTCATCTACATATTGATGTAATTTCAGAAACTCTCCTCCTCAGAAACACAGATGACAAGGTGTCTTCAGAAGAATGGCATCACAGGAGCCTTCAGAGTTTCATGATTCCTAGGTAGGAATTGATGACCCATTGTTCAAAACACTGAAATGTTCAGGAGCATATTTGAGGGATTCATTCACTTGTCATCAGAAAGGCTGGAGATGGACAGACAGAAGATGCTCCCAGCAAAGAAAAAAATAGAAATTCTCTGTGCCTGCACTTACACATTGTAAAGGATCCTAGTTTTATGGGAGGGAGATACACCATTTAGGGCTCCCAGAAATGGAGGCACTAAAATCTGCAAAACAATCTTAAAATTATTAGTTAATCAGAATTGTCAGTTGAACAATTGACCACTTTCTGTCCATGTATTGCAGAGATTTCTATAACCGTAAATGAACCGAATTTCCAATGGTCTTGCAATATTCATAATAAATATGAATTCCTGTCTATCGTAAAGACAATGCTTCAGAAAAAATACCTGCACAGGAGCACAGATTTTCACAACCTAGGTTTGAAAAACCATCTCTGGATGCTGACATAATAAAAAACTTAAAAAATACCTGTGGGATAAAGGTAGTGAGGGAGGGTGGATCATCCTTGCAGTGCTAGGACCAGGTAGATAAGGTGATAATATATGGCTCCAGAACTATATATTTTCCTAGTAGCAGGATACTGCATAGCAGTGAGGATGGAGGAGACAGAAATTTATGGGGAGCAAAGAAGGAGTCAGAGGTACAGAACGCTTGGTCAGTTCAGAGAAGTGCACAAGGCTGATATAGCAGACATACTGATACTACCAGGATACTAGCTCATAATGAGTCTGGTATCACATATGTTTGGGATTGTACTGCCCTGATATTGGTCCATCACTGATCTCCAGAGTATCTAGTTACATCTGCCTAGAGCAGACCATGTGCCTGAAAATATAGGTAATTAATGTTATCTAATACAAAAAACAAATATGTGTAATGAATAGTGAAGAGTGGTAGACTGTACCGAGTCAGCTCAAATTATATTTAAGTTCTTTTGCACTTGGCATTAGAGGATATTCAAGTCTGATTCACAACAGGAGTTGAGTGTGTTGTGCGTCACTGAGACTATCACAATCTTCTTCAGCTCACGCCAGAACTGATTATAAAGTCTGAACACATGTGCTGAGACATGCACATAGCCACCAAGATCCTAAACTTAATCATCAACTTGTCACCTGAACCTGTATCTCCAAAACCAGCCTTGATTTGTGAAGAACTGTCTGAGTCTGCATCCTCATTTTACCTAAATCATCCTAGCCTATGCTCTCTGGTAGGATGCTAAAGACCAAGTTTCAAATCACCACTCTGCCTGATCTGAATGAAGATTTTAGGAGGACGGTGTCCTAGTCACCAGGCCGAGGAAATTTAGGACAGTATCTACAATGCACAAGGATCTCTCAACTAATGCCTGTCAGTGTGCCAGCCCTGTGGCATAGGCTTAGGAGGACAGGGCTTGGCCATCCAGGATGAACAATTACACCAGAGCAACGCTACAAGCAGGATTCCTCTCTGAAGGGTTTGTAGCTTGGTCTGGCACTGCTCTGACACTATTGCAGCACCAGTCCTGGGTCTCTTGCAGGCACTTCGAGCTCTGTTCTGTGTTTGCTTGTGTAGTGTTGCCATGCCCAAGCTCTCAGTTTGCCTTACTCAAGTTCTTCTACTTGGTCACTTGTGACAGACTTTGGCACAAGAATTTAAACCTAGATTACCCACCTTCTATTTTATGTCTTTCTGACTGAAAGATAAAATCAAGTCTTCTCTTTTTTTCCCCAATAAATATAAGTACCAATCAGAGTCTCCTCTTCGTGGCCATAATGTTAAGTTTCCCAGTCCATCAGAAGGAAATCTGTTTGAAGACAAAATAAGCATGACTCCACTTGCTGCCATCAGTTTACTTCCCTTTCAACATGCCAGCTGGATTACTCCAAAGTGCCATTATATATACAAAGGAAGCAGAAGCAAGCCTGGCAGTCAGTGTAGCTAACCAGCAGAGGACTAAAGCTCCAAAGCCAAATCTATAGCTCACCACAGTTAGCAGCTAAGAAATTAATACAAAATACTATTAATCCAAGTGCCCTAAGCTGAGCAACGAGAGTGGCTGCTGTATATGGATTTATTTATCCTGTATGGATAAATAAATAGCAATAAATGGAAATCAAAATCCTTCAAGTTAACAAAGAAACACTATACTATCTGCTCTGGAAATAGCAATGTTGTAAGTAGTCATGTCTGGTTTGGATCTGGGCTATAATTTTACTTTTCCAGAATTTACAAAGAAGTTGTGAACTTGCTCACAGGCAGACAATGCCTAAATGAAAAAGGCTTAACTTTCAATTTGTGCTGAACTTATCTGATATGATATCATCTTTTCCTAGTTGAAATATTGTGTGTTAACATTTGCAAATTTTGAAATGTGTGTTACCATGACTGCAGCAAACATTCTATTTTTGGATTCTGTTAATCTCTTGTCTTAAAATATAGAACAGCAACTAATAAAAGCAGTCAGTATCCTTCTCTCTTGTAGCAATACAGCTATATTATTAAAGAATTATGGTCCACTCCGATCCACAAAAGCATTTTTAGACACTTCTTGATGAAATTTTATGCCAAGGAAAACCCTTTAACATGAAACTGATTTTCTGCACTATTTACTAACAAGACACAGATCTTAAAGTAATAGGTGCTATTAACATTCCATTTATAAGTATCTTGTTATGCAATGATATATGTTCTAGTCTATTACCTAGGCAATAAAACAGTATTTAACTAAATATACTAAAAAGTCTACATTTAATAAAGAATCAAGATTTTTATATTCCCCTCCACATTAAACATAGACATGAATGCCCACATGCACATAAACACTCCACCACAGAAATTACAGCATCATGATGCATTTCATCAGAATGAAGACAAATGTTCAGAAAAAGATAGCTTTGTTATCCATTGAAATATTCTACTGTAATCCTTAGTAAACTCAAAACACAGTGATTCACAAAACACAGAAAAAATTACACAGAATTTATGTCAAAGCATTTATTTATGTATTTGGAATGTAGACATTGACTGTGACATAGCGCTCACAAGGTTATTTTAATTACAGGTCCAGCATGTCACAGTAGAGTCAGTCAGATGGCACACTTAGGGTTTCATGCTCCATAATCTTCCCCGGCACCGAGGTCAGGCTGAGAGGCCTGTAGTTTCCCGGATTCTCCTTCCGGCCTTTCTTGTAGATGAGCATCACATTTGCTAACCTCCAGTGAACTGGGACCTCCCCTGTAAGCCAGAACTGCTGGAAGATGATGGAAAGTGTTTTGGTGAGCACTTCTGCCAGCTCTTTTAGTACCCTTGGGTGGATCCCATCTGGTCCCATAGACTTGTGTGTGTCTAAGTGGTGTAGCAGGTCGCTAACCATTTCCCCTTGGATTGTGGGGGCTTCATTCTGCTCCCTGTCCCTGCCTTCCATCTCAGGGGGCTGGGTAGTTGAAGAACAACTGGTCTTACTATTAAAGACTGAGGCAAAGGAGACATTAAGTACCTCAGCCTTTTCCTCATCCTTTGCCACTATGTTCCCCCCACGTCCAGTAAAGGTTGAAGATTCTCCTTAGCCCTCCTTTTGTTGCTAATGTATTTATAGAAACATTTTTAATTGTCTTTTACAGCTGTCGCCAGGTTAAGTTTTAGTTGGGCTTTGACCCTTCTAATTTTCTCCCTGCAAAACCTCACAACATCCTTGTAGTCTCCCTGAGTTGCCTGCCCCTTCTTCCAGAGGTCAGAAACTCTCTTCTTTTTCCTGAGTTCCATCCAAAGCTCTCTCTTCAGTCAGGCCAGTCTTCTTCCCCACTGGCTCGTCTTCCTGCACATGGGGACAGCCTGCTCCTGTGCCTTTGAGACTTCCTTCTTGAAGAGTGTCCAGCCTTCCTGGACTCCTTTGCCCTTCAGGACTGCCTCCCAAGGGACTCCATCCACCAGGCTCCTAAACAGGCTGAAGTCAGCCCTTGGGAAGTCCAAGGTAGCAGTTCTGCTGACCCCCCTCCTTACTTCTCTGACAATCAAGAACTCTATCATTTCATGATCGCTGTGACCAAGACGGCGTCCCACCGTCGCATCCCCCACCAGTCCTTCTCTGTCCACAAACAACAGGTCCGGCAGGGCGCCTTCCCTAGTTGTCTCTCTCACCAGTTGTGTCAGGAAGTTATCTTCCACACACTCCAGGAACCTCCTGGACTCTTTTGTCTCTGCCGTATTGTATTTCCAGCAGACATCTGCTAAGTTGAAGTCCCCCACGAGAACAAAGGCTAGCTATCATGAGATTTCTCCCAGCTGCTTATAGAATATTTCATCTGTCTCCTCATCCTGGTTGGGTGGTCTATAACAGACAGATTTTGATAGCAGTCCAAAACTTTATCCTCTGAGAATCTCAGAAAACACCAAAACAACCACAGATTTTACATACTGAACACAGTTTGCATTTTCCATGGTCCTTTGGTGAAGTCAGTTCACAGAGAGCAACGAGTATTTCACTATCACTGCTTTTGCGACAGTGAAGCATCATCTTTTGAAAATGTCATTTTCTACACCATAATATTCCTTGTGCTGAGTCAGGAAATGACAGATACAGACGTTCTCTGTACACATAATTTTCTTCTGATTTGTGTAAACTTACTCATATAAACAAATGTCTGCTTCCAGATGAACCTGTACTAACATTTTTGTTTGAATACAGAGTATACATTTGACAGAAATCCCTTGGTTGTCCTCTTGTACATTACTTTAGTCCACTTCATAGAGCAGTTTCAGAGCACCTGAACAGGGATCATTTCAGTTGAAACTAAACCAGAAGATGCACTACAGAAGTGCAGTTCCACTTAATAATGAACGTTAGGTCCGCAGGACCAGACTAATCCAATCTACTCTGATTTGTAATGCATACACTGGGACCTTGGCATCAACTGTTTTGCTATAAAAGCTTTCTCCTATAGGTCTAAAACATTTGATAGGGTAGATGTAGCCTGTAAGCATAGGACTATATGCATGCACATATTTACAGAGTGAAACACGCACGAAAAACACACACAAAATTATTTTAAGTCTCAGTATTCAGACGGAAAATAAACTATAGCAAAGTGTGGAATTATTTGCCTAGGACATCTCAATCCCTGTACTTTGGGGATGATGATTATGATATAGCCTTGAATTATATGTTTACATTCTTTCTCCATGGGACTCCTACCTCATTACACATGATAGATGATGACTGCATGCAGAGGAGATCTACTCAGTATTTAATTTTATTCTCTATCTTCAGTGTATGTATGCACATTTATTTACTGTACGTTATTCAAATCCCGCTCTGAAGACAGATACATTATCTATTAGACTTTCTTACAGCACTCATCTCCATAGGTCATATCTATCTCAGTAAATAAAATGGGCCAGGGCCTGTTTTCTGACACTGAGAGCAAGCAGAATGGGACAACTTGCATCCAGGCAGCTAAACTTCCTTTTCTGTGGAACAGGATCACCTCATCCATCCTGTCTTGGGAACAGACCCTCGCCTGCACTGTCTTTCAACCACATGCAACCTTCACTGTCCTGCAAGCATCTCCTGGGCTCTTGAGACAAGAGATCTATGTGTCTCAGCCAAAAGTATGAAAAGGAGAATGCTGACAATGAAATGAGAGGATTGCTGGTGTGCTAACATGCAAGTCTGTGTTTTGGTCTTGCTTAATTTGCTTGTATAAATGGAGACAGTTACTGCACAGACTCTGGATTGTGTTCCCAGTTCCCAGTGAGCTGAGGGAGGGCTCATGCTGATTTTACTGATGTGAGCATTAGACACAGAAATGTTAATGTCCACATTTTCCAGTAATTTTGAATTCCCAGTCTGATACATCAAGTATCAGAATTTTCAGAGATTTTTCAAAAATGCTTAAGCAATGGTTATATTGTGTCAGACCAAAAATCCCTTTGGTGTCATAGCTTGTTCGATGTGATAATTTGCACAATGGTCAATATGGTCATTTGGAGAAAGAGTATAAAAAAGAAGGTAAATATAGAGCAAATCCTCCAATGGGGAAAACAATATTCAAAATATAGGTGTACTCTCAGATTCAGTTTGTGATACAGCAGTATTATTTTTTTATTATTCTTCTCCCATTTCCTATTCTGTCTTTTGGCCATCATAGACAATTAATCTGATGACATCTTCCAGATTTCTTTCCTAAGTATCATAGAATCATAGAATCATAGAATGGTTTGGGTTGGAAGGGACCTTCAAGGTCAGGGACACCTTCCACTAGACCAGGTTGCTCAAAGCCCCATCCAACCTGGCCTTGAACACTTCCAGGGATGGGACATCCACAACTTCTCTGGGCAACCTGTTCCAGTGCCTCACCACTCTCATAGTGAAGAATTTCTTCCTTATATCTAATCTTAATATATCCTTTTTCAGTTTAAAGCCATTACCCCTTGTCCTATCACTACATGCCCTTGTAAAAAAGTCCCTCTCCAGCTTTCTTGTAGGCCCTCTTCAAGTACTGGAAGGTTGCTACAAGGTCTCCCCAGAGTCTTCTCTTCTCCAGGCTGAACAACCCCAACTCTCTGTCTTTCTTCCTAGGAGAGATGTTCCAGCCCTCTGATCATTTTTGTGGCCCTCCTCTGGACCTGCTCCACCAGATCCATGTCTTTCCTGTGCTGGGGACCCCAGAGCTGGACGCAGTTCTCCAGGTGGGGTCTCACCAGAGGGGAGTAGAGGGGCAGAATCACGTCCCTCAACCTGCTGGCTACGCTTCTTTTGATGCAGCCCAGGATATGATTGGCTTTCCAGGCTGCAAATGGATGTTGAGCTTCTCATCAACCAACATTCCCAAGTCCTTCTCCTCAGGGCTACTCTCAGTCCATTCTCCATAGTGATGATTAACTTAGAATCCTTTATTTTATGTGTGTAATTAGAATATCTGTTTGGGGTTTTTTTCTATTTGCATCACTTCACATCCATTGGCATAGAATTTCACCTGTGGTTTTGTTGCTTTGTCATTCTGTGTTACCTTTGCAACTTTTTGCCAGTAGCTTCAGTTTAGGCTGTCTTGTATTATTTTGCATCAACAGTCATTTTATATGCTCAGAACACAATGGCTTGAGCAGCAGCTGTGAGCACTCAGCAGTTCTGCAAACAAGGCATAAAATTCTAAAAATTTACATTCTAAAAGTGAGGGCTGTGCAATAAATGAGCAAAAAGGAAAAGTTCAGTTTAGGTAACTTGCTAGCTAAACTCTGTAGCAGGGATAAAAATTGGTAGACCTTCTTCAAGTAAAGCAGATTTATTGAAAATTACTATTTTGTTCAGACATCTTTTGTTCAATGGACCTAGAGCACAGGTCTGAGAAAATCCCACCCGTATTCCTGACATCTATAGAAGCTGGAGGATAGTGGTTTGTTCTAAAACCAAGCAATCCCATCAGCACAGGAACAAAACATTTCAAATTTCTCCAAGCCCTAATTCCAATAAGCTCTCCCTCACCTCCACGTGAAGTTCTTGGATTTCTGATTTTATATCAATCACAGTTGCATTCTAGTACAATCCCTGAAATACCCACCAACTAGCACACCAACCATGCAGCACTGTGTATCTCAGAGGAGAAAGTCTAATCATTAAGTAAAAACAGAGAAGAAATGAGTGACTATTCGCAATCTACACTAAACTGTAGATTAATTATTTCTACAGAAAATTTATGGAAGCTCCTGACGCAGCTGACGTTGCTGACAACACATAATTCCTCTGTTCAGTCACGTATCATGACAAAGATAGTATCTTCTGTCTCACCTTACAAAAAGGAGTTGCTCAAAAATACCAACACACACAAAAAAATATTGAAAATGTATGCTGCTTCTTTGTTCTGTAACTTACTGTAGCTGGTTAGGTCGGCTGCTTATGCCAAGACCACTTGTTTTTTTTATTTCCCATTTCTGTGCCACATGCAGCAGCAATCCAAGACCTTTCCTCTCTTTTTCCAAAGATATTTAAGATACAAATCTCTGCAGGAGTATTTTGGTGTGTGACACTGCATGGAGCCTGCCAAAGCTGCCATAGGAGAGAAGGCATGAATCCTTGCTCTAATTTGTTGAAGTCCTCCATGAAACTATTAGAGAAACAGAACAAGAGACCATTTAACAAATTTTCCAAGAGCTCAAGAAAGCAATAATAATGACAAAAGAGCCAGAGTTATAAACACCTATTAATTTGTCTAAGCACCAGTGAGGTCTAAATACAGAGGAGGAAATAAAGTATTACCAAACATCAGAACTTTACAAAGGTTCTCATTCAAAATTCCTGATGGGATACTGGCAAGGAGGGAAATTGTTTTAATAAAAATGTCATACATTATCGGAGGTTTAAATGGTAATATTTTTTCTTCTTTAACTGAAGAGATCAAATACTTGAAAAATTCAGAAATAATGCCAAATCTCTAAACTTTACATATACGGTTTCTGTCCTGCACATTTGCAAGGTATACAAGGATTAACTGCCACTATTCTCAGTTAAATAAAGGTCAGGTTTCGGCTTCCATGTCGATAAAGCACTAAGTGCCATACCAAGCAGAGCAGACAGGCCTTCTCCAGGAAATATCACACAGAGAAAGGAGGAGCAGACTTCCTCTGAAGCGCAGTATTTCAGGGAAAACTCTTCTTTACATTCCTAAAACATAGCCTTTTTGTTGGGACTCTGTCCCATGCCCATAGTGGGATATGAAACTTTCAGACAACTGAGACAACTGAACTATGGATACGTCCACTATCTTTTTATTGTAGCTCTAAGTCATATTAAAACAATTCTATGTGTTGCTTCATGACACTTTGGATCAGAGCTCCCAGTTTGTTTCACATGGGGAACAGGGTGGCCTTGTTCTACTCACGTTGCACATCAGGTCGCTTAGGGGAAGCCAGTCCTCCTGCAAACCCATATCTAGCTTGGTTCTTCTGACACTCACAGCTGACTCACCTACACCATATCAACATTATGGGCTCCCAAACACTTATTTCAGCAACCTCCACTTGCTGAAATTCCCTCGGTATTCACTCTGATCCTGTGGGCTAGGTATGCCCCAAAATGCTGGTACTACCTGGTGGAGAAGAACTGGAGAAAGAGACTTAGCTGTGGTTTCATGAACCATCAACAAGAGAAGCATGTACACTCAGTATCCAGTACCACTACAGCACCTACACCATGGCTAAATCCTTAGGAATTATTCATGTTAACTCATTAGCTACCATGACGTAACTGCTTGCAGTACCTTGAGAAATGGCTCAGCCCATAGCAGCTGAGAAAGCAAAGGCTGTAATCTAATGCTGATTATGGTCCACAGGGTATGTTTTGACTCCCAATGGCTGGCTCACCTTTTCATGCACAAAGTGAGTATTGTGTAATGACTTGAACCTCTCTGTAAAAGAATTAACAGTCTCCTTTAAGTCAGTATCATAGTTCTCCAGGAGCTGCAAATATCCATTGGGATGTTTAGCAACCTTAGCTCATACCAATTCATGACCCTCCAGCTAGCTTTCAAAGGGCTTCATAATCACAAGCCTTCTTCAGGAAAAATGACTGTCATTATCTGTGCTTAACTACCCTTATGGATTTGTCTTCAAACAGGTCAATCTCCTAACATACACGGTCACACCGAAAACACACACATCTGAAGTCAGGGGATTACGTCTCAGTTACATAGAGATCCGATCCAGCAGTTCAATTTGTATTTGGGAGTTGTCTTTTCAATGACTGAGACCAATACAGCAGGAGACAGGCTGGATTATGGTAAACCTAAGTCACCTGGACTAAAAGCAAGGCCCAAGTGCCCTGGCCTGCCAGCCTATAACCTCAAGCATACCTTGGTCCTATAAATATGGTTATTGGTATATGCTTTATACTGCACACATACTGGTAAATCAAGGACTTCTTGGGGATGGGTACAAGTGCTGAATCTTGATCATCTAAACTATTAAAATGTTTGAGTGATCCCTTGCAAGGTTTTGGCCCAAATCAGCACTCACACATAGTACATATGAGTTAGTGCATATGAGTTAGCATAGGTGAGGGATCACTCCCAACAGACAGTCTGGATATGGCCACCTGGTTTCAAAAGCCAAGAGAGCTAAGTTATATGGATGTTGCCAGACTGTAGCTATTGGCCACAGGTCCAGAGAATGGGCCTGGTAATGAATATTTATTAGCATGAATGTAGTCCAACTGTCTCTGGAGTCATGCAGCACTGTGGAGTGTGGAAAACCATATGTTTTCCCTTCCTACAAAATGCTGTCATTTGAAGTCGGGGTTGAGAGGGACAAGGAAGGAGGGAAATGAAGAGCGTAAGAGGCATAGAGAACAGTGGAGTCGTAATGTAGTGCAGGGAATGGTTTATGGTCACACAGCCTGAGGAATGTTTGTACTTAAACCCTGCTACCAGACTTTCCCCTGCTTGCATACCTCACTGTTTTTACATATGATTTCCTGCAACAGTGTGTTCCAGGCAGGGGCACTTAGCCAAAATGCTCACTGAGCTCTGCTCCTGTGTCACTTGTGGCTGTGGGGGGCCTCCACAGGGACTCTTAACTAGGGCAATGAGGTAGACTACAACATCTGTGGGTACATGAGAAGGTCTCCAGAAAGGAAAGAAAGTACAGCATTTCTCTCATACTTACATGCCTTACAAGACCCTGAGGCTGTAGCCATGGTGAGAAAGAGCTGAATTTGTGAAGAAGCAATAGGTATGGCAATGTTCCCAGTTCTGGAGTTTGGTATGAAGATGTGGGTATGCAGGCTGGACTTGGACACTTGGATGCACAAAGTCAAATCACATAGTCAGGGTTTTTCACCTAACTTCATGGTACCTAGAACCACGAAGCCCTAATTTTGGCCTCAAGAGTACAGTTAGCAATGGTGATAGATGATTAGTCTAGTCTCACAGTTGCTCCTACATGTAACACTGTCTGGATTTCCTTGCACCATTCCCAAGCTCATGTTACTTTGATCAGCATTGCGAGGGGATCTTCAGGGACAAGGGACAGCTTCTGCAGGAAGAAACTCCTTGTCAAGGAAGATGTGAATGTTCCAGAAGTACTAACACTGGTCCTATCAGATATAAAGGAACCAGAAGAGAGAGCAGTGTGTCACACTTCATCTCTAGACAACTCTACACTTCTCAAGGTTTCTGACAGTGAATATCATGATGTAAAGAAAGTACAGACTCCCATAAACTTTTTTGCCATAGGTTTTTTATGTCATGTATATTCTGCAGCCAAACAAAGGGATAGATTTGGCACTAAAATGGTAGCCATAGACAAAATCCGAGACTGCTTTTGTACTATACTTCCTTTCCTGTTATACAGAATAACAGTTACAAACCAGCAAGACAAAGAATTGATGCGATTACCAGTGTAACAATACATTTCAGAGTGTCTGCATTTCCCTCACCTTGTCTCTCTGGGATTGTCTTGAGTGGTAAGCGCTGCTATTTATTATAAGTCACCTAGGGAGATTTCAGTTCCTGCTGTCTTTCTCAGTATGACTACCTATGAATAACTTCTTTTTTTCCAGAAAATCGTTCAGTTTATGGGGACTGATTTTGATGTAAAAAAGCTGTACAGTTTTTCCAAACATACTTTTTCATATTGGGCTTTGCAACTGAACACTTACTAAAGAATTCTGAGCGTGAAATGTTGCTTTTCTGTCTGACATCCTGTAATGTATTTTTGGTCTAAGTGCAATTACTAATTGCTCTCTGCAGAACCAAGCGAAAGTGTAGCAACTAAGGGATTTAATTCGGCTGTCTTATTTTAGACTTCTAATTTATGTGCCTCTGGGTGTAATTTCAGGAGATTCTAGTTTTGGAGGCAAAGACAGCTTAAAAAGCTGTGCTGCACTTCGTCACCTCCTGAGCTGTGGTGACCCAACGCTTTGTGAAGCCATGGTGTAAAACAGATCACAGGGCAATCTGTTAAAAAAGGGCGAGTAGTTATATTTAACCTGGATAATTTCACCTGTTCAATTGCTGCATAACCTTGTAAATTGAAGTAGTAAATGTTGGTTCAGCTGGTGCAGGAGTATGGCATGAAGGTTAGGAACGTCTTAATCCAGGCTTTCCCCAAAACATGTGTCTTGTAAAGTACTCCAGATGACTGGAGCCTCATTCTCTTGAATTCCCACATTTTTTGGTGGACCATGATAAATATTATAGGAGGATTCAGAACACAAGTCAAATTTGGCTACTTTCTGAAGGAAGCTGTTTCAGTTCACTGGTGTTTTAGGAAGCCGAGGAAGAAAGGGGTACTATCAAGTCACTTGGCTGAAGCGTCTATAATACACCTGGATTTTAGGCCCCTAGTGAATACTTTTAAAGTAGATGCATACGTTCCTTATGCATTCAATAGAGAAAGCCAAACAATAACTTCTATCTATATTTAGGGAGACAAGATCTCATTGTGAGGGCTGCAGAGACATGCATCTCTCTCCAATAGTTGGTCAGAGAAATAATATTTTCCCTAAGTTATTATTTAGGCACCTAAAATTCTCTTATGAATTACAGACTATGTGTCCCCACTACAATCTTAGTTCATCAGCTAAATTAGGTGCTGGCAGTATGAGTATCTCCTGTGAATGCTGCTGAGGACATTAACTGAGAATAAAAAAGCAGCATCCTGAAATCAGTTATGCTCCTCATTTTTTGTCAGCTAAGTAACATCACTGCTCTGGGAGTCTTTAGCTGTTCATTTTGCTGCATTTTCAGTTCCCTTTTTCCCCAGAGGGATAGTGTAAAGGGATTTAGCGTGGCAGAGTGCCTGGGCCCAGAGAGCTATACTCTGTACAGTTGATGTGACAGCCATGCTGTGTAAAGGAAAGGCCTGATCATTTTTCCTCTGGTCATCTGAAACATTCACTGAAAATACAGAAAAAAGCTTGCAGAATTAAACCCAAATGGTTCATGAAATGAAACTAATAAAAATATTAGCACAATGTATTTTTAAGCAGTGTAAATAATATTTTTTTCTCGAGTAGAACATGCTGTTGAACCTATGTGTGAAAACCCCCCATCATGTCTGTACACAGTCCTTCACAGAAATCTATGAAATGTAATAGAGCTCTTTTTGGGCAATTTCACTGTCAGGGAAGAATGCAGGAAGGGTGGAACACCAGCTCTCTGATGGAGTAATTTTAGATTTTATTGTAATGCCTGCCAGTGAATATTCCACATGCAGAGATTACTAAAGCAAACTGTGAAAGGCCACAGCCTGCCCTGTAACCCTAAAAGGATGTTGGGCTTGGCTGTCTTCCAGGGCAGCAGGATGTGTGGCCTGGATTAGAACAGGAATATTCCTAACATTCATTGCTTTTTAATGATGTCATGCTTGCTAGCTATTGCAAGTCCTTTATGCTTTCCTCTGTAAAAGCTCTTCTAATACTACCAAAACTTCCTGATGAGAAAACATTTCAAAATAAGGCTGTTAGCAACACATCCATGCAATGATAAAAGTACAGAGCTGCTAAAATACATAGTTTATGGAAAGAGTAACTCAGCCTTGATGATTGTACTGTTATTACATTTGTGTCTCAAATACTGTAGAATGAAGTCAACAATACATGCTAAGTGGTTATTTTAATGTTCCTGGTTTTATCAAAGAAAACTCTACATTTGAAAGGTCTTGTTTTGTTTTATTTTATACTGTTACTGAGCATGCAACCCAATGTTGAAAAAAGTGAGCATTTTATTTAATATTGCAATCATTTTATTTCAGGGAGGATGTAATCATTAGATTACAAAATGAAACATGAATATTCACATTTTGTGATCATGAAAAGCATGCTAGCTTCCTCTTAACATGATATATGAATTCTGGAAATCAACACAATTGTTAATTTTGTTATTAATTATAATTGTGTTGATTAATTATAAATTGCTTTTAGCCAATTATAACCATCAGTTGCCCAGGAGAACAAAGTGGAGGTGGAAGCCCCGAAATATTCTTACTTTGGTCATAAGAGTTTCTAGCAATGTTCTTACTGGTCCCATCAAAACTAAACTTTTGAGTCAAAATTACTCACTGTATCACTGTAAATGGAAATAGATTTAAAATCGATTACCTCTGAAAGGTAATTTTATCTGCACCCTTTCTAACGAATGGGCCTGAAGACAGGCCATCTTGCTCAGGAGCTGCAGTCGTTCTGGGATCAATTCCTACAGGGCACTTTCTTCCTGGAACAGGGTCTTTTTGGGGTTGCCAAGCGGGAGGAGAAGGGCCATAGGGGGATCCCCCCGTGAGCAGAGTCAATGCAGCTGCCTCTGCCTCTCCCATCGTGGCTTTCCAAATGCAACCAGGTACCCTCATGCCTGGTGGGCCAGGCTGCACCGCACTGCTCTCATCTCGTCTTAATTTCTGTTGACTAGAGGAAAGGTCCATTGACACCTCTCTCCACCTCCACAGTACTGGCAAGGTTAAAGATCTGAGAGGCACGTGTTTGTGTTTTGAACTTCACCACCTCCTCCCCTCTCCATGGCTACTTGGCCTTCTGTCACCCTTGCCAAGCAGGTGCTGTCCCATCCTTCTGGCAGGGCCCACTGCCCACTAGAGCTGCTGGCAGGGTGCCCACAGGACCTGTGACTGCTTGCATGGTCCTGGTGTGCCTCCTGCAATGGCTGTCCTCACCTGGTATCTGCTTTTGGGGACAAGGTAGTCATCCCTGCCATTCCCTGGGGAGCCTGTTCCAGTGACCGACCACCCTGTCAGTGAAAAACCTTTTCCTAATGTCCAATCTGAACTTCCCCTGACACAGCTTCATTCCATTTCCTCGTGTCCTATCACTAGAGAGAAGAGATCAGCACCTCTCCCTCTGCTGCCCCCCTAAAATTTAGTCAAGCTCAGTTCCTGAGCATAATCAGGTAACTCTTTCTTGGGAAGATGGGAGCCTTTTAATAAACCAATTGGTAGACTCTGCCTTTCTTTCTCTGAAAACTTTAACAATATAGATCTGATATATAATTTTAATTCTAACGTGACTGAAACACCACGCTTACTTTCTTTGTACCAAATTCTCCATGAGAAATTTAACAGTGTCAAAAAATTTAAAAAAGTATACACAAACAGTCCCACAGTAACAAATACACATGTTTGTGCAGAAGACTGAAGGAGATTAAGGAAATAAACCTTGTTGAGATCATAGGAATGCATCACAATAGTCAGCAAGGAGAAGTAGCGTTCTGTACCTGGGGCAGGATAACCACATGCATCATCACAGGGCAGGAATATTGGCCCTGCTGAATATGACCCGGGGGTTATGGCAAGTGGCATGCTGAATATAACCAACAATGTGATGTCATCATAAGGCAAACTGCTTATTTGGCTACAACTGGAGGAGTGTGGCTATTCATTTGAGGAAAGTTAGTAACCCCCAGAGGGGATAGTTACCTTGGCAGTGGTGAGGCTACACTTGCAATGCTGTGTTGGGTTTTGGGGCACCTAGTTCCAAAACGTTGTTCAGAAATTACATCACCCAGCAGATAGCTATCAATATGATTGAGGGCCTGTGAGCAAAACTTGAAGAAGTTTGTCTCCTTAAGTCTGGCAAAAGTGGAAGCCGAGGCAATCTAACCCAAGCCTACAATCTGGAGCTGCAAATATGATGGAGCCAAACTTTTCTTGGTGGTAGCAAATGGTAAAACAAGGCACAAGAACTACATGTTACAGTTTGGGAGGGTCAGGCTGTGTATTAGAAAAAAATTCTTCACTTGGAGAGTATGACAGCAAGGAAACAAGTTTCTCGGAGAGGTAGCTTCTCTGTCTTTAGAGGTTTCCAAGACACAGCTGGACAAATCCAGGTCTAACCTGACCCAGCATGGTGACTAATTCTGCTGTGAGAGAGAGGGAGGGAGGTTGGAGCAGACCTCCAGCTGCCACTCCTAACCAACTTGTTGGCAATTCTGTGAATTGTATACAGGGTCAGACCTGCAGTCCTTAATGCTATCTCCTTGGGCAGTACCCAGTAGCAGATGCTTTGGAGGACAACATAGAAAACCCTGATACAGATAATTATGGAACAATTTGCTTCAAGCTAAAAGTTTATTGTAAGCATAATGGTTTTCTAAGAATTTATTGTAAATGTAGTTTGTAACAGGAATGTTAAGATCTTGAAAACGTTTTCAGCAGCTTCCTTACATTTTAAACACATGAGCATTCCAGTCCATGGGTTTCCAGGAAAAAAGTCTTTAAACCTGAAATCTTGCTCTTAAACACCCCACCAGGAATAAAAGTTCTGATTCAGCTGATTCACGTTAAAGAAAAAACAAAGGCTTCCATTACAATCCAGCCCTTAAGGAGCAGTTAGTAGCAATTAGAAAATTATTGCCACATCACAATCTTAGGAGTGTGCCCTGAGGGAAAGGCTTTTGACAGAAGACCACCATTCCTCTGATCTTGCTGCCAAAAGGGGAAAGCACTACTTTCTTATTCACACAGGAGAAAATTGTTCTGGCCCATGAATGGTAAGCTTTTGTACTTAAAGTCTAATACCTGCCTATCTGTCTAGCCGGATACTTAAAAATTTGTTCACATAATACCACTCTGGAAGACAATAGCTTCAGGAAAGGTCTTGTAACTAACAAAACTTTCCTTCATTTATATTTCTCATTACTCATGGAGATTTAGGAAATATCACAGACAAATTCTACCACTGGTTCTAGATAGATACAGTTCTAAAAACTGTAGATGAAAGTATACTTGGCCACTGAGAGGGGTAACATAGTCACGTTTCTAATTGTAGCTCAGAGAAACTCAGAGAGAAAACAGATTATTCACACTATAATATCCCACAGTCAGAAATATCTCAATTTGGTTCGTGATCGTCTAATTTTTCTCATTTTAAAATCTTTCTGGAAGACAAATACTATTTAAAAAAAAAAGTTTTGTGATCATCTAGTTGCAACTATAAGTGTATTAAATGTCCAGACATTTTAATAGACTAGAGACCACAATTAATAAATTCACAGTAACCCTTTGAAAACATTATCTTCTTTTGGTATTATCTTTTTTTTTTTTAATGAGGAAACAAAGCATATGTGACCTCCCAGAGTCAAACAGGAAATGAGTAACCACTTCTGGAACAGAGCACGAAGAGGTCTCTTCACACAAAGTCCTGGGTTTCTCCATCCCCCGTACTTGTAAATCTGGAAGGATATCTGCATTAAAATGCTGCTTAAAAATAGATATGACTGCACTATTATCAATTTGTTCTACATTGCATTTTATCCTATTCACAAGTTGCTCAAGGTCTCACAGCTCAGATTTATAGGGGGACTTCTGACAAGAACATTGACACTAATGTCACAAACAGTAAAGCTGAACGTCAGGAGTTTCTTTCAAAAATAGCATCTTGGCGTATTTTCAGCTGAAAGAAATAGCTGTGTTTCTCTTGAGCTGAACAGTCATTTAGGACAAACTGTATGACCAGTGCTGTCAGTATATTGATACAATTAACTTACATATGCTCACACCAGGTAACTCCTGCTTTATGAGCTCATTTTACGGAAAAGTTGCCAAATAAATCAACATTGCTGAAGTGGAATGATATCTTTGGCCAAAGCCAAGTATCCTTCTACAGAATATTCCCAGTAAAGTATGAAGTAAAGGCATCACAGCCAGTCACTTAGCAGGGCAGAAGACATTATGGAAGCAAATTTCAAACTTTAGTGGAAGATTTGGCTGCTTTCAGCAACTGTTATTGCATTTTGAATGGAGGAAGCAGGGCAGAGTAGCTGAGAAATAAAAAATGTATTTTACAGTGAAGTAGAAAAAACATCAAAGAAGCCTTTCTGTACTTCAAGTCATAAATACATTTTAAAGTTTCAGTTACAAAATTGTGTTGGCAAAAGGAAGCTGGCACACATGAGAAGCAAAACTGGTATTTATACATGTTCTTTTGCCTTCTGGCTATTTACAAGGTCAGTAGGATGTACTGTCATGCACCTCTATCTACTGTCCATTCAAAGGAGAAAAATAAATGCTGCAAATGGAAGTGGAGTCTGATTTCTACAGGCTTTTGCCTCTGTAATCCCAAGGACAAACGTTCATTAAGGTATTCTTCTCCCTTCTTGTTTTCATTACAAAACCACTAACAATTTAGCACTGGTGACTGTTTCCAGAGCTAGAATGGCTCAAGACTGGAGTAGAAAGGGTGGAAGATATCATTATTAAATACTAACAGCCCTGCATGGTTGGGGCAGTGTCTGTCTGTGTTATGTCTGGCACTAATACATGCTATTAATCATTCACCTTCATAATCACTAAATTCACGCCCTTCGTTTCCTCTCTGCACTTTTAATGGATTCTTTTTCAATTATGGATCTTCTGTTTATCCACAGAACACTGCAGCAGCCATGAGTATGACCAAATAGGCTTTGAATTTAAATGCATGAGCCTCATAAGGGAAATAGACTTTAATTCAGATATATGCATTTATATCAGGAAACAGACTTGACTACAACTGGGATTAGTGTAGGCCAGGCAGCTGGTTTGATGCATACCTAACAGTGTGAGAACAGCAAAATCAGCTCCAGACTCAGTGGGATCTTAAACCTTTCTGTATCTTTACTTGTGCACGAAACCCCAGGAGCACTGCTGTGTGTAAGAGCCTGCTTTAGGCAGTCGTGAGCAGTCTGTATGGTTGATACTGCTATAGATTAATGCAGAACAGCTTCTTCTTTTTCATTTGTTTCTCACCTCTGCTCTTCTGCTCTCTCTTCATCCCAGTCGGGGCAGCTGGTCCACAAGCCAATGTTGTGCTGTTCTGTAGCTGCTTCCTGCAGCCTGTGGCATTCATGGAGTCTTATGCACATCTGGGTGTATATTACTGTATTTTACAAGTTTGCATCTTTCTGTTCTCTGTCATCTGTGTGCTTTTGTATGGGTAGATGGGAGGTACAAGCCTCACATTTGGAAATCAGTTCATTCTGTCACTCCACTAATAGTAATGTAGCCATCTTCTCCATGGTCACACTCCAATATTGGGTCCAAATATCTGTCCTGCCTCATTTGCATCTGCCATCATGGAATTAAATTATTCAGTCAGGTCTCAGAACCCAGAGTCAGTCTTGGGGAAACAGTGAAAAAAGAGTATTGAAGGAAGAGACCCATGCAACCTTCCACAGACATCCTCTTCCAGGAGTCACTTTGTGCATACAGCATCTACAGAGCTGTTCAGCCACTGCCATCAGAGGAATACTGCTGACCTGGGATGGGTCCTTGTGGCAGAAGAATTCAGTTTTGCCAAAGCTTCTGAGAAGTGTGACTCTGCTTTGAGGCCCACAACCATTATCCGTCAGTCTGGATGTGGACACTAGTGTCTGCACTCAGATCATGAAGCCACTTTTGTTTTGCAATTGAGCAGTGTTTTAGGGGTAAAACAAGAAAAAAAAAAAAAAAGAGAAACCTTTAAACACAGCCTGGCAATGAACCCATGACCTACAAGAATCTGTAGTCCATTAGCAATCAGTGACCCATCAAGTTCTTTGCTTTACAGTCCTCATTATCTCACAGTTGATTGAACTCATGCAACATGACATTTATTTATTAATTTACTTGGGAAAAAAAGGACATTAGGACTATTTAAAAAAGGGACTAACTCAGTTATTCTAAGAACCTCATTTTTCTAAGTCTGTCATTTAAAACCAAATAATATAATTATTTGCAATTTTCCTTGTAATTCTGTGTTGTCTAATGGAAATCTCATTGATTGCCTTACACATGCCTTATAAGACATTTTTCACCTGTTCTGACATTTGAAGTCTTTCTCTGGACACAGTACCTACCCAAGAAGACTCACTTAAAAGGAAAAACGGGCTACTGTGTTCTCCAGCTCAAACTTCTTCCTGAATGTAAAGATTAACATTAAAGCAGCAGCAGCTCTTTGCCCGCTTCCCTCCCTGAAAAGGAAACTGTCACTTCCAACTATTTCAGAATGTTAATTCTGTAAAAGAGCCATGCTACAACCCTGCAACAATGCACAGTTTATTCTGGGTGGCTTTGGAATTGCCTCTGACTCCTGCTCATTTCCCAATAATTACTGATAATTACACCACTCAAAACAAAATGAAACACAACAGACTCTTTCAAAACTGTAGAAACAAAGTTTGTCCAGAAGCTGACCTTCCCGTTTGGAGGTGAGAGGAAGTGTGCATGGAATTATATAGGCATGATGAGTTGCTTTCTAACTCATTTTGATAGAAATCAACAAGCATAGGCAGGAGGAAAACCAAGGCAGTAGCTTTAAGGAGCCCCAGGCAGCAAGCTACGTGCAGGCTTAGGTTTATTCAGTGGCTTTAGGAGCTGTCAATGTTCTGTCTCGCTTGTTATCTTAATATACTGCAACAATGGCAATGATAAACAACATACATTTAATATAAACCCTTCTTTGCTTGTTTATAGAAAGAGTTTCTTTGGTCAGCATATAAACGTCTTTGAGGTCTTTTTAAGGCTCATTGCCAGAGGAAAAAAAGGGGAAAAAAAGGCTGCTGGGGGAGCTGAGGAAGACCTGCCAAGTCTCACTTATACAGCAAAACAGTTTTTATGGCATTTCTACTTTTTCTGTAGACTGGTTTTACAGCATGTTTCAGCAAGACACTCAAAATTGCACCCATCCTAAGTTTCAGTCATCCTCATTTAAATCACCCTGGCAGAAGCAAGGACCTTGTAACTGCTTTTGAACTGCAGTGTAAGAGTTTTGGCAGAAAGAGGCCTTGGACTTGTGATGCTGCATTCACATCCATATAAGAGCTGAGGCACAAAACAGCCTTGGAGCTATGATGCCGCATTCCTCGCGGGGTGTGTGTGCAGGCATCAGTGGGCCTTGGAGCTGTGACATTCGGGCAGGCGCTTTAACACTGTACTTACTTCAGCGCAAGAAGTGATGGACAGAAGGGCCTTGGATTTCAGACAGTAGACACGGAGCAGTGTTCATGTACATTGTTCACATGCACAAGTATTCTGTGAGCCACTGGGGTCCCACAGTTCCCTCGAACATTTAAAAAGCGAATCAAAATCCCTTTTCGTATGAAGGCTGTATCAATAACTTTGAGATATTGCTATACCACCTTTAAAGGCAATAGAAAGCAACCAGCTGAATTCCTCAGCTTTTCAAAAATAGCTCCACAGCTGGTTAGATTCATTTGTTTTCCTTTTGGCATTCCTTCCCTGGATTCAGTAAGCATGATCAGCTGCTATCCGCTGGAAGCACTATAGAAACAGGTCTATTATTATTATTATTTATCAATTGTAAATACCAACAATGTGCTGCATCGCAGTTTGTCATACAGTGAGCAGATGGTTTGTTATGAGGTTCACATTCTGGAGCTCCAGAGATACTGCATCTGATTTGCCAACCCCATAACTCCCGCGAACACTATGGAATAGTTGATGAATACTGGATTCAGCATTGTCAATACCTACAATTTTATTGTGTCCCACAATGGCTAAGAAATATTTTAATACTTCTGTGGAAGCTATGCTGCTCCTCAAACAGAAGACAAGGGCTTGATGCAGAAATGATTGAATGGAGATTTTTGGTTTGTCTTATGCAGAAGCTCAGAGAAGATGACTGTGAAAGTCTTCTCTGGTTCTAAATGCATGACCATGACTTTGGAGTTTTTCTGATTGTAAGAATTCTAAAAACCTAAGAATGTAGACTTTTTAATACAGATATGTCTAGCTCTTCCAGTTGTAGGTCAAATGTGAAAATAAGAACCTCAGAGCCACCAAACGATGCTCACAGACCTGTGAAATCCTCCCCCCTCCCCCCAACATACACACACACAATGTTACTTTTAATGTAATTATCATAAAGCTAAAAATCAGGGAGGGAGGGCTCTCACTCATAGTTCTGCCTGACCACATAACTGTGTAGTAGGTAATACCATTTAAACCAAAATAATTCAATGTCTGTGAAACAAGGATAATACCAGCCTGATTTTACTTAAGAGAGTCAAATGTAATAATGAAAAAAATTCTTCTGTCAATTAGCAGAGCAGTAATTTTAGGCAGGATCCTGTTAGTGTGCCATCCTCGTAGATTTTAGTTCAAAGTTCACATTTAATCAGTGGTGGAAGACTAAAGGAGCCTGTAGTTGGTGTTGACGTATGGTGCTTAGTCATTCACTAGAGAAAGGAGAGCATAACCAGCAGAAATCACATTTGATCTGTCAGCACTGTCCACCAGAAAGAACAACAAAACCATCAGAAATAAATCACAGTAAAAAGAAGCAAAGAAGAGATGTCTTCTTCACAAGGCTCCAAAGTATATTTACTGAGTATAAGATGCATGGCATGGGTTCCAAAAACATCACTTGTGATCCAAGACCTGGACTTCTCCTACCTAACTTGAGTAGGTTTATGCTCCTTTCTTAGTCAATAGCAAGAAATAGGCATCTCAATCTATCAGGCATTTGGACTGAATTTCGCAGTGGCATATTTTTCCCTGTTAGACTGTAGCTAGACCGTAACTAGACTGTATGAATCCACCTGTAAAGTCAGTACGGTTCAAAATCTGATATTAGCTGACATATCCTCTGATACTGCTAGCCCTCATTTCAGGTGACATCTGATACTTTCAGAAAAGAACTGGAAGGTAATAACAGTGGCAGAAACAAGTTCATGCATTGCAGGAACATTGGAGAATAAGTACAAGGCTGGCCCTCTGAAGCCAGCGACGTTCCCTGCGAGAAGTTCATGGAAACTTGAGCTGCTGGAGGCACTTGTGACCACATGTATTTAGGGACCAGAGTAAAAGGATGAAGCGATGCAGGGTTAGACTGCAAGCTGCTTGAGAGGTCTCTATTTCTTAGTTGCTCTACTAGTTCCTCATTTTTTCTATTCTATTAGTCTTTTGGCATTAAGTTGAGAAACTTACCTGAAAGAAGGATGATTTATGTAGCTGCATTTAAGGTGTTCTGAAAACAAGGTGAAACAGATGAACAGTGTGTAAAGAAATGGCTGTGGTTAAAAAATGAAAACAATGAAAACCACACAGAGTTATGTGTAGAATACTAGCCATAATTAACTTCAATGAAAAAGTAATGGCTTTGACATTCTTGTGAAAAAACCTGTCGTGCTGTGGTTTTATGCTATAATTTTAAAGAATTTCAAAAAACCTTGATTGTTTTAACTGGAAAAATAGGTTTTCAGTCTTTAACAATTTCCATTTTCTTCAAGACTGAGTTGTTACTCACAATGAAGACTTGATGGAAATATTTAAAAAATATACAAATTACTATCTTATCTAAGATTGACTTTCACTTCAGAGGGCCAAAAGAAGAAAAAAAGACCTCTCATTTTCAGGGTTGTCAGAAAAGAAGGCCCAATCCACAAGAAAGTAAGACACAAGAAGTTAACCTATTTAGGCAGACAGCAGTGAGCTGGAGGAATAATTGTTTCCTGTGTTTGGTAGCATCATGTCAACCTGGGCAATATACTTTTGAATAAACCTGAGAATACAGGTTTTGGGAAGAAATAATTGGATGGTTTTGCCTATGGCAACAATGAAGAAGCAACCACAGAAAAATATTATCTTGCAAGGATCAGTGATATGGCTATGAATGAGTTTTTCATAATGCGGTGCCTCTCCATCATGAAATGACTCCTAGTTTTCGTTGCTTGCAGCAGCTACACAGAAGTATGACACTTTAAGCTGGACTAATAGCAACTTAAGTATTGTATATCATAATGTAAACTGAGGCAAGTGACACAGTACATTTAATTTCTTAGAGAGGAAGAAGTAAGCTGTGTTTCCCAGGAGGAGTTTGGCAGTGAGGAAGTACAACTCTACAGAGGAGAAAGGGGCAGAAACTGAAGTCACCCTGATGAAATGGGCACAGCAGCTAAACTGAAACCTCCTGCATAGCTGTTGAAGGGAAATGCCCAAAGTTTCTGTGTGTCAGTGATGAGGCAGGCAGGCAGGACGTTTCTAGAGGATGAGGGGTCTCAGCATTGGGAACCATGTAACAGGGAAATGTGTACATGCAAAAGAGGAGCAGGAAATAGGATGTTTTGAGGGAAACAGAGGAAGGAAACTGAGAGGCAGAGAAACAAGAGAAGGGGAAGAGAGGAAGAAAGCATATGGGGGAAGAAATGAAATTAGGAAATGGCCTTATTAACTATTATGAGATCTGGGGTTTTGGCAGCTAAAAAGAAAAGTGGGGTTTTTTTCTTGTTCTTACAGTTCCATTTAAGTCACTGCTAAAGTTACCACAGGAATGCAAAAATGGGAGTTTCCCAAGACAGTCTCTGTACTAATTAATTGAATTCGAGAAACCATTGTGAAACTCTTGTACTCAATATTCTGAGGGTTTCTGAAGTCATTTCAGATAAATAAGGTAGGCTTATACTTGTGTTTCATACCAATGCATTATTTCCTTGCAATTACTGTTACTCTACCCATAGAGACCCATAGCTTTATGATGTCAGATATTCCAGATGAATAGATAGGATGAAAGTTTTGGTTTATTTTTTTTAAACAGGATTTGTCACCAGAGACTTCTTTAAAAAATTAGACCATAACCAAAATAATTCACTGTGTTTAACTGGCAGCAGTTTAAAATGTCAAAACCCTAATCAATAACTTTTTTAGAGGGATCTAAGGTAAGATGTTATGTCTATGGCATACATACACAGAGCAGTGATGTTAGCCTACTCCTTTCTTTAAAAATGGAAAGAGTAACATTTCTGACACCACTCACCTATCCTGGGCGCAATATCCAGCCCATCAGTGCTGTGCAGAGTGACTCACAGAGCATGTGGTCCTCCAGCTAAAATACAATGTCTGAGATGTTGTGTCTACTTCACAGTTCCTTTGCCTCCTCCAGGGTGTGTGTATGTGTATATGAAAAATACACCAGGACAAAATATCATACGATCATATTGAATCACTCCTGCTCTTTTCTCACACAGTTGAACATCCTGACACATTGTAAACTCAGCTGAATGTACACCAGGACACAGCAATCTGCTGCTTCTGCAGCACTGACATTTCGCTATGAACTCCCTAACCATCGCAGCAGAGACTGGAAGAGGGTTATGAGGCTATTTCCTGACTTTTTATTTTTCTGATCATTTAGGATAACTTAACTTGGTATTCTTATAAGCTATGAATTAAGAAAATGGAGTCATGCTGACTTCATATATACTTCAGGCTTAAAAACTTTAGTCTTTAGTCTTATATTATGGGTTAGGAGCTTACTACACATATTTACCCATAAAAAATCTAAGAATAAATGTGACGATGAAACACAAGATGGGACAAATTTGCTCTCAGTGGTACTAGTATCACCCTATTGTTGCTAAGACATGGCCAAGGACCAAATTTTTCCCCATAGTGTGAACTGTTTTTGATAGCCCCAGAACACATGCAAAGGATGAGAGAAACCTTTATGCACCATAAATACCCTTCCTCTGTTTTGTGGTAATAATGCATCATAAAAATAGTTATGACTTAGCCATCTCAGCTTCCCTCCAGTTTTATTAGCTTTCTTTTAACCATTAAATGTTAATGCAACTTCAAAGGTGGAACTCAGAGCAGCTGAACTCAGCTTCGTGCATATAGCTCCATATTTCAATTAGTGATGGGCTGCCTCAAAAGGTTCAGGTTTCTGTTTAGGACACAGGACTAGAAGAAACCTTGCAGTGAATCTCCACCATCACAGGCAAACATGTTGCTTACAGACTATTCATAAATACTTTACTTCTTCATTTCAAACGAAGTTTAGAAATTGTCTCCCACTATTCCACTCTGAAAGGCACCCTAGAACCGCATTTCTCTGCTCATTCTTCAGTTTTCTCCTGTTATCCTGCTTAAACGTACTTTATGACCAGTCCTGCTCACTTCTTGCAGAATCAGCTAACCCTTGGCTTTGTACCTCTTCTTTCTTCACACTGTTTAACCTACCGAAGTATAAAAACCTGGAAACGTTCACACTGGTCTAAAGAAAGAGATACAGAAAATATCTCCTTTGTGACAAGATGAACAAAAGACACACAGAGAGAGGGTGTGTGGAGAGAGAATATGAGGGACAAGTACAGACTGATCCTGCTTATCAAATATTTCTCAGTTTCTGGCAACCAGCATTTTAAGTTTGAGTTGGAAGCAGCATACAGACCACTGTGATTAATAGCCCCTCTGCTATGAATCTGTTGAATCCTTTGTGAATCCAGTGATAATTTTAGCTTCCACAACATCCTGTGGCAATGAATTCCACAAAGTAATTATGCACTGTAAAGAAAAGTACTTCTTTTGTTTGTTTTTAAGGTCCTGGTCACCCCTAGCTCTTCTCATAAAGTAACAGTGGACAGTCATTCCCTAGAAACATTTTCCATATCTTTTCCAATTTGATAGATGCCAATCAAATAGATAGACCCTAGTCTATAGTCAGTAGATAGACGCCAATGTATAGACAGATAGACAGTGGGATAGACCCCATTTTCAAGCGTTTCTTTTCAAAGCTGATTGGTTCTAGTTTTCCCTTATATAGATGGCAAAGTAAGTTTAACCCACTTACAGGTGGGATTGCTGTAACTACACACAGGACTGAAAACAGATTACTATAACCCCCATCTCTGTGAAATGGGTATTTATCCAGTTTCGGTCTTGTCTTTTCTTAATAATCCTAACATTTTTTCTGGGTCACAAGCTACTGAGCAGAAGTTATCAGGGAACCATCTACATACACTGTTATTAAGATCTCTTTCCTGCATAGCAATGGCTACCTTAGATTCTGATATTCTGTATATATAACTGTCGGGGGAGAGGGGCTGTGTGCCTTACTTTGTCTTTATCGACAATTAATTTCATATGCTTTTTTGTTGTTCAATCACTCAGCATCATGAGATCCTTCTGCAACCCTTCACAGTCAGGTTTAGCTTTGAGTACCCTGAATAATTTTGTTTCATAAGGAAACTTTATCACTTCATTATTCAACATAATTTTCAGATCATTTATGAATATGTTGAACAGTACATATCATAGCAGAGATGCTGGGAGACTCACTTGATAATCTCCCTCGATTTATTCCTACCTTTTGTTTCCTAATTGTTAACCAGTTAATAATTCTGCAAGAAGACCTTTCCTCTGATCCCATGACAGCTTAAATTTCCTTGAGAGTCTTCAGTGATGGTCCCTGTCAAAATCTTTTAGGAATTTCAAGCATACTGTGTCAGCTTCTTCATATGTTCATTGACTTTCCTCTACAAAAATCTTTCTGAAGCTTTCCAACTATACAGGAGTGAGATCCAGCCTGCTTAAATCCTATGTTTAAAACATAAGTCTCAAACAGCAATTAAGTTTTTAACTTTCCACCTAATGCTAAAAATTATTTTGATTTATCAGGAAAGTTCCTTGGGTGCTTAACTTTAGTCACATCTGCATGGCCAGAAGGGCACGTCCCAGTTGGGTATACCTACGCCACACCTACAGACCTGTCAAAATCCAGTCTAATGCTACCTTTCACATAGACTAGTTGACAAATTACTCACCCAGAGTGCAGACAAACTGAGTATAGGGCATCCTGCAGTCTTGAGAAGGACAGAGCCTATGCTCCAGGTTCATGCATCAGCCACTAGATGATGCCATATCCTGGGCACAAACACACACCAGCCCTCTCTCATCCTCCTTCTTAAACTCCCTTTGTATAGACATGTATTCAAGAATCTTGGGTTGAAGAGAGCAAGAAAGAAGGAAAATAACTAGTGCTAGTGCTAAGTAAAGATAGGAGAAGACTTGGGATTCCCAGTGTCCCTTTGACTTTCTCAGTCTTCCCTTATTTTTGAAGATAAATTCAAGGTCTTTACTGTCTTCTTTAAAACAGGTTTTCTGCCTCCTCAGTCATCATCTTCTGCTCTTGCTCCCTATCAAACATGAGAGATGATTGGTGCTTTCTGTATGAAATCATACCAGTGCCTTATGCAAGGGTATTATAGCTTCCTTATCTGTACTGGGAATATCCACCCTGCTACAAGCAAGACAATCCATGTAGTCTGATCACATGCATGTCCATACCTTTATATCAATCAATCATCTTGGTCTAAAAAACGAGAACAAAAATCTGTATTTTCATTTGAACCTCGTTTCTTTCCCCACTTCATAGAAAGTTTACTTCTTTTTTCTATTCATATGGCTGAGAAGCTTTGTAGTATTTGTTTTAACTTCCTTTGCAATGACAAGCTGAATTAGACCTCTGGCAAGAGTTTTGGACTTTATTCTTAAATCTCCTGTTCTCCAAGATGTAGCTTTCATGATTTTTCCACTCCTTATAGAGTCTTATTATTCCTAAATACTTCTTATGTGATTATTCATTCAATTATAAATGGAGCCTTTCTAATCTTATTTAAAATTCCTCTTATCCTTAAAAATTCCTGATAGTTTAGACTGATTGAAAGAAATTTCAGTCAGCTTCACATTTAAGTTCCTAATCTCTGCATATCTGTTGGCTTCACTAGTTAGGTCTCTTAATTTCTCATATTTGTCCTCTCAGATAGGAACCTTGATCTGTTTTCTATACATTCCGTAATGTAATTTAATTGGAATAATCTTGATGTAACTTAATTCAAGTTTTTTTCTATGGCCACGTCTTCTATAACATCCTTGGTTTACCAAAGCAGATTCAGAAATAGATTTATTCCCTATACAGTCATGAAACCAGTAAAATGTAAAACTATCTACTAATACATCCAGGAATAACTGAGTTCTACCAAGATTAGTTACTCAAGTTTTTGAGTTAGTTGAGTTGCTGAGAAATTACTCATTTGTTACTCGTTTTATAACTGGGAAGTTTTCCCACAATGACACAATTCCCAGTAGTATTAATCACTGTAACAATTTCAAGACATTTCTACATCCATATCCAATTTTGATCCTGGAATCTATAGCAGGTTCTTAGTACCACCTCTAGAGAACCTGTTTTAGAGAACATTTAAAGCAATTTTAATCCAAATTAAATGCCTGTGAGTCCTTTTTTAGCTATATTGCTTCATTGAGATAGAATGCCAATCCACTACTTTTAACTTTATTTCTGTCCTACCTGAAGAAATTACACTTTTCAGTGCCCTTGAGTATATTTAATTAAGGAAGATATTTCACAATGTTTTTGAAATCCTTGTAATAATAATTTTATTATCTAGACACCACCATCTTATTGCCCAGACTCCTTGCTTTAATAGGGGAATATTTCCATTTCTTTTATATTTCATTCTCCTTAGTGAGTCTTTAAACTGACTGTTGACTATCAGACTGCAGTTCCTAGAAGTATCAACACTTTCTTTTCTCTTCCAATCAATATTCTGGTAATCATCTAGCATGCTTTTGCTCATCATGAAAATTTTTGTCATGGCTTGGTCAATGGGATGATGCCTGTTGCCCATCTCCAAGACTGTCCTCCTGTGTCCCTAACACACAATACAGACAGGCCAACAAATAAATTTATCTTTGGAAATTCAGAGCAGCTTGGGCTGTTGAGGGGAGAGGCAGGCTGGCTGCAAAGGGGAGGACATGAAAGGCATTTGGAGGAGAAGGAAAGCACTGGAACAGCCTTGGTGGTATGGAAATGGAGTGGGATGGGCAAAATGGACCATGAATCTGAAGGTGAGAGAGGATTGTGGCACTAAGAGATAAACAGACTGATCAGAGAGGAAAAAACAGGACTTAAAAGATGTGCTAGGAAGATGTGACTGGAATTATGAGAAGGAGAGAAGATACGTAGCTTGGGACTGGTGTAAATATAGTTTGAAGGAAATGAAGAGGCACTGGGGTGATGGGACTAAACAGAAACCTTGGATTCCTGTGCTTCTGTGTTCCTCTGTTGTGAGCAAATATCTTTCAAACTCACTGAAGAGGAGTGCTCTCCACTGGCTGGCCCACATGCAGGATGACAACCTGCCAGCTGATGAACCATGTGACATCCAGTTTAAATCTCTTGATAGAATATTTATTATTATTATTATTATTATTTTTATTATTATTATTATTTTGGGAAGTTAAGAATTTGGGAAGCTTTACACTGAAACTCATGACATTAACAAAGCATTAAGACAAACATTTATCAAGTAAAGATCTACCATCCACATATGCAAACTCTGCATACTGCTAAAGCTTTAAATCATACAATTGCATACCATGTTTCTAAGGACTGAAAGATTGCCAATATTCTATGTAGATTCTGTGCAGTCCTACAGTGAGAGCTTTTTCTCTCACTTTCAGTTTCTCTCTCTTAAACATATGTACAGATAAAGGTGCATATATGTGTTCATTTTCTGGTGCTGGGTACAATTCCAGCTTATTTCTCTGATAAATAAACCAAACTTTTTTGACTTCAGAAGAAAAAAAAACCACATCACTTTACAGTAGTCACTGTAATAGTGATAATAATTAATTCATCATTTAATGCAGATGCAGCATACACTTCCACCAGAGTTTAGCAGAATTAATATAGATTTAAGTCACCATGTCCTTTGTGTTGCATGTCTTACTTTCAAATTTACTAGTTTTAACTGAACAATGGTGATGGTAATTCCTATGACTAGTTATGGCAAATGTATTCAGAAGGATAAATAAAGGGCTTTCATCTCCTCTACAGGTCTGCCTAACTTTGCCATTTAATAATACCAGAAAATCCATCATATTAAAAACACTGACATCGTCAGGTTCCCTGGGTAAAACAATAAGGAATGAACAAACTCTACACAGAGGTGATTGAATGTCATTCCCTTCTGCATCACAGACTTGAGATAAGATTATGTGTAAAGTTAAAATGCCAGATTTTTTTTTAAGACTTCCCTTTACATTTTAAATTTAATTTTCAGAAAGATAAAAGAAATAATTATTAAATGTTAAAATTAATTTTTAAATCAGTTGGGGTAATATTCAACTTATCTGACAATAACAGTCTAAATGCAAGTTGGATAGTCTCAGATAGTTATCTTTGCTCCTTGAGCTGTAGACAATTCTAGAAAGTATTCCTCCTAAGAAAAACATCAAACATAATAAGGTTGAAACTTTCTGGAGATGTTGATTTCTGTCTGCTAAGTGTAGAGGGAGCCCAAGTGATCAGGATTAGATCACAACCATGTCTTTTAGAGTGAAAAATATTTCAACAATTTCTTCCTTTGTGTTCTCATATATTCACAAAAAAAATGGTGGGTTTGTATCATAAATTATGTTTTAAGACTGTAATCCACAGTGACCTATCACAGGTTACTGATTGGAATCATATGTATGTTAGTATTACAATTAATTCCCCCATTTTTCAGATAAAGCATAATTGTGTCAGAATCAGAGAGTCAAAAGGACTAAAACTCCAAAATGAAATATATTTTTCTGGTGATAAATCCAGATGTCTTTCTTTCATGAGGAAACACTTGTGTGACAGCCATTGTTTTCTCCATAAAGTACAATACGCGTGTCTATTTTTTTCATTTTGATTCATCAGAAACTTATGGCAGTGAGCAACTTTTAACCAAACAGTGATGACTGGTGGGGAGTGTGTGTTACAGGAACTGTGTTTTATTCCAGAGAGTTTGCAAAAAAAATCCTTTTGTTCAGGTAGTTACAGCCTCTATGTTTTTAACAGTTTATTACCCCATTTCTTCAAACAAACAAGATTTTCTTATATAATTTTCTCTTCTTTCATGTCCTTCTCCCTTTTTATGCCTTGCATCTTCATCTGCTGTTTTCTAATTGCTAGGGAAGGCAGACAAGATGCCCCATTGGGAACAGATGGCTTTCTGGAAATCTACCAACAAGGACTACTCCTGGAATAGATTTCATCTGCAGGCCCCACACAGAGGTAATATATGATACCTACAAATAGATAGTGCTCCAAAGGCTTAGGAAGGAAAAAAATATATCCTGCTGGAGTTCTTAAGCCTGTTGTGACCACAACTTGCCAACAGAAAGGCAGGAATAAAAACGAATCCTATATATAGCATTCAATTTTTGAAGTTAATTTTCTTTACTTCCATATTAGTCCCTGAGATAGGGACAGCAATGCTTAAAATGCATTGTTTCTAAAGGGCTGGTTTTTACTTCTCAATGGTGAATTTAATACAAAATTTGAAATCAGCTATAAAGTTATGCTGTTCTACAAAAATGGTGTGAGATTTAAGATAATAGATGAAGAGAGTGCTAAAGTCTACACAGGAGTAAGAATAAATAATATAGGAACAAATATGTTGGATTACAGTATGTGGGAAGAATTGTCTTTGTCAATGTTATGTCTTTCTCTTCTGTGTTCTGCACCTTTACTTTCTTTCATCATAGGCAGGAGAGATACTATTTGTAACATTTTATAAAATGCATATTTGTTTTGGTTTGGTTTTCCTCAATCTAAAATAAAATTGATGATAACCATATTGTATACAGCTATTCTGTGTGTCTGGAAAATATTATTCTGAGGTTATGGATGGAGCTATAAAACTGAGAGATCAGAGATATACTGTTTATGGTAAAAAAATACAAACTACAAATAGTAAAGTGACAACAGTACTCTGTATCCTCAGGATTCTAACCTCAGCCTTGAAATAATGTGTGGTTTACTTATTGTTCCTGCCCACAAAGCAAAATGAATATTAAGGAACTTCATTTTTCATTATTTATGAAACAAAAAAAAAATGTTCTGTCTTTTTTGGCTATGGATAAGAGTTACTGAAAAGGAATGCTAAAAATTCAAATACTAGAATGCAAGTACTGGAAAGAAAATATCAATGTTACTAATTTTATCATAGTTTTTAACAATTAGGACATGTTGGTGTTTTGAGGAGGAAAAATGGCTTGACTGCTTTTTGCCCAAGTGGGTTCATGATAGGGTTACCAATGTTATGAACACTTTTGGAAACTTGAAGCTGTTCCTTTTTATTATAAAGAGAAACTGTATGGAACACTTGGAAAAAAAATCACCAATTAGATGCATGTTAGCAGTACAAGAAAAAAAAACAGACAGGAAGATACAACCTTTTGATAGAGGAAGAAAAAGTGATACTTGCTTTCCTTAGGAGTATTCAGGAGAAATAGCAAACATGGAATAGGAAGTATTAGTCAGAGTATTTATATTATCTTTACAATATAAACTAGAAACAGCTACTCAGGTTATAAAGGGGAGTAACTATAGAAATCTCATGTGGGGAAAGAAATATTCTTCAATTTTGAGGCAATCTTTGGACATTTTTACCTACCCACTATTTGATTAAAGCTCATTTTGTTTTTGAGATAAGAAGCTATCAATTAAGGGGAAGATGCCAAGCTCTGCACATAAGCCACATGCAGAAAACCATGGCATGACTGGTATTGGGTATGAAATCTGCTTTTTCAACCTGGGTGAGTGGTTTCTTCTAGCCTGAAACAGCTGTACAGTGCAGTAATAGTGCTTCTCTCCTGCTCCAGGACTTGACATGACCACCACAGCTTGGTCACATGAGCTTCTGGAGCAGGAGGAAAGCAGCAGCAAAGTATCCAGAAGGAAGTGACAGTCAATGAGCATATTTCCCATAAGCAGCCTTGCATCAAGCACTTTCCCCCATCATGTAGCCAGAATACCCTGCCTTGGAGCACATGCTATGGCATATCTGTTTATGCCTATCACACAAAACAGTTCATCGTACGGCTGGAGGCTCATCATCTTTGTGAGACCTGATGCATGAGTCTTGCATACCAGGATTTCAGAAATTTGAAAGGACTTACAGTATCTTGCCTCTATTAAAATTGTTTAAGTAAACAGAAAAGCAGGTCATCAAGGATTTATCTGACCAAAGGTACTTGTCTGGGGTGCATCTCATCTTTATGTAGATGACTAGCAGAGGTCAGATGAATTTCACTCAAATGACTGGAAATGGTTTGTTAACTTCAGTCTGACTCTGAACTGTGCCACGGTATTATTATTTACATTCTTGTACCATGTACATTGTGTCATCCTACTTATCCTACATGTGTACAAGTAGAGTCTTTACAATCTTATAATAAGTTAATGGACACTACAACGCATAACTGAGAGTTAAATAATAATAAATAATAAATAATTAATAATTAATAATAATAAAGGAATTCCCAGTTAGATCTGGTCACTATGAGCCACGTAGAACCATTACAGATCACCAGCAGCTTTTACACAGTCAAGACTGTTGCTGCAGAAATGAGGGAAGGGCTTGAAGGAAGATGTTGAAGTGTTTTTGCAAACGTGCTGGGGCAGGGAGTGTAGGAATGACTTTTCCATTGATGCCAGTGTGTGAAAAACATCTCTGTAAGTGTGGTTCCTTTTTTATGCACCTCAAAGGAATGTGCAGACTGCACTAGTAATTTGACTAAAAGATCTGAAATTGTCTTGTGAATGTTTTATTGACAAAATGTACTAGATTAGAACATAAAGGAGTATATCATAAGCAGCAGAGGTATAATTTCCTGCGGATCATTGTATTAGTTTGTCTCATAAAGACATCATCAAAGACATTAGATATTATCCATTAAGAGAAGGGCTGTCCATGTTCTCAGACGGTTCTTCCACTGCCTTTTCCAATGATGGTAAGGTCGGGGGGTGGAAAGTGCAAGTAATTTTCCACAGATAGCTTTCTCCACAAAAGCTGTATCAGCTGAGGCTTTTGTCAGAGGAACGCTTACTTGATCAGCCATGACTTCTATCTCTGCTGATCTTGGTTGTGTTTGAGTCACCAGTCTACAGGTAAAAAGCTCTTCCCAGCAATTCATTTCTTTGAGATTATAATCTTGAAACTGAAGCAAGACTATGGTGCTGCATTTCCCAGTCTCTTAACAATCTCTGTCAGGAAAAGTAGATTGATGTTGTTCCATTTCCTTTTATTATAGCTTTTGGCATGAGAGGAAGTGGAATCTTTGCTCTTAACTCTTGGCCGGCAATCATAGCTTTCTGAGGAACAGAGCCTTGAATACAGTAATTAAAATTCAATGCAACTATTACAGTAATGTGCGTTAATTTGGGCATGTTAAACTACTAAGTGTATGAGGGATATATTCTTATAATTGGCAAAAACAAGGACATCATCTTTAGCAGTGTTACAGATGCTGTTAAGCAGAAACTGTGAACTAAATAACGTTAATAAACAGGATTATGTAGTAATTTTGTCAGTGGCAGGGAATTTGTCTTGATAATGCAGGGTATCCCATCTTTTCCAAAGTTTTTACACTTCCAATCTAGGTTGGAATTCTGATTTCTAACAACTCAGAGTTGTTAATTCTGAGTCCAAGTAGTGGGCTGTTAAGGAAGAGCTAGAGACAAAAGTGATCAGGAGAAGATCTTAAAGGTTTTCCTGGGCTTCAGCTTTTGTGGGTCATAACTTTTAAGCTCTAGCTCAATAATGAAACTTCTATAGTTTTGACATCTCAGCTCAGATCTGCCTAAAATATTAGTCTGAGATGCATGTTGTTCAGATTCAAGAAGAGTTCTTGTTTTCTAATAACACATTGTTCATGCTTTGAAATGCATGCATTTAATCTGCAGAATTTCTTTATATTCTTCTGTATTCGCTATGGAAAATACCTGATGTATTACAATTGCTGGAATAACATTCTAGCATATACGTATAGTCATTTGAAAGTTTTTAGTGGCCACTCTAAGGCACTGTAACAGAAAAACAAATGCAATATCTAATTAATCACTCATTATTGATGGAATAATTAATAGGTAAGTCAAGAGAAAAAAATCAAGCTTCCTGAAACCTGAAATTTACAAGGTAAATTTTGTCTATTCTTCATCTGTTATAGTAGATAATTATTGAAAGTTACTGCCTTCATCTTTAAATGGATACTATCATTTGAAATAACTTGTTGTGAGAGCTACTGTGTAAAATTTAGGAATGAGAATGCAAAAAGTTAATTGAACATGTGTTCTGTAGTCAAACTGGTAAAATAGTTCAATACCTTTTAGGAAAGAAATAAGAAATGCAAATTGCTTTTGTTTTCCACAAAATCATTCGAATTAGGATAAATATGATCTATTAGGTTAACTTGGCTGGTAAGATTATTCCAACAATTATTTTCAAATCTGGATTTAAATGAACCACGTGAAGCCAGATTGTCCTCCACATACCTTAGAGACACGCAGCATGCTTCCAACAATTCATACAGCCAATGGCCATTCCTTGATTCCCAGTGAATCACTCTAGTCTCCCCTGTCATGGAAGTGTTTTTATTTTATGACAAAATGTAGGTTTTCCATATCAAAACATAGATGGAAATCTGGTCATTAGTATATCATTAGTATATCTGACCTAGATATTATCTGCACACCACAACATATGATTGACCATGTGTCTCACAGGACTCAAATTTCTTCAATTTATTACATATTGTTAAATAAAGTGATATTTCTATCACATGATGAGAGGTAGGCAGTGTCATGTGCTTGAATTACTCTGTAAGAACCTATCCTAAGGTGCAGCACTGCAGGGTTACCTCATCATTGTATAGCCAATTAATCTTTGCTATTAGAATAGCCTTTTTCCAAATTCATCCAAGATTTGCCTTTTTCCATTTCCATTGTGTTATTCTCTTTGGATATTCTTACTATTTAGTGTTCTCTTCAGTATCTACTCCTCAAATATTTATGTAGAGCTAGCAAATACCATTTTAGTTTTCTGTAACCAAGCAGCTATATTCCACTTGTAAGAGCCTTCCATCTGAAATAACACTTTCATCTGCACAGCTGTTTATACTTTTCCTCTTTGATCTTCCTTTGTTTGTTTACAGCTTTCTCATATTTTAGAGCCCATATCATACACTCCTTACTGCTCTAGAGAAAAAAATTATCTCCAATGTCTATTACCCATTATTTAAGTCATGCTGAGTTATTTTGCTGTGAGGTGTGTTAACATAAATATCCCAATTTCATTTACCAACTTACAGATCTAGAGGTCTACAAAGTAGCCATAGAAATAGCTAAGCTAACTTCAAATAGGCAACAGGACTCTCTGTAGTTAGAAAAAAGCTCAGTGAAAGGGAAAGCTCTCACTTAAAGATTTCATGCTAAATCATTCTTACATGTAGTCTTTCCTATATATGCTCTGCTCTCTTGTCAAATTCAGAGAATATCCAAGAAGTTTAACCCTGGGATAAAATCCAGTGTGCAGGCTTTTTTGTTCTATCAGTAGTCTACAACAAGTTAATGTAAGTTACAACCAAAAAAAATGAGGCTGGCTGCTTGAATTACTCAGTGTCCTGAAGCAAGATGATTTTGAGAATTTGCAAAGAAATTAATGGTTACTGCAAAGGAGAGTTGAAATTGGCGTATATTGTGTTTCTAATATGATATCCACACAATCGTCCACCTCAATCCAGCATGAAATGTTTATTTACAGTAGCTACAAAATGCAATATTTCCATGTATCTTCTTTCTGATGTAATCCATAGATCACACTCGTCTGCTATTTAGGGTTTCAATTTTTTCCCTAAGATCTCAAATAAAAACACCTTTCATCAATTGTCAATTTTGAAAGAAGTTACCACCATTTATCAAATATGATTTTAAAATAACATGAAGGAGAATGTAAAGAAGATGTTCCTAATACTAAAATACCAAAAGATGAAGTTTTAATAGATATTAAACAGCTTTGCTCTCAGTCTTAGGTAAGCAAGTACATTGTGACTTCATTTAACACTTTATAGTCATTGCCAACAAGAACTCATTAGCAGTCTTTCATTTACAGGAAGTTAAACAAGGTTGAATGAATGAAATAATACTTTTCATGAAAATGTATCATCTATTTATCGATCTACAAACATAATTCATTGTTTTATAAGCAACACAAATGTTTCAAAAATTCAGTTAGGATCCTGAAATGGAGTAAACTAATCTTTTCTATTGCAGTTAAGTTGAAATTCTTTATCCCTCTTTTCTGGACCTAAATTGCATCAGTTCTTACTGTCCAAGAAATAATATTTTTTCTGCTTTTATATTTAGGATTAGAGGCCTGGTCAGAAAAAAAAAAAGTAAAAAAATTAAAGGAAGTATAAAAAAGAACAACTTATATAATGAAATTGAAATCAAATGTTGACACCACCCAAAAAGGTGGGTGTTGTTCAGAAATTTTAATTGATTTAATGTTTTTTGCTTTTTTAAAGACTAAAACAAACTTGTACCAAAAAAAAAAAAAAAAACCAAACACAAAACCCAAAGCAAAGCAAAGCAAAACAAAAACCCAATCAAAAATACCCAGAAGTGCTACATTCTGGTCAATTCTTTGATACTTTGATACCCTGTATCAGGAATCCCTATTACAAAGAGTAGGAGGGGAGGGCATTTTCAGCCGAAAAGTTCCTAGCCAACACTGAAATAGAACAGTGTGTCTAAAAAAAAAGCCTTTTTTTAGTGTAACCCCCCCCCCCTTTTGGGTTTGGGTTTTTTGTTTTTCTTTTTTTTTTTTTTTTTGTGATTAGGGGACCTGAATATCATACCTTCTTAAGGAAACCCTTCACATTTTAACTGATAGACAAGGGTAACTTTGAAGAGTCACTTAGAGGTATCTACAATGCTGACTGACTGCCTTCAAGGATCTTGAAGCTTTAAGCTGTGCAATGGTGGATCAGCAATGCCTAAACACCTGGGACTGAGCTCAGCACAATTTGCAGTTTCTCATTCTCTGTGTCTCATTAGAACTAGAGAGAATTTCTATCTGACTCACCTGGATCTGAAATCAAATCAATTAGCATTTTTAAAGTGCTCTGAGAACATCAGCTGATAAATTCCACAGAAAATAAAATAACCACATTAAAATTGTCAAACATTTCATGTACCTGGAAGTATCTTTAGAAATTACTTAAATAAGTTGAAAGGAAGACTCTATATCATAAAAATGTAAAATCAAAATAAACAGCCAGCCTTTGTTATACAGCATTACATAATTTTGGTTTACAGACGTATTCTGTTGCAGCTGATAATAAGCCATGCAGTGTGAATGTGAATGTAAATGAAGTGCTAAATGATGAATTACACCACTCCGATTACACATCAGAAACAACATCCTTTATCTAGGCTGTTAGTGCCAAGAATATTACTTAATACAACAGGAAGGGTTGAAGGGAAATGGGGAAAAATGCAGTGTAAGTACAGCATTATTCAATAGCAAATGCAATGAGTGGACAGGGTATTCTTTTGTATCAATTGTGTTCAGAGTACACATTTGCATTATTCTCTAGGTTCTTTTAAGATATTTTTGGAGAAAATGTTTGATGAAAGATTGTGTTTGATTCATTCCATATTTTCCTTTGGATCATCAATAAAAACCTTTAAACCAGATGGAAAGAAGAGGTAACCAATACCATAGCCTCAAACTAAGTACTCAGATCCTGACCTAGTTAAACACTTAAGCATATGTTTAGCTTTAAATATGTGTGTCCCATTTTGAGATTATTTGTGTGCTTAAAGTTAAGCACATATCCACATGCTTTGTTTATCAAAGCTGAACTGAGCCACATTCAAGCATAACACACATGTAATACTTAGACCTCTAAAACACTTAGCATAGTCCTAACCTTTTTTAGTCTAATTACCAGCCAAAAAGTATTCTCAATTAACTGACTTTCTGTATCTTCTCTGTTTCCAGCATGTTCCGCATTATCAATCTACTTCTTAATCAGCTCTTCATTCATTATAAGCATACATAACATTGCATGAAACATAAAGGAATTGTTTTGGTTTCCTCTCCTAAATCAACAAAAGTGTTTGTCCAAGGCCAGATGTTCTACACAAATGATTGCTCTTAGTCTCTAGTATCACTAAAGCAGAGGGCCATACCAATGAAATTCTTCCAAGCCTGGATTCTCTTTCTGTAAGTATTGTCACATGCTGATCACCACTGATACCTACAGAAAGTCCTTAAAGAGCTATTTCTATCTATCTTCTCTATTACTTTAACTTTCACTGAAAGAAGACACCCAGTGCGATCTCTGCAATAATTTCTGCTGTTTCAAGGAAAATATTCTATGTTGTATAACACATTTTGAATCTTTCTCAAATGAAGAGGACATTGTCACTGCTCATGTATTTCTGAGCCAGATAATCTGTCCTAAGTAAAAAAAACACCACTCATTATATGAGAGAGCCAATGGATTAAAGTGTCACTCCTGCTTGCTCAAATTCTCATAGTCCTTTCCACTGGGATAATAATACTGTGCAAAAAACCTGCATTTCCTCCTTGGTTTGTTCTTTGCCACTATCAACTAGGAAGCAGCCATAGCCATTACAACAATGAGACACTGGGAGAAAAAGTGTTGAAGAGGTCAGGTATGCCACCTAAACCGTGAACATATGTCCAACTCTTTCAAAGGGCTTGCCTTGGTGCTACCACTTACCGCTTCGAACATAAAGCTGCAAATGCAACACAAAGCAAAACATAACCTAGCTCTAGTATCGGCACTGGCTCCACCAAGCTAACGGGAGAATTATGGAGTAAAAAATTGTTTAGTCACATAAGCAACCAGGTGTCAAAAGGAACGCACACAGGGAGCAGATCTGGAGGAATAAGTGCCTTTGTTACTTTGCCGCATTTGAGAGTAGACCACTTTTTAAACCATCTTGTTGCTTTTGCTTTCCTTTCATCTGCGGCCCATAGCCAAGGCTTTTGAGGAACTCAAACCGGGAATGTGGCCAACTGCTACAAAGGTTGTTACATGGTTTCCGAATTATGTTCTCGGGTAAGGCAGATGTTGTTTAAAATACTGCATGCAAAACACTAAAATAAGAATGACCAGTAAAGCAAGTAACTACAACAGCACATTCCCCAGAATAGATTTTATCCATCATGTATGTTTGGCAGCTGGTCTCTGAGTGTGGCACTAAGTGAGAAAAGAGAAAAAAAAAAAGGGGGAAAAGAAAAAAAGGAACAGTTTAAAAGTTTAAAAAGAAACTGAACCTCCTAAAGGACAAGATGGAAAAGTGCATTTCCTCAAGAAAATATCAGGAACTATTCTTCTTACTGTCCCATACTTTTCCAATTGCTCATTATTTAATTATAGTAATTTTATGGCATCTATTGTTACATTTCCTAACAGGCAGAAATAGAACAGAAAGTCTTTAACTAAAATTTATTTTAAACTGAGAAAATCACAAAACAGGGAAGAACAAAACTAAAGACTTGAAGTGTTTAATGTACCATGGGCTGGATGAAAGCAGGAAATAATTCATTTCTTATTAAACTAGCTTTTTACAAAAATGAAAAATACACATAGCTGCTCCTTCTTCAAGTGAGGCATTTGTACAGTGTCACACTTGCCTTAAGGATGTTTCTCCAAAATCTTCCTTCCTGCAGCCAATGCTCTTTACCCCAAGCTTTAAGAAGGTTATCGTATCTGGAGACAGCACTGTGAGGATTATGTCCTCCAAGTTTCAATAGTTTGTACTCAGATCTAGGAATCAAAGATTTGCCCAACTTTTCACAGACGGAAATTTAATTGTTGGAGTTATTCTAGAGGCATTATGTTAGACTGACAGGGACAATTAAACTCAAAGTACTTGTATATCATTTTTGTGATGTAAACATATGTATACATAATTCACATGCAAACCTAGTATCCTATAAAGCAAAGGCAAAGCGTGAGAAAATAAATGCTCTATTTTCAGCAGAATTGTGCCTGGCTAAACATGGTCAGCATACTTTTTATGTATCTAACAATTTGGCTATAACCCAAACAACCTGCTTCCATTTCAAATTGTGCCTTGGAAATGAGTGCCCCCATCCCTTCAGATAAAACAGGCAAAATCAGTGGGGAAACAGGGACAGTAAGTACTGAGGTTGAGTGATTTTTCAACTTCTGGTCTGCAGAACCATGGGTTACTAAGAAAAAGAAACTCACTGCCCACAGCCTCCATCCAGACCTGAAGTTACTGCAAAAAGCAAGTCAGCTAGAGAAAGAGAAGGAATTTTGCAGCAAGCTTCCCCTCATAATACTTTCTCATGTAAATAACCTGCCCTGCTGATAACCTGCAGATCTTTTTACAGATAACCTGCAGGTTATGAGCAGGGAAACACAGTACTACTGAATCATACCCCAACCCCCACCTATCCCTAAATCTCTAACAGCTAATAAAAAAAAGGAAATTGCTAAAATGAAAAACAAAAGCCTTCTTTCTCAAGGAAAATCTTGTTCCCACAGAAAAGAAAAATACTGGAGACTCTCTAGTGACACCTAGGCTGCACTACAGGTATATGTCATGATACCTCCTGGGGTTTGGTGGCTCAGGCCAAGACACTCCATGTCTCTCCTTCAACAGAATTGCTTTGGATTCAACAGGGCCAGGAGACAGATCAGATGTCCATGCAGACCTGGGTGTTGGGCATTATTCCCATGTCCCACAGTTCAGACATAGTATTGGGAATCTACTAAATATTCTTTTATTGCTTTAGATTTTATCTGCTAAGTGTCTAGAGATGATATGCACATCCATTGTTATCAGAGACAGGTATGCCATATTGGGTTTATACAGCCATAAAAACATTTATTGGAATAGAAAGAAAAAAAGGCTTTTCTTCCCATATGTACACTTGCTAACATTTGTTGTGCTGCTAACAATGAACAATGTAGGAAGAGAACCTTTAAATGGACAGCATTATCTACAGACCCTGAAGGTGGTTAAGGATAAGTATTTGTCTCCATTGAAGGCAGAGACATCTCAGTCTTTTTCCTTCTTCTCCTCCTTCTTCACAATGTTTTGGCAAATTGCACATTCCCTGCTGTAGCTTCTGCTGTCATCTCTTTTCCCTTGAACTTACATGCCAAACAGGCCATTGTAGTTCTGATGTACTATACTCTTCTGTAGGGTTGAGTTGATGATGTGCCTCATGAAGCAGTAATGAAATTTTTTCTTCCTGTTCACTCTTCTTCTGCGAAGAGTGTATCATCAGCTCAATAATTTTGTTCTTTTTTCACTCTAATATTGTCTCTGCTCAACCTTGTCTTCCTTGCACACAGTGTACTCTGCAATGCTGATTTCTAAACTCAACCTGGGAAATTATAACGCAAAAAGATGATGATCAGCCTGGGACAATAGGGAACAGTTTCAGTCAGCCTCTATAGCTTAGCCAGTATGTCTACAGAATACTTTCTTTCAAGCTTGCCACGACAGGAAAAGGTCTTCACACCACTTCAGTTATATAGATAAAAAACAGAGAAAAGTTTATGTAAGTCCAGTGTCAAGCCCCCATGCTGCAAGAACATTTTGCACATTGCTAAACCGTGCACATGTAAAGAGGCCTTGCAGAGATTGCCTAACTGTGTTTGTAGAATCAGTCCTTAAAAAAAGATGTGGTAAAATGAAACAGAAGTAGGAGTCAGAATCACAGAATAGTTGAGGTCAGAAGGGACTTCTGGATATTGTCTACTCCAATCCCCATGCTCAAAGCACAGTCACCTACAGCAAGTTACCCAGGACTGTGTATAGTCAGGTTTTTAGTATCTCCACAGATGGAGACTTCACTACCTCTCTGAGCAATCTGTTCCAGTGTCTGACCACCCTCATAGGAAAAAGAAGGGGGTTTGTTGTATTTAAATAGAATTTAGTGTATTTCAATTGCCTCAAAGGCTGGCCTCATCTTTTTTACACCTTTCCATCAGCTATTTATACACTTTGATAAGATCCCCCTGAGTCTTCTCCAGGCTGAACAGTCCCAGCTCTCTCAGCCTCTCCTCATATGAAAAATGCTTCAGACCCTTCATCATCTTTGTGGTCCTGCACAGAACTTGCTCCAGCAAGTCCATGTCCATCTTGTCCTGGGGAGCCCAGAACTGCAGCCAGCACTCCAGATGTGTCTGTGTGGAAGAGAAGGGAAAGATTACCTGCCTTGACCTGTTTTTCTCATGCAACCCAGGGTGCTGTTGTCAGGCCAGGATGCTGCAAGCGCACGTTGTTGGCTTACACTCATCTTCTTGTCCACCAGCACCTCAAGGTCCTTCTCTGCAAACTTGCTTTCCAGCTAAACAGCTTCCAGCCTATCCGGGTGCATGGAGTTACTCCTCTCCTGATACAGGACTTTGCATTTCCCTTTGTTGAACTTCATGAGATTCCTGTCAGCATGTTTCGCAAGCCTGTCAATGCTGTCTGAATGGCAGCACACCCACCTGGGTATATCAAGCACTCCTCCCAGTTTTACATCATCTGCAAACCTGCTGATAGTGCATTCTGTCCCATCATCCAGGTCATTAATGAAGAGGTTAAACAATATTGGTCCCAGTATCAGCCCCCAGGGCACGCCACTGGTAACTGGCCCCCAGCTGGATGTTGTGCCATTGATCATAACCTTTGAGCCTAGCACATCAGGCCCATAGCTTTCACTGTACCTCACTGTCCTCCTGTCTAGTCCTGCTTCATCAGTTTGTTTATGAGGATCTTCTCGAAGACAGTGTAAAAAGTCTTACTAAAGTTAAGACGAGCAACATCCACTGCTCTTCTCTCATTCTCCAAGCCAGTTATCTCATTGTACAAAGCTATTGGATTAGTTAGATATGAAAAGTTAGTTAAGAGATCATGCACTTATTTGTGTGTGTGTGTATATATGTGCATATTTAAAATATATTAAGTAAACTGGACATCCACAAGTCCATGGGTCCTGATGGGATGCACCTGCGAGTGCTGAGGGAGCTGGCAGAAGTCATTCCTGGGCCAGTCTCCATCATATTTGAAAGGTTCTGGAGAACAGGATAGGTGCCTGAGGACTGGAGTAAAGCCACTGTCACTCCAGTCTTCAAAAAGAGCAAGGAAGACCCAGGAAACTACAAGCCAGTCACCCTCACCTCCATCCCTGGAAAGATGATGGAACAGCTCGTTCTGGGCATCATCTCAAAGCATCTGGAGGAAAACAAGGTTATTAGAAGTAGTCAACATGGATTCACCAAGGGGAAGTCATGTCTGACCAATCTGATAGCCTTCTACGATGGCATGACTGGATGGATAGATGAGGGGAGGGCAGTAGATGTTGTCTACCTTGACTTCAGCAAGGCTTTCGACACCGTCTCCCGCACCATCCTCATAGACAAGCTTAGGAATTGTGGGTTAGATGAATGGGCAGCAGGGTGGATTGAAAACTGGCTGAATGATAGAGCTCAGAGGGTTGTGATTGGTGGCACAGAGTCTAGTTGGAGGTCTGTAACAAGTGGAGTTCCCCAGTGGTCAGTACTGGGTCCAGTCCTGTTTGATCTATTCATCGATGACCTGGATGAAGGGATAGCATGTACCCTCAGCAAGTTTGCTGATGACACAAAACTGGAAGGAGTGGCGGACACACTGGAAGGCTGCGCTGCCATTCGGCGTGACCTGGACAGGCTGGAGAGTTGGGCAGAGAGGAACCTGATGAAATTGAGCAAAGGCAAGTGTAGGGTACTGCACCTGGGGCAGAATAACCCCATGCATCAGTACAGGTTAGGGGCTGACTGGCTGGAGAGCAGCTCTGTGGAAAGGGACCTGGGGGTCCTGGGGGACAACAGGATGACCATGAGCCAGCAATGTGCCCTTGGGGCCAAGAAGGCCAATGGCATCCTGGGGTGCATCAAGAAGAGTGTGGCTAGCAGGTCGAGGCAGGTTATCCTCCCCTTCTACTCTGCCCTGCTGAGGCCGCATCTGGAGTACTGGGTCCAGTTCTGGGCTCCCCGATTCAAAAAGGACAGGGAACTGCTGGAGAGGGTATAGCAAAGGGCTACAAAGATGATGAGGGGACTGGAACATCTTTCTTATGAGGAAAGGCTGAGGGACTTGGGTCTTTTTAGTCTGGAGAAGAGAAGACTGAGGGGGGATCTTGTTAATGCTTATAAATCCTTAAGGGGTGGGTGCCAGGAGGATGGGGCCAGTCTTTTTTCAGTGGTGCCCAGTGACAGGATGAGAGGTAATGGGCACAAACATGGTGATAGGAAGTTCCATCTAAACATGAGGAGGAACTTCTTTACTTTGAGGGTGGCAGAGTCCTGGAACAAGCTGCCCAGAGAGGTTGTGGAGTCTCCTTCTCTGGTGATATTCAAAACTTGCCTGGATGCATTCCTGTGCAACCTGCTCTAGGTGAACCTGCTCTGGTGGGGGGGTAGGGCTAGATGATCTCCAGAGGTCCCTTCCAACCCCTATCATTCTGCAATCCTGTGATATATTGAGATGTACAAAGGTGCAGTAAATACTAAAAACTCAAGTTAAAAATATGTATCGCATTTGAAAAATCACTTTATGTGGACTGTCTTGATAGGAAGGATGAGGACAGGATACTCAGGAAATCTTCACCTCTGCCCAGGCTAGATGTGATAGGCAGGTACCATTCCAAGCACAAGCTGCCAATGGGAAGATTTCCACAAAGTCACAGCTATGATGTGGTAAAAATATGATCATGGTTTTGAGCACTGGCACAGAACAAAATGTCTTTGAATCCAAGAAAAAACATCTTTTCACCTCTTCAAAGAAGCACAGCTGATGTTATAGCATGGGCTTTCCCCTGGAAACAGAGACAACAGTCCTTGCGTGGTTTCTCCCCTGGAAGGGAACCTCACTTTCCCAGCAGCAGACAGCCTTATAGCTCAGTGCAGCTAGCTTGGTCTTGTTATTTGTAGGTGGAACTAAACAACTGGATTCTAACTCAAAGCCCTCTGTTACCAAGGTAATGGCATTGTGGTCTTAAGGAGATTTACAAAAGCAGAAGAGACTTTCTGAAAAATGGAATTTAATATCAAAAAAATCAAGGTAAAAAGAGAGAAAGAAGGAAGGGCTTTAGATAACTAAACCATCTCTACTTAAAGCCCTTCCAAACTGAGTCAGCTGGAACCTTAGAGCATGAAATATATATGCTTGTACATAGTTTCAACACCATCATTTTCAGTTCTATAGAGTAATTTCTGGAAGTCTCTGCAACGCGTTCATAATTTAAAACGTATCTACTTACAGTATATGTGTTGTATAAAAGTAGAAGATGAAAAGGAAAGGGTTAAGTAGAGAGTATTGTGTGCCACAAGCAAATGCAGAATAAAGGGGGAAAGTGTGGAAGGAGGTGCAGAAAGACAAGTCTGTGTCTGTCAAAACATGAGAATCAGAAATGATTAGAGTCCAAATTACAAGTCTGTCTGTCATGAAGCATGATAGATTTAAAATACAGGAGAAGGCAAATGACAGTTAAAGAACAAGCTGGAAAAACTTTTGCCAAAAAAGAAAAATCACAGAAAAGTAGCCTGACACAGCCAATCAAATTAAGAGAGCTCATCTTGATGGAAAATTGCTTATTGTGAATGAAGGTAAATAACTGCCTAGAGAAGAAACAGAAAATGGAACTTAATGAACACTCTGAACATCACTGTTTACTGTAAGAATCATTATCACTGAATCCATAGCCAACTAGATTGGAAAGAAGTTCAGAAATTATCTGAAATATTCTGTCCACCTGGACAGAAATTCGTTTGACACAGCATAGTTCATTCACATCTGTGAAGGACACAGTCTTTCTGCTAATGCTCCTGAATATATCATAATTGGCTAATATTCTTTAAATAAAGTGACACATTGGATAGATATTTAAAAAGATGGGATATTCTAGAAGTTAATTTTCAGTGTGACTGGAAAGAACTGTCAGTTCATATCCATCTTTTATATATGGTCTGCCTTATAAAACACTCAGCTTGTCTTTCATCCAGGTTTCAGGGTATGATGTAAAATAATATTGGCTTTGCAAATAAGTTTGTGGAACAAATACTCACAGAAAAATGAGGCTGAATGTCAAAATTCCATTTCCAATTTAGACTTGCCAAACTGTCAGAATATTTGTTATTTTTCTTAAAACCCCAGCTGCTAAAATCAAGAGAAAGTAGAATAATTTAAACTTTTGTTTAAAGAGATGTTTGAGACACCTTAGAGGGTGAATAGCCTGAAATTGTGAAATAAGCAATGCAAATTACTCAGAAACCAGGAAGGAAAGAGAAAAAAATGCAACCTCTGTTAAAAAACAAAACAAAACAAAACCCACCCCCCACCCCCCCCAACCCAAACAAAACCAACCTTGAATGATTTTTAGGACAAATTCATCATTTTCTGAACCTTGCTTATCAATTTGACAATGTAAGTGAGCCTACCAGAGGAGGTGCCCTGCTTGACCTACTATTTACGAACAGAGAAGGACTGGTGGGAGAAGTGACGTTCAGAGGCCATCTCGGGCTTAGCGGCCATGAAATGATAGAATTCTCAATTCTTGGTCAAGTAAGGAGGGGGGTCAGCAAAACCACTACCATGGTGTTCCAGAGGGCAGACTTCAGCCTGTTCAGGACACTGGTTGAGAGGGTCCCTTCGTAGATGGTCCTGAAGGGCAAAGGGGTCCAGCAAGGCTGGACATTCTTCAAGAAGGAAATCTTAAAGGAGCAGGAACAGGCAGTCCCCATGTGCGATAAGAAGAGCCGTCGGGGAAGACAACTGGCCTGGCTGAACGGGGAGCTTTTGCTGGGACTCAGGAAAAGAGAGGAGAGTTTATCACCTTTGGAAGAAGGGGCAGGCAACTGAAGAAGAGTACAAGCACCTCCTTAGGTCATGCAGAGAGGGAATTAGAAAGGCAAAAGCCCAGCTAGAGCTCAATCTGGCCATGGTCGTAAGGGATAACAAAAAATGTTTTTTCAAATAGATTAACAACAAAAAGAGAGCCAAGGAGAATCTCCATCCTTTACTGGATGCATCGGGGAACATTGTCATGAAGGATGAGGAAAAGGATGAGGCACTTAATGCCTTCTTTGCCTCAGTCTTTAATAGCCAGACCAGGTATCTTCAGGGAATCCAGCTCCCTGAGCTGGAAGACAAGGATGGAGAGCAAAATAAACTCCCCATGATCCAGGAGGAAGCAGTTAACAACCTGCTATGCCACCTGGACACCCACAAGTCTATGGGGCCTGATGGCATCCACCCAAGGGTGCTGAGGGAGCTGGTGGAGGAGCTTGCCAAGGCACTCTCCATCATTTATCAACAGTCCTGGTTAACAGGGGAGGTCCTGGACGACTGGAGGCTTCCAACGTGATGCCCATCTCCAAGAAGGGCCGGAAGGAGGATCAGGGGAACTACAAGCCTGTCAGCCTGACCTCAGTGCTGGGGAAGGTTATGGAGAGGTTCATCTTGAGGGCGCTCACAGGGCACGTGCAGGACAACCAAGGGATCAGGCCAAGCCAGCACGGGTTCATGAAAGGCAGGTCCTGCTTGACCAACCTGATCTCCTTCTATGAGGGAAAGGCTGTGGATGTTGTCTGTCTGGACTTTAGTAAAGCCTTCGACACTGTCTCCCACAGTATTCTCCTGGAGAAGGTGTCGACTCGTGGCTTAGACAGGTGCACTCTTCGCTGGGTAAAAAACTGGCTGGACAGCCAAGCCCAGAGAGTTGTGGTGAATGGAGTTAAATCCAGTTGGTGGCTGGTCACAAGTGGAGTCCCCCCAGGGCTCAGTTTTGGAGCTGGTCTTGTTTAATATACTTATCGATGATCTGGATGAGGGATTGAGTGCTCCCTCAGTAAGTTTGCAGACGACACTGGGTTGGGTGGGAGTCTTGGTCTGCTCAAGGGTAGGAAGGCTCTGCAGAGGGATCTGGACAGGCTGGATCGATGGGCCCAGGCCAATTGTATGAGGTTCAACAAGGCCAAGTGCCGGGTCCTGCACTTGGGTCACAACAACCCCATGCAATGCTACAGGCTTGGGGATGAGTGGCTGGAAAGCTGCCTGGTGGAAAAGGATCTGGGGGTGCTGGTTGACAGCTGGCTGAATATGAGCCAGCAGTGTGCCCAGGTGGCCAAGAAGGCCAACAGCATCCTGGCCTGGATCAGAAAGAGTGTGGCCAGCAGTAGTAGGGAGGTGATCATGCCCCTGTACTCGGCGCTGGTGAGGCCGCACCTCGAATGCTGTGTTCAGTTTTGGGCCCCTCACTACAAGAAGGACATTGAGGTGCTGGATCGTGTCCAGAGAAGGGCGACGAAGCTGGTGAGGTGTCTGGAGCACAAGTCTGATGAGGAACGGCTGAGGGAACTGGGGTTGTTCAGTCTGGAGAAGAGGAGGCTGAGGGGAGACCTCATCGCTCTCTACAACTACCTGAAAGGGGGTTGCAGAGAGGTGGGTGTTGGTCTCTTCTCCCCAGTGACAAGTGATAGGACAAGAGGAAATGGCCTCAAGTTGCAGCAGGGGAGGTTTAGGATGGATATTAGGAAAAATTTCTTCACTGAGAGAGTGGTGAAGCATTGGAACAGGCTGCCCAGGGAGGTGGTGGAGTCACCATCACTGGAGGTGTTCAAAAAACATATAGATGTGGCATTGTGGGACATGGTTTGGTGAGCATGGTGGTGTTGGGTTGATGGTTGGGCTTGATGATCTTACAGGTTTTTTCCAACCTTCATGATTCTGCGTGATTCTGTGTGTGACTTCACATCCGGGACACTTCAGTAACCTGGGGGAGATCAGGTGGAAGTTATTGTATTGAATTTTAAAGAAATATGAGCTAGCTCATAAATTTGAATTTGTGTCCTGGTTCAGATTCTAGATTTGAAGGTTTCCAGATCCAAGATTTTCTCTGCACTAACCATTAATTTGTGTTGATGTACAAATAAGACCGAGTGGGAGAGTGGGGGGACAAGGAAGCAAACTCAATGCTTTCACCGCATATACACTGAAAAGTTTTCTATCAGCCATTTTCTTCAGCAGCCGACAACAATCTGTTGTACATAGAGATTGCTGAGAAGAGATGTGCTGGTTTTGGCTGGGATAGAGTTAACTTTCTTTATAGCAGCTTGTATGGGGCTGTGTTTTGGATTTGTGCTGGAAACAGTGTTGATAAAGCAGGGATGTTTTAGTTACTGCTGAGCAGTGCTTACACAGAGTCAAGGCCTTTTCTGCTTCTCACACCACCCCACCAGTGAGTAGACTGGGGGTGCACAAGAAGTTGGGAGGGGACACAGCTGGGACAGCTGACCCCAACTGACCAACATTCCATACCATATGACGTCATGCTCAGCATATAAAGCTGGGGGAAGAAGGAGGAAGGGGGGGAACATTCGGAGTGATGGCGTTTGTCTTCCCAAGTAACCGTTATGCGTGATGGAGCCCTGCTTTCCTGGAGATGGCTGAACACCTGCCTGCCGATGGGAAGTGGTGAATGAATTCCTTGTTTTGCTTTGCTTGCCTGCATGGCTTTTGCTTTACCTATTAAACCATGTTTATCTCAACCCACGAGTTTTCTCACTTTTACTCTTCCAATTCTCTCTCCCATCCCACCTGGGGGGAGTGAGCGAGCGGCTGTGTGGTGCTTTAGTTGCCGGCTGGGACTAAACCACGACAAGAGGTATCAAAGCTATTCCTCTGGAAACATGATGAGCCAGCTTTTAGGCAATGTGTCTAAGTGTACTTTTTTTGCTCCCCACTCCCCCCTTTCTTGTGACTGGATTTCTAACTTTAACCCCAAAGGATGTGTTTCTGTTCTACCTGACCCATGTAAAGTGCAGAATATCCTTTAGAGACAGAGCTTCCAGCATTCATACCACCTTCTTGAGCCTCACCTACCCTTGCAATTGACGAATAAGTAGATAATAGTATTTGCTGAGGTTATATCATCCAGTAAGCAATAAGTTTCAAATTTACCCTCATCTAAAGAAAGCTGTATAAGCCAGGCTGCTTTTGCACTTCATGAAAACTAGAGCAATTTAAGAGATGCTCTATTCATGTTGATTAGTAAAGGCCTTCCACTGGCCCTGAAATTAGTCCTCCTCTAAAGCACTGGAAGAGCAAGTATCTGTGGCAGATAGCTTTTAAGGTTATACCAATAGTTATCGTATATCCACACACAGTATAAAATGAAACAATTGTGCCTAGAATGGCTTCAGCTTGCCAGTCTCTAACACCTTGCACATAAGGAAATCCTTTAACAATGGAATGAAGTCCAAACTAAACAGAGCAGAATTGTTTTGAAGGATGGCTCATTTCCTACTTCTGGCTCTTTGCTGTTGATTATTTAAGCACTCATTTCACTTTATAAATGGAAACTGAATCATAGTTTACCACTGGAAAATTATTGGAAATCAGAGTCCATTTGAGTCACAGACATGGCTATTTCCTTTCTGGACAGGAAGACTGTGTTCAAATGGTCCTTTCGGGAGCTCTGAATGATAAAAAGCCTGTTTCTAGCCTCTTTCAAAAAGATCTGTGTAGTGTTTTCATGTTTCACTTAGGAAAAAAAAAGTCAGGATGTCCCTCTCCAAACATGGATGTTAGAGCAGGAAAAAGGAAAGGTGAATATACATTTTCTACTTGTCTAGGCAGCATAAAGTCTGTTTACAATCCTTGAATGAGACAGGCCCTCTAGCATCTCACTTCCCTCTTTAAAACTTATTCATCTTCATTTATTTTCATTTATATACAAAAGACGACTGGAAAAGGCAGGTCCATGGCTGTAGGCACATGTGACAGTATTTTTGTAACCAATTATTATAATACACAATTCCTTTCGGTTCATCTAAAATGCTAACAATTTCCAGACAGAAGCTAAACAATAAAAAACCCCCACCCCTTCCCTCTTGCTCTAGTTTCTGTCCTCCTCTAAGAGCCAGAGAAAGTAGATGGATTTCACTGTTTGTCTTAAAAAACAGGTGCAGGATATTTGTGATAAGTTCTAACATCCAGAGACCATAGAGGGAGATTTTGAGTCATCCAAAGCTGGTAGTCTCAGTGAGTCTGAGAGCAGAGGCAGCAGAGTTGAATTGGGGAAGCCTAGGGAAGACTATGGCTACTGATGGGATGGACAAAGCAGATACCAGCCATTTCGCAAGTATTGCAGGGCTGTGGCTCAGGCTATTCAAACCACAGCCATGCCAGTATCATATGCACAGAGAAGCTGTTTTCCGTCACATGAGGCACTTGATCAAATACCAGCTTCTGGGTCCTAGATGTCTACAGTTGTCTAGACTTCTTCATTATCAGTGGAGAAAAATAGGCATTTCTTATAGCACAGTTTAGTTCCTCTTCAATTAGATGTCCCTAACAGGTCAGCTGAATCATGCTTTAAAAATACTTTTTTTCTTCTTTTTTTTAGTTTTTTTCCTATACAGGGGGCACAGGTTGACTGGCTTAGACATAAACACACTGAGGACTTCTGAAGTTTTTGACTAGTTTAATGGCAAACACTTGTCACAGTACTCCAGACACCCTTTCACAAGTAGTGAATAGGGCAAAGTGCTCATTCAGTCCTTTTCTTCAAAGTTACTTTCTAGTCAGCTGGTTTCCAGCCTCTACTGTTGCATGGGATTACTCTATCCCAGATGCAGGACTTTGCAGTTATCTTGCTTGAACTTCATGAGGTTCACATCATCCCATTTCTCCAGCTTCTAGGGTTTCTCTGAATCGCAGCTCTACTCTCCAGAATATTGACTGTTCCTCCCACATCACTGATCTTGCTGAGGGTGTGCTCCATCCCATTGCCCAGGTCACTAATGAAGATGTTCAAAAGTACCGGAGTCAGTATTGACCCCTGAGGAAACTGGTTGCTGCTTGGAATTCATAGCATTGATCAAAATTCTTTGAGACTGGTCGTCCAGGTAATTTTCCATGCACTCACAAGTTCAAATACCCCGACTGTATCTTACCCTCAGCCACAGAAAATACCTGTTGTTCTCACCTCATCTACAGAGCCATCTGTCTCATTAGAGAAGCCAATTAGACTGGTCAGGCATGATTTGTAAATCCATGCTGGCTGTTCCCAGTTTTCTTGTCCTGGACATGGCTCCCAGGAGGATATGTTTCATCCAGTTTCATCATGTCTCTTGCCCAGCTCCAGCCCAGGGCATTGGGCACCTCCCTGGGGATGGGGATGGACTGGGACATGGGCCCATGGGTGGGCCTGGCTTCGCAGGGCCCACAGCTGGGCAGGGCTGGGCTGTGGAGAGCTGGAGACCAGCCCTGCTGCAGCATCACTGGGGCATGGGTTGATGGCCCCGGGGGCTGACATGGGGTCCTGGGTCATGGGCAGATGCGGGGAGCCCTGGGGAGGCTGGTGGTGCCCTCAGGACCCTGACAAAAGGAAGGATGAGAGGTATCTGCACAGGCTCCAAGATTTGGAGGTAAAGTCATGACCAGAAGAGGAAATCCCAGCTATATAAGGTAACAGAAAGGGAGAGAATGAGAATCAACTTTTTGAGTGCTGTCTAGGAGAGAAGGTTGGGTATATTTTGCAGATCAAAGTAATTTCTGTACTGGAACTGAGGTTTAGAAAACCATGGAAGGCATGATCCTCTTCTGCCTGTGACGCTCATTTGTATCTGCTAAGCCACCCTGCCGTGGAGGTTTTGGCCCCTCACCTGGTCCTGCTGCAATGGATCCCTCCACAACCTGGGTGGACAGCGAGGAGAGTCACAGAGCGAGCTGTGTGCTTCCCAGCTGCCCCCCAAACAGCCAACCAGATCACCATGCTTTTGATGCATGCATGCACGTCAGGAAGAAAAGCAAAGAAAATGGTCATTCTAGTTTCCACATCTTTTTTTTTTATTCGCCACTTGTGATGCAGTTCTGCAAAGCAGGTATAAAGAAGCCTCTGTTAACAGTTTCCACAACGTTTTTCTCACAAGCACCTTGAACTAAGCACTCTAGGCAGCTGTTTGCTTAATTTGTCCTTTAGATCCATTTCCTGACCTTTCTGCTTTCAGAGAGCAATGCTTCCAAGACAGGCTGTATATTTTTGCATGGCCGGTAGAATTCACTGCTTGATATAGAAATAACGTTTTTGATGCAGGAGATACCAGAAAACCACAAGAATAAGTAAGCAAATGCCTATGCCTTCCATGCCTTCAGGATGAGGCAAGAAAAATAGTTAGAAAAAAAGATCTTTAAATAGAATGATGAATTCTCTAAAGGGAGCATTGTGCCCAGCCATAAAACATAGAATCAGAAAAGGAAATCTGCTATTGTCAACATAACTTTGATTCTTGGCATAACTATACTGGTTTTGGCTCAGATAGAGTTAAATTTCTGCATAGTAGCTTGTATGGTGCTATGTTTTGGATTTGTGCTGAAAACAGTCTTGATAATACAGGGATGTTTTAGTTACTGCTGAGCAGTGCTTACACAGAGTCAAGGCCTTTTCTGCTTCTCACACCACCCCACCAGCGAGTAGTCTGGGGGTGCACAAGAAGTTGGGAGGGGACACAGCCGGGACAGCTGACCCCAACTGACCAAAGGGATATTCCACACCATATGATGTCATGCTCAGCAAATAAACTAGGGGGAAGAAGAAGGAAGGGGGGACATGCAGAGTGATGGCGTTTGTCTTCCCAAGTAACCGTTAGGCGTGATGGAGCCCTGCTTTCCTGGAGATGGCTGAACACCTGCCTGCTGATGGGAAGTAGTGAATGAATTCCTTGTTTTGCTTTGCTTGCCTGCACGGCTTTTGCTTTACCTATTAAACCATGTTTATCTCAACCCATGAGTTTTCTCACTTTTACCCTTCCAATTCTCTCCCCCATTCCCACTGGTGGCAGGAGTGAGCAAGCGGCTGTGTGGGGCTGAGCTGCCTACCAGGGTTAAATCACCACAATTACTAATATCCTGTATTTCCATACCTTCAGCACAGTGCTCAGAGATCCCAAGTGACATGGAATACTTGTTATAACATGTGCAGAAGCACTTTTATCATCTCCTCCCTCCACACCTCCAGTTTAGGAATTTCTTGTCAAATATCAAGGGGATTAGTTTCAAACGTCAAAAGCAGATGTGGGGTTATGAGCAAAACTTTTTTTTTTTTCCTTTAAAAAGAAATATATAAACCTGCATTTCAGACACCTTAGATAAAGAAATGTGAATCACTTCAAACGATCCCTGTTTTGCAAAGCTATTTAATATTCTAGACTGCTGGTCTGCAGGCGTCCAAATGGAATGCTAATTATCCACTTTCTTCCCCAGCTAAAAGCTTCACAGAGGCTGACAGAAGGAAAGGCACGAGACTGTTGAACAACAATACCATGCTTTCAGTGGGAGGGACAACTATAAAATGTTTCCTGCAGCCTAATTCTTCTAGCATCAGCTGATCCTTTACTAGTCCCTACCTGACACCAATTAATCTCTCCTCTACAACTTACTATTCCCCGGGGCCTTAGACGATACTCCTTTACTTTATGCTGTGTTTAAAATGGAGGTTGGGGAGAACACATTGAGTCTCAAACACAGCAGAGTAATACATTTAAATTCCTCCTAATCTGATAAAATGTCTTTCATTCCAGTCTTTCATTGCCAAGCAAAGGTATTTCCAAGATTGCTAGTTCACTGGAATGTCTCCATCATCTTTTCCTTAAAACAAGTGATGTCCCAACTAAAACACAGAGGGAAGCTCACCTCTTACGGTCCATCAGGTCAAAGAGATGCTGAGGTAATACAATGCATAATTTTTAATGTGCTGTCCCAACTTGCTGCCTCTAAGTTTAATTATTTGTTGATGCACAGAGCATAGTTCTGTTCTTCATAACGTTATTGAGGATTGCCTCAAAATGAGGAAGAATATTTAGGCAAGGTTTCTGGAGGGCCAGAATACTTAGGCAAGGTTTGTCAGGAGAGATAATATCACCCGATACATTTGGAAAATAGTCAAACTTTGGACTTTTCATACCAATACCTACATGCATGAAATGTTTTCTTATTCTCTAGCAAAGCATGTTAAATCTTTTGACAATTTCTCTTCATTTCACTTTGACCACGGTATTCAAAACAGATTTATTGTTATTGAACAGCTATCAGTATCAGTATCCTGCAAGAAGACTTTTATTTTATATGCTAATGCCCTTGAATAACATACAGGTTAACATACATAATATAACCTATTCGTACTGATATTTTTTCTGTAAAATACAGCGTTCTTATAGACATATAGTACAGATTAGACTTTAAATTCACATTCCAACTATTTGTTACTAAACTTCCTATTTGATGCTTTTGGAGACCAGCCTATAAGTAAAGTAAGCAGAAGGCAATAGCTCAAAGCTATCTGTAATCACCGGAAAGACAAACTATCATAGCCCATGCTTTAGGTGGTAAGTACACGAAACGGACTCCAAGCCGGTACACAGACCTGCTGTCAGTGTTTCCTCTGTCTGGAAATGTAAGGATTTACTTGAACTGAACCCTGTTATGTCAGTGTCGCTGCGAAGTACTGAGGCTGTGGCTTTCAACAGTTGCAGTGATCTGATCTAACAGCTCATGTTCTCTGAAATGAGTTCAAGCTTTTGTCTTCCTTTCTCCTCTTCTGCCAGGTCCTGGCCACACAGTCCCATTTGGTGCCAGTTCTGAGCTAAAATAACTCACCAACCCACAAAAAAGCCCCAAACAACCTACCAAAAAAAACCCAAACCAGAAAAAAGGTGGATAATTTTCTATTGGACTATGAAATCGAACTGTTTACAGAAGAGTTCAAAAAGTGTCTTGACCAACACAAGGAAGAGCATGGGGTTTTGATTCCTGGAGCTGGGAAGAAGGGGGGGAAACATCTGAGAGGGAGAAGTGAATGACAGCCCTACCCTTTTGGGAAGTACACTCCATTAGGGCCACACAAGTGTTCATGAAAACACAGACTGAGGTTGCACAGGGAACAGTGGTTCTTCCCAGAGGTTCTATTAGGCCATTCTCTAAAGTCCAGTGTCCTTATGTTTTATTTATGTTTTCTTCTAAATTTACATCTCTTCTGAAAATGCTGAGCCCAGGAGACGAGGTGGGGAGTGATTGTGGCAGGAACCAGAGCACGTCCTCCTCATCTCCCCTATTCTCACAGTGGCACAGCTCATTTCAATCTGGAGCACTGAGTGTCTTCACTCTTCTCTTCTGAATCTTTCTGATCCCTCTAGTTCTATCAACTGTGTTAGTTCCTAAGTACAACAGAAACAGCCACTGCTCAAAGTTTGTAAATAATCTTTGCCATACCCAGTCTACAATGGAACATACGCTTCCATAGGGCTCCTCTTACCATTGTGCCCACTTTCTTCCAGGTCTTTGCACTTTTGGTCCCAAGTGGTTTTTCCTCATTTGCACCGATTCAGCTCTGCTGATTCTGAAAAAATAAAAATATTATTTACACTTCATTTGTATGTGCTCAGTATGGAAAATTGGAACAACAGCTGAGAAACTGTGTTTTGTTTCCTAGCCAATATGGCACGTGTAAAACTTGTGGAGCAGCAGCTGAAAGGCTGTGTTTTTAGTTTTGGGACCATTTTGACATCTTTTAGCAATTTTTTTGGGCAGCAATTCAGAAGACTCTGATTATTCCCCCACCCCAGACACCAATCTGGTATCTTTCCATCTAAGATTTTTGACACCTTTTGTCTGTGGAAATCAATAAACAAAGTCTGAAAATAATTTTCTCTGCAAAAATAAACTATTATGGAGATTTCTGATATCATTTTTGGCCAATGTATGACTTTAAAATCCAGGCTTTTTGTCTTCCCTTGCCTATGTTATGCTACATCTATTATACTTTATTTTAAAATTTAATTACTTTTTCTTTTGAAATATGAATCTTAGAATGGATAAGTTCCAGCCACTTTTTAAAGTGAATAATTAGAAAATTTTATTACAGAATTTGAAGGGTGATTGCTGAGGCTATTGGGAATTTTCATTATAAGGCCTCAGATATTTTTTATGTGCCTGATCCTTTTAATGTAGCTTTGTATAAATCTGTTTTTCATGAAAGGTGCCAAACAACAACCTTGTAAGAGGAGTTCACTGTGCATCTAAAGCTAGTGCCTCTCATGATAATCCTCTGCACATTTTTTGTGTCCTAGCCACATTTAGGAGATTGAGTATATTGCAGTTTCCATATCTAAAAGCCTTTGTCCAGCAACGAATCTAATTCTAGGGTAAGATATGTAATACAGACTTCCGCTTATTAGGGACAGGGCTGACGATAATTTTAATTTTATGTGGATACCAAACAGTGCTTTATATCATGGTAATAACATCTCATTTTATTTGATGTAGTAGACTAAAGCATAAATGAGAAGATGGCAGTGTGCAGGTATGATTTGAAATCTTTTGCTTCCCCATTTAAACCCATTGAGAACTATGGGACTGATATAAGGAGACAGATTATCTTACACTGAACTACTTAGTAGTTTCCTTGATGAGCTGAGGTTTTTTAGCACTAGCTATTTGGGAGACATATTGTTGAACTAGGTACATAACTTGCCTGGCAGTGGTATTTCCCATGTCCCAGCATAGTCATTCCTATGTGCTTGCAACATATGCAAAGCAAAAGAGTGACATTAACAATTCTCTTTGACTGCATTGATTTCATCTGCACTACCATTCTGCAGATAAAAATGTTAAATTCTTTCCAGTATTTTTTTACTTCATTTAAATTTTATGTCTCTGCAGAAGGCTGGCATACTTAACAAACATAAATCCAAAGAAGCTTAAAAACTATGGATGATTATTATACATGTGAAGGATTCAAATGTTTTTATCCTCTCTTTTGGGGGACAAAGCAGAAAGGTAAAAATTTTCCGAGGCTGACATAGAATCAAAAGCCAATCCTCTACTTGAACTTTGCACTTGAACAAAGGTGAACAAACTTGAACAAAACTTTGCACTTTCCCTTGAATCTCAAAACTCACAGTGAATAAAAAACCCCACCCTGTAGTCTCACCTGAGCTCAGGAACTGAACCTGTATATATTATTATTTTAGTATCTTTAACTGGATGAATACCACAGAATACTGTTCGAGGGGGTCAGATCCTTTATCATGGCCAAAAAGATCCCTATGGGTGCCAGGGAGCGGTAGCGCAGCAGTGGGATGAGCCTAGATCGCAACTTGCTGCCACTGCACATTGAATGCTTGTTGCTAACAGCCCCTCACAGGTGGCATTAAGTTCATTAAACTGCAGTCGGAAGGAGGCGGGGCAGGGGGATTGAAGGCTGGGTGATTAGAGGTCCTCTGCTTCTCCACATTGGGACAATCTGCCTGAGCCTTGATATACTGCTGCTAGGATCACAGACTTCCAATGACAGAATAATAAATGTCCATTTTGCGTGGAAAGACTTCTTTCCCAGTAATTCCTTTCTTGAGTATCACGAATTTTCACTGGAATTTCTGTTTAGGGTCATTCTTGGATTAGGCAAAATTATTCATAGGGACTGCACGAATACCTTTTTACAGAGTTTTATCCACTTACAATTTGATTTAAAAATCCTTTTCTCAGTTTATAACCACAATTGTTTTCCAACGTGAGTTCCATTCAGTCCCCAAAGCTGTACATCAGAGTGCTAGTTCATGATTAGGAACTTTGGTTCCTCCTTAGTTACTATTTTTCTTCTTTGCATTGCTTCACTTGAGCAATTTCACACACAAAGGTCGCTCCATTGGCCTGTGCCATCATTCAATTAATAAAAGAATATTAAAAAGTCAATGTAAAAGGGATCCATAAGCAAAATCACATTGAACTAGGAATAAAGTAATTTAATCTGAAAAAGCCTTTGCAATTGCCTAGACAACTTTCATGTGCCTTGGCTCACACTGTATTCATGTTTGTGTGTGTAAAATGAGAGGGAGAGAGAGAAGAACAAATATGTAATCTTATATTGCATAAAAGGAGAGGTAGTCAAAAGTATGTGCATGGTTAATTAAGTAACAGAGTCCCATGAAGCTTATGAATTGTTTTATTTTGGTCTTCAGCTCTTTGTGTCCTATCGTTTATTAGACAGGCTGGTGCAGGCAGATGGTTCTAACCTGTAGTACATGCCACACTAAGTCACTTAGCTGAATCATGAATAAAATTGAATACAGATTACAGTTTTACCACTTGTGAGATTTGTCATTCTTTGCATGTGGTTATTTTCTTTCCTTTCTATTGCTTATGCACATGGGCAACCTGCACATTTGGTCCTGGCTTTCTAGGAGGAACTGATAAAAAGAGACTTACAGATCCCCTATTGTCAAATCTCAGTAGCCAAAATTTAAACCCTCAAATTTAACCCAAAGTCATTGCCTGATTTTCAGATATACTATTTCCTACCCTATATATGCTACAGCCAATAAGATTGTTTTTCTTCCACTGAGGCAAAAATGAGAAATATTTGATGTCATCAGAAATTTCTTCTGGATGTTGCCAAAAGATCTGTGTGTAGTTATTTGTCTGTGCATGCAGTACAATGATTTATTATTTTTATTATTAAAAAAAAACCCAACAAACCAGAAATTGAATTCTTTCCCTGAACATTGTGTAGCAAAGAGCTCTCATCCCAAGAGATTTTTATAGATCAACTGTGTAAGAAAATTTCAGCTTTTTCTCCCCATTACCAATTCAGTGGAGCAAGGAAGAACTGTGACATAAAGAAAGGTAAAAGTCAGCATAGTATTTCCAGGAGAGATTAAACACAGTTATTTTTAATATTGCTATGGGAGATAAATTTTAAGACTGCCTTTTCTTTCTAAGTGGGTGTGCTATTTGTATTTAGGGACCCAATGTTGAAAAATTCAGAAAACAATTTAAATGAAATGATGGCTGGTAAAGAGAAAGCCTGCTACTGGACTTCTGTGTTTGTCCCCTTGCCAAATCAGGATTATTTACTATGATATTTTTCTTCAGTCTTATACAGTACGTTCTGTATCCAAAATAATATATTTTACCACTTGCTGGATGCTGTTATTCCATATTCCTCTTCTGTAAGTCGCACACTAGATAGTCAGACCTCCTTTGTTGTACATTTAAGAACAGGACTGTTCCCACCAGCGAATATTTAATTCTCTGTCACTCAATGAAGGAAAATGCGTGGGCCTGAATCATTTTATTTAGTTTGAATAAAAGGTGGTGGCATTCATTTTAAGCAAAAAAGGAGGTAGGCACAAATGTAGAAAGGGGTGAAGTGGTGGAGAGAGAAGAGGGAGAGACTGCCCATCTGCAATGGTCGCTACCATGTCGCTTGAACCTGAGGACAAACAACAAACCAGACTGGTCTAGGAGGCGGTGCTACAAGCTCTGGGGTTCCCCATCACCTCACTCTTTATTCAGTTCAAGATAACTAGACCCCTTTTTCCTCATCTGACAGGTTTTAAGAGTTAGATGTGTTCTAGCAGTTGGTAGCTGTTGACTTTGCCCCTGCAGCTAACCAGTTTTAATTGTAGTCAGTCGACTCTACTCTTTTGGACTTTTATCAGAAGAAATGAGGGATCACTGCTTTGCATACAGGAAATTCTGTTCCTTTTTTCTTTTTTTTTTTTTTTTTAATGCAGGTAACTCTTGTCCTTGCTCAAAAGGCTGGAATAAAGCCTATCTACTATTTACATCATAATTATATCCTGTTTGGAGGATATAAATTGCATGGCCCGCTGAAAAGGAATAGTTTCATGCTAACAAGAAAATATTTAAAATCTGACTCCTCAAGTAAATCTGCTCCACTACTTGGAATGTCATGCAGCAATTCTTAGGGGCAGCTGTAATGTGTGCTGACATATCAGCTACAATTTTAAAAATCTTTATACAATAGCAGATATTATTTTGTTCCTGACTTGGTGAAACTAATTCTGGAGAGTCACAGCTCTCACCGCAGGGAGAGTCCCTTTCTCATCCTTGTTGAAAGTCTGAAAATCTCTAAATGAAATCTCTGTTACATTCGAAAGCTGTTCTCACAAATATCTTTCCTTTTAGCTACATTTCCCCGCTAAGCAGTGTCAGAGCACAGGCACAGACACTGAGACTCAGTCATCTGTATTTTCTTTATTGCTAGAATAGACCCTTGCATGGTTTTGGTCAGCTGAAACTCTTCCAAATGATTCCCAGGCACAGTTTGGGGTTGCCACATGATAAGGATCACTCCTGATAAGCACTTTGGATGAAGCTACCCTGCTCTAAAAGCAAAAAGAGTTCAACAGCATGGACATGACCAGACTATGCCAGCTGGCCTCAGTCCAGAGAATGGGCCCTAGAGCTGTTTATTTGACTACTTTCAGTAGATGTAGTTTCTGGGTCCATATATATGGAGAGATATACATATATAACTCAAATATATGGCCATTCTTGTAAAATGGCTGGACGACCAGTTGAATAGACTGCGACTTTTCTATTAAGAAAGTGATAAAGCATCAAAATTAAGTACTTAATGCAGGATACCAAAAGTATATTTTGGACTAGCTTTCAGTTATCAACACGTCCTATTTTGCATTGCAGCTTTCTGTTTTGTTTAATTGAATATCCCAAGTAAAAAATGACAAAAAAAAAAGAAAATTTAATCCGGAATGACCGCTTTGCTGGCAAACTGAATTTGCTTCAATATAACATCTTTGTTAAAGTAGAGTTGCTTTCATTCTTGACAGAAAGGTCAAATACATCTTCCTGGAGAAAAAGACCATTCCACTGTCTCCATTAAATGACAGTAACATAATGCAGGAAGAGATTAGACTGTTGTTATATTCATTTAGTCCCTACATTCGTTGTGACCCCACTGTGATTATACAAAATGCTTTATCACATGTAAAGGCATAACTTCCTCAGTCCAAGAAGGCTGAACAGAAGTGTCGTTAGTAAGTACAACCATAGTATAATAGGCTCTTAATGTGACATCCTTTATAGATTTTACATACTTCATTATGTGAAATGAAATACAAGGTATTCCCACATACAGTGTTGAATTTTGGCTTTATGAAACAAGAATACCCCTTGAGAATGTGATAAATGCTTAAGATAGATAGAAAGAAAAAAGAGCAAACCTCTCAATATAGTTTAGTTCTACTCCACAGAAGAAGAAACAGGGCATATGCAGGCTTTTTCCCCTTTCTAAGTAAGTTCAACAGAGCCTGAGTTTCCTATGTATTGAACAAATTTTAGTGTTTCTGCTATGTTTCCTGAGCAAACTCTTGTGAAGCAGTAAACACTATGGAAGGCCAGAGTTCATTATATCTCTGATGATGTCTAAGTTTTCCATGCTCACTCTAAGGTAGCTATCAAGACCTATTTTCAAGATAAATTATTTCATTTCCTTCCCTAAATCTGTTTTCCAGGCCAGACACACTAGGTGCTTTGAAAAGGGAGTCGTCGGGTTTTTTTTCCCAGGGAGCTTTCACTTCAACAGATCAGCCACTGACTTCTCAGGTTAAGCTATCTCAGCATAATCACTGATACTACGGGGTTTGCAGGAAGTGAAATGAGCTCTGTGAAGGGTTTGGGTCAAATACTAATCTACCTGACAGTAGCATGTCTGGAAAGTTTCATCTTCAGCATTCCAGTGATGCCTAAATCCTTCCTACCTGCTAGGTCAGCACCGATTCCCAAATTATAAGATAATTTAGAATTTAAAATTTGCTTTTAAAAGTCTGTTTGAAGAAGGGGTTTTATCTGCTTCCTGTAACTTCATGTACTTAGTAGCAAGCAAGGGCTGGAAACTGAGTGTTATATAGTTTTTTAACTGTTTCTTAGGGGTTTTTTCCTGCTTCAAAGAAAAGCCAGGTCTCAGATGCAAACTTCTAAAGTCAGTAAAAGTTATCATCTCTCTATTCTGTGGCTGGGGATGGATAACACTCATTTAATCTATGGCATCATGTACATGGCATTTTTCTACACTGGTGTAAAAGAATGCAACAGTAGTTATACTGTTCCAAAAAGCAGTTCCTCTTTAACAAAAAATCAGGCAGAATTAAGAATATTAATACCATGTTGCATAAGAGATGCACTGTGTCAAAGAAATAAAATATTTCTGCCATGAAAATGTTCCCATGCAAAGAATACTTTAAGAACTTCACCCAGTTTATTGGCAAATTCAAGGTAAGATCAATGAAAATAATAATTTAAAAATTTATTCATCGCTTCAGCACCAAAAGATATGGTATGGTTAGCTCACAAAGCTGAAACTTGTTATGGGAAGTGGAAAAGGTAATTTTCTTAGAACACAGAAATGTAGAACAGATGGAGCTCTAGTGAATACAGTATCAGCCATTTCAATAATGACTGAAAAACGGATCAGTTACCAACTAGTACCTACAAACGTAATGGAACATATCTTACAATATTCCCATGCTCTGTACTCACAGCTGTATGTGCATTCTTGTGTATATCTCTTTCAGTCCATTTTCTGTATTGTCTTGTCATTCTATAAGAACATGCAAAAATACATCTCCGAATATCAGCCAGAATAAGTTCTAAAAGCTGTGAGATCAGTATCTAAGAAGGTCTTAGCTTAATTTGATATATTTGCAAAATTCAATTTATAATTATTTATTATTGAATTCATTCTACAACCTTTGAAAAACCACAGCATTTTTGTATACAAATCCTTAATTGTTCTTCATAATTCCTGAACTTCCTTTTATTTACTTGCAGCTACAGAGTACAACCTGATGATAAATTATTTGATAATCATCACGTAACATGCTATTATTGACAGAAGAGCTAATCTGATCTACTACCCCCATTTTATGTTAATGGAAATCTGTCGATTTCAGGAGAGTTATGAAATTCATATAAGATTGAGGCTCTATCTTCATCTATTTCATCTTCATTGATTGGGAGATATCAACAAATACTCTCTTGTTTTATATACTTGCACATATAAACCTATATATTATTAATATGTCAGCTGAGTATAAAGTCAGAGTTGCGTGCAAGGGCAGTCTATTCTACCCTTAAACCAAGGATTGAATTAACTGTGGAAATAATTTTGTAATCCATGATCACCTTGAATTTCTCCAAGATTTTCCTCTTAATCATTGTTTCCAATAGCACCATTACCCAGTATTATAAAACTATCTTTAAGTTATTGTTTTGTAGGAATTTAGGAAACTGTTCAGACAAGCAGTTTGGGAAAACTCTGCCTGTTTACATGACTGAGAAATCCTAAATGTGTAGAGTAAGAGTTATCTCCACTAGCTTTAAACATAAAATGGAGACACCTACACCTGAGCTAGTAATTTTTTTTTGAGCTAGTCATTGGAGAGATGTAAGGGTATGAGTCATCTGGTTTATTTTAAAGTCTAGTTTACACTGAGATTAAACACAGCAAGTGTGTCAATTTCTTCCCAGTGACTATAAAGGGAGTAAAGATGACTAGCTGAGACGTAAGACATAAATGTCTACATCCTATAACTAAAACTAGCTGCTGTGTCTCCCACACCAGAGATCTCAAACAATTACCCTTGTAGTCAAGCAAATAAAAGAACCCAGTTTTCAGGATACATCTAAGATGAGGAAACAAGCCTTCTGTATGGCGTAATACATGAAGTTATCGCGGGAGAACAGAACACGGACGTTATTAGAAGAATTGAAGGTGAACAAAGCTGGACTGGCTGAGAGAGAAAGAAGTACTACTCGTTAAAACTTTTCGGATGAAATGAGATTTGTAACACAATTTCTCACGGTCCCATTCTGGGCCTAATTTTATTTATTGCATATGAAAATAGCTTGTATACATGACTAATACACTAACTGCGCCTACCTATGTAAACCACAGATTTTTGTACTAGATGGCTCTTCATGACACAGCAAGGAGGAAATCTGTGTCACGTGGGTCAGCTCAGTTATCTAAGGCACCACCATCACTTAGGGCACATTGGTTACCTGGATTACTTCAGGCATATGAGTAAGGGCCATCACTTAATGTCCATCCATCACCTCTGTCATTTTTGTCAGGCACCTCAACAGGCCCAGAGCAGAACAAGAGATGGGACATAATTTTATCATCAAAAGTTAGGATCTAAAAAGAATTCTTCTATAAAATAAGTTTTCATCAACTTGAAATAGAAGGTAAAAACAACCTGAATACCCTTATTCAATCAAGTAGTGTCATGTGACTATAAGCAGGCAAAAATAATCCTAGCACACTTCAGGCAAAGTGATAGAAATAGAGACGTGTTGATGCCATTATATAAGGTGCTAGAAAATTCTCCTCTGAAATACTGGATCCAGTCCATGTTCAAGAACTGCGAATTTAAACTAGAACAAACTTGGAGAATAACCTCTATCCAGATCTGTAAAATAAAAGTGGAGATAATATATATGAAAAATCATAAATATCTGTAAGAATATGGTGAAAGCCATCAGGGAGTAAAAAGAGCTATTAAGCTAAAAGATACTGTTGGCATAGTAATAAAAAGGTGCAGATTGGTCATGAATACTTTTAAACTGGAAGTTAGGAGATTTCTAATATCAGGAACAGCTTTCAAGCAGAAACAGGGGGGTGAGAAATCTCAGCCCATTTTATAATGAGTCTTGCAACATTTATAAACAAGATTCAGTTGCCCATAACAACACGGAACAGGGCTTTATAACCCAGCAAGTTTTTCAGCCTTATGCCCAAAGACACAGAAGGCATTGGCAAAAGAAATTCTTCTTGTTCATGTAAGTGGGAAGTTTTCAGGAAACTTTCGTGAGTATGAGCACTGGTAGTATGTTTACTTCCATTATATTAAATGCGTGCATTCATTGGTCACTGTTATTCTGAAAATCTGTTAATATACTTTAGCATTACTTTTCATTGTAACAGTAAAAGTACTGTTTTTCATTTATGGTTGGACTGTAGTGGACTTGGATGTCGGGTGCAGCTTCTTCGTATTTACATACCACTATATTACAACAGAGAAGGAAGAGGTGCTTAGGTTGGTTTTGTCTGTTTGCTTTTTGACTTGTCCCATATTTCTGTTTGTTGAAACACAGTTCTATTCACTGGATGATGATGTTCCATCTCTGTTTCTGAGAAAAGTAGTACTCAACCTCTTTAAAGTTTAATAGATTATGTTGTAAGTTTTAAACGTCTGCAGTATGTCATGTAATTGATTCTATGAGTTTTGTTTAAGATAATTTTTGTCAACATTGTTTTGCTTATTTATGTTTAATGAGGATTAAAGTTACTTTTTATAAAAATGAATAAACTCAGGAAACTCATGTCGGTTATTTATTACTGTAGAAACTTTTTTAAGACTAACTTTTAACAAAGAGTCACTTCAATAAAACAGAAGTAAAGGTTCTTTCATTGCTACTGTCAGACAGTATGTTTTGCAGGTCTGGTTACAGGTGTTAAGAGTAATAACCATGAAGTGTTATTAATAATTTCGATATCAATGAAGATAATATAATAAAACAAAAAAAAATAGTAATTAGCACAGTCTCATTTCTATCACTGCCTCCTACACTGATTTTCTGTTGTTTTTTTTTTTTCCAGTTATCCTTTGTTTCTCCAAGTATATTCCAAATTCAGTCTATACATACAGGTGGCTTGAGGTCACAGAAACTGAACGGTGAAAAAGCTGAAATCAGTGGAATGAATATGAATTTCATTTATATTCACCTCATTGAGGACAAGGTCCTAAACAAATAACAAAATTGCTTTAGCAGTGATCTAGGAGATGGGGCTAGCAGTATGGCTGGAGATGGTGGATGGCACTAACTACAATTAAGATTTTAGTAAGCAGTGGTGCTTGCTGCTACATTTGAACTGGAAAACAGCACAAGCGACATCTGCTTTCTCAGATAACTCCCATCATCCTTTCTCTGAAAGAATAAAGTGTATTGAAGATTTAAAAGCTGTAGAAAAGGCAAAAAGATATTAGGTCACTTGGCCCAAATCCCAGATTAAGTCAACTACTGCCCTTAGAAGAGAACCCTGAATTCCCAGCTCTCAAAGGACCATGCCAGCTACTGGGAAGCATTGTTTCATCATACAAAGTTTATTTAAAGGAAAGTAAGCAAGAAAAGGAACCCGAGATTCCAAATTCCAGAAAGAAAAACTTTACTTTGTCTTGTAAACCTGAGAAAGTGTGTGCTTCATTGTTTGTGTATTTCAGGTCTAAATCTAGTTTTTATGCACTGAATGTTACTGATGTTTTAATTTTTACCAAAGCAAAAAGTGGCCACTGTTGGAGGAGGATGAGTACTTTTTTCATTACAGGATACCAGGTTACTTTGTACCAGTGTGCTGAAGTGTACATAAAAGCTGCAAGCAATCACTAAGAGTGTGTACAGATGTGCATTACTCAGACAGGTATGCCCATAAAAAAGGTTGCCACATACTAGCCCACATCCAGCTGGTCATTACTGCCCCTTTTACAGACATTATTACCCCCACTTTAATTTGCTTGCAGAGGTGCTCACATGAGCACTTTGTATCTTCTAAAGTAAGGGGCAGTGAGCTGAAGTATTTTGGGTAATGGACCTTGGCACATCCAGCTCATTAGGACTTAAGCAGGGCAGGCACCACCCACATATGAGCAGCAACTCTATCCAGATCAGAAATAAATAACCTGGTTGTTGTCTCCAAGGGGTACAGCTAAACAATGCTGTGTCACCGAGCTTAATTCTTTACTAAATCTGAATGACAAATTTAGAAATTACAGATTGGAGGAGGCCTGGAGGAGACCTGAACAGTTCATCTCTTCCCTTCCTATGCCCAAAGAGAAGATCAGATATTTCTATGTCATTCCTGACAGGTTCTTGTCCAACTTGTTTTTCAATAACCTCCAGTGACAGAAACTTCACAACCTGCCCAGGCAATGCATTCCAGTGCCGCAGTAACCTTTCTGTTAGGAGGTTTTTCCTGTCATCTGATCTAATCTCCCTTGTGCTAATTAGAAAATCACAATACATTATTCAATTGGTCCACATCCCTCTCGAACTGAACACAAAATCAGACATTAGCACTCCAGCTGACACCTTACTAGTGCCAAATACAGCAAATATTTCAGCTGAATTAGAGATAACACTCCTATTTACTTTTTTCAGAAAAGCATAACATTCTTGACTCTTGTCCAGCTTGTGAGCCACAGTAACTCTCAGATCTTTTTGTTTAGCCAGGCATTTTTCAGTTTGTACTTGCAGAGAATAATTTTGTGTGTGTCCTTGTAGAACTGCATCTTTTTTCTCTATGTAGATTTTGAAAAGCCCTGATCAGCTTTATCTAATGTTATAGTTAACCCCCCAATGAGCCAGAGGCTGGACAGGTGACCTCCTTAAACCCCTTTCAGTTTGAATAATTCTATGAATCTCTTATTTTCTGAGGTAATTTTAAATTTGAATTATCTTCTACATTGTATTTAAAGCTTTCTCAGCTTGTGACATTTGCAACTTTAATAAAATTGCTGTATTATTTCCTTCCAATTATCACAAAAACTTTGCATGGTTTCTAATCCAGAACAGACCTTTTGGTCCAAAACTGAATATATTCTTCCAGATTGACTATGAACCATTGCTAAAATACTCATCAGGTGTAGTGATTGCCATGTAATAGTAGCTTCACCACTTTCCCCATTCATCACGAGTTAGACATAACTGTAAGAAGTCTGAAACCCTCCCAATGACACCATATGTTCAGCAGTGGCTTCATCTTCAGGATACATCTGTGCTCTCCCTAGACTTTTACCCTCTCCCAGAAGATCTAACCGAAATACCATCTGAGTCCAGCAGCTCTTTCCCCTTTCCTCTTCCCAGAGGTAGATGATGACTTCTCATCTACTCAGCATTATTCCTGGCACTATCATGAGTTCCTACATGGATGAGCAGTAGCATGAAGTAGTAGCCAGTGAGACAGACGAGCCTCAGCAAGCTTTCCATACCACCTTGGATTTCGAGTGCTGGCAGAGTATATATCTCATGGGATGTCAAGTCCAGTAACCACACGGATCATTTCAATTCTCTCAGGACCCAACTACTAAATAATTCTGTCTTTCATTTCCTCTTTGGAGTTCTGCACTGCATCTCATGACCTCTTGCTCCTTCACTACTGGAATTATTCTTCACTCACTCTCAGGACAGCATGCTAGTACCAGATTGCAGCAGGACACTGCATGGAGGTAGACCCTCTGCCTTAAAGACCGTCAGACTCTAAAGAGCAACCAGCTGTAGTCAGCTTCAAAAAATCCTTTCCTCTTTTCTTTTCCATCCCCTATAGCTTCCTAGGGAACCATGTTTCTTCTAATTAGATCTGACAGTCAGTGATTGCATTATATCCATCCAGACTGGTGTACTGCACCTCCTGGTCTCTAAATCTCATTGCAGAAACAATGAATCGAGTCTTGCAGCTTTAAACAGCGGTCTGTTTTTTTTCATGACTCAGCTGCTACAAATTCATTCAAGCTCACCAGTTCCCAGGTTTCACAGCAAAATGATGGCCTTGGGCCTCAGAGTGGATCAGTTCTTTGCTCCACGTACCCCAGCAGCAGAATTCTAGGAAGAAGGAAGTGATTTCTGTGAATAAACACACCTCTGTTTTGGCTGGGAGATTACGAGCTCAGAATATGTCACAAAACTTCGCTTCTTAACAGCTTTTACTTGACACTCAGAAAAATTCCTCATTCATGAGTTTTCCCTCACCCAAAAGTCCGTTTCTCCAGTTTGAACATGGTCTCTAAAAACTTCAGTAATTATTCCACTATTGATAATTGTTTAAGTGCCAATGTAATGAAAACAACTCAGCTATATGGATGCATAGATTTATAGTTGGTTGTTTAGACAGACACAAAGACAGAAATAAAGAGTATGATGTGACAAAAAAGAGTGGAGAGGAAAAGAAGTTAAAAGCTTTGTTACCGTGAGTAAATCTGAGTAAATCTAGTCCAAAGCTCTCACCGACAAAATGAGAGAAGAAACGATAGTTTTTAACTGTGCCAGTGTGACTTTGTAGCCTCTGCTCAGGTGATGTCCTAGATATGTGTGATACTGGACTGAAAGAAGACATACCAAAGACGTCTTTCACAGAATCAAAATGCCTGAATGGGCACCTACCTGTACATGTGGTTTCTTTTTAGAGGGACTGATGGCTGTTCAGGCAGCATGTAGCATTCAGAGAATGTTGTTAATTTCTGTTTCCGCCATCAAAAAATGCCAAAACATCCCTTTGAAAAATCTCTAAGATACTGAAACGAAAAATCCACTTCCATCCTTACAGCACTCTCATTAGCTATCTTAATCTGGAAAAGATCACATGCTGGTACAGCTAGTGCTATCTTCTTTCCATCAGCTGAAATGACTTTACATATGACATGAGATTGTTTTCATTGAAGTTTGCTTAAGAAATCAAATTGCAGGAAGCAGGATTCAAAGATAATCATCTTCAAAATTTGAGGATTTAAATCTTTTTGGAATTATATAAGTACCTGTTGTTTCCTCACAGTGTAATTTGGGACATTTTGAGCCTAGTGTTCTCAAGAAGATTTGCAAAAGCTACTCTAAAACTTGGTAATATTCCACTATCACAGAATCATTAAGACTGGAAAAGACCCGTAAGATCATCAAGTTCAAGCATTAACCCAACACCACCATGCCCACTAAACCATGTCCTGCAACTCCACGTCCCCACGTTCCTTGAAAACCTCCAGCGATGCTGACTCCACCACCTCCCTGGGCAGCCTGTTCCAATGCTTCACTACTCTCTCAGTGAAGGATTTTTTCCTAATATCCATCCTAAACCTCCCCTGCTGCAACTTGGGGCCATTTCCTCTTGTTCTATCACTTGTCACTTGGGAGAAGAGACCAACACCCACCTCTCTGCAACCTCCTTTCAGGTAGTTGTAAGAGAGTGATAAGGTCTCCCCTCAGCCTCCTCTTCTCCAGAATGAACAACCCCAGCTCCCTCAGCTGCTCCTCATCAGACTTGTGCTCTATGTGTGCATGGAGAAGAACAATGTGTTTATTTGCTATGAAAAAAAAAAAAAAAGGAAAACTCTTGGCATTAGAAGGTCTTTAATTACTATTTTTCCTCCCTCCCTTCCTAAATCCTGGGATCAGCCAAACCTGTGTGTGCTTTTATCTAAGCTGAGTGACCACATTGTAAACCTAACCTCGTCAACATGCTGTAAATGGTTTGAATTAATTAATTTCCTCTGGAAATCTGTTGTATCCTGTATCCTGCTTTAACCCCCTATGAAGAAGGCCCAACGTGGAAGTATCAGTTAGCACCATAAGCACAGCTCAGTGACAACTTACTTTGTTGTTAATGAAAAATGGTTACTGTTCCATGCGGAAGCCTATTGAAGTTAATATGTCCAATGCTCTTGTGGGCTAACATCTGGTCTGTGTTAGATGTTAATTCTAATTCTCAGTCAATATTTTTGGACACTGCTACTGTTGGCAATTTATTGATATTACCTGTGTGTTCTGCAAAGCTTTGTTTTGATGTATGCAAAGCACATTTATTTTGTAATAATTCATTAGTATTACTTCCACTTATTTTGTCATGTTGGTAGGGTTTGTAAAGACCCACATCATTAATACCTACTTTCTTGTTTAAGCCCCCTTTGATTCTCTTAAATGTTCCCATTTGAAGCACACCATCACTGTTTACATGTATGTTCGGTGCTCAACTCTGCCAAGATGTGGTAAATTAAGAAAGGAAAAAAATTAAGGAAATTAAGACTGAACAAGGAGTTAAAAAAGGAGTTAGATGAGGGGCAAGGTAAGAGACTAGACTGGGAGTGGAGGAAGGAATAGAACCTGGCTTGAATCCTAGGCAGGGCTGGGCACCAGGTGAGAGAAGACTTGGGGACTGGGGTGAAGTTAAGCGGAGAGTACCTGAACAGAAATTGAGAATGGATGTATGCTGAACCTGCGGAAATGGCTGGACTAAAGGGATTCAAAAGAGGTGCACTAGGGAGAAGCAATTCATACAGACAGCTCAGATATGAAGATGGGGCTGGTACTAGGAACATGGTGCCACTGAGAAGAGGGTTAAGGTGGGGAGACAAAATAGAATGGCCTTAGTAAAAAGTCTGAGTTTCTCTTTCCTAATTTTAGAGTGCATTACTTTACATCTTTAGCATTTTAATGTGGGGGTGATGGGAGTGAGGTGTGCACTGTAAATGTAACTGGGGGCTGTGGTTTGCAACACATTGTTAAGCGATGAGATCTTAAACATCCTCTTTTATAAAGAATCCTTGGTTGCTATGGAGGCAGTTTCAAAAGTCCTTTGTTAGAATATGTGTTTTCTGCTAATAAAAAAAAAGGTCACACATTTTTGGCTCAAAGATGATAACCCAGAAAGAAAAAAAAAAGAATCACTGAAGGGGTGGAGAATTAGGAAGTCAGGCAAAAGCATACTGCCCATAGGGAAAAGACAGTCTGTAACTAAGGAAAGAAGACACAGGTAGGAAAAAAAGAGTCTACATTTTTAGAATAATTTCCACTTTTTATTGGTTATCTATTTGCAGAATTAGAACAAACTACATAGGGAGGGGAAGGGCACACCTGCTCTTGCAGCTGGAAAATCAGACCTATGCAAAACAAACACAAACTGAAAGGTTCAGAATAATTCACCTGTTTGTTCCAGCAGGCATCTTCCTTACACTGCTCAGAAAAGTGCCTGAGCACTTTTCAAGGAAAGAGAAACAGGCAGTTCATCCCAAGGTCTTTCTCTTTTCTTACTCCCCAGTAGCAAGGGGCTGTCTTTAGCTTCAGTCTAGAGTTCGGGCACTTTTGGCTTAAAGGAAAGGAGAGAGGAAGGTGTGGGATTGTTTTTTTAATTTTTTTTAATGGGTTAGAAACCCCTAGTCATGGGATCACCAGTGAAAAATCTGCTTCAGTGGTTTTATGCTGGATAAGCTGCATTGCTTCTGGGGAGCGCTGCTATCACGGAAGGCCCTGCATAGTTGGCGTGAGCTGGAGAGTTTATCGCTGAAGACCAGCTAAGCCGGAACAGGGACAGTCTAGGAATATTCTCCAAGCCAGCCAAGGCCGATTTGAACCCACTGTACTTCTGTTAGTGCTACAGCCCCATTGTGTCTCTGCATCTGAGGCTCAGGAGGAGGAGCACACACTGCTGCAAATGGGGCCCATGTGGGCGGACTGGGGCTGGAAAGCATATGTGAAAAGCAGATGTAGTGTGTGTTCCTGAGCAGAGCAGAGTGTGACAGCAGGGGCTTGGGAAAGAAGTCTCTGTAATGACTGTGTTAAGATATTTTAATAAAGAAGTTACCTAGTGTAAATAAATCCATATGTTTTGTAATCCATAGTCCCATTCTGCTTCAGCATCTGGCAATGTGGGGATTTAGCAGTGATAAAAATAATGGTATAGCTTCCTATTATATTTAATGGGGGGTGGAAAACAATTAATGACTTATTTTAAATGACAGTTTTGAGAATAGTTTTCATCAAGGAAGGCTCACAATTAAAGGAGATTATGCTTGCTAAAAGCCAGAAAGAATTACACTAACCAACAAGAGCAACTTGGAAGAGGGATCCATATGCACAAGCAGTTTGTCATTGTGTATGTATTATAACTGGGAAGGCTCCAAACTTGTCATAGAAGTGATTTGGGGAAGAAGGGAAATATTTCAACAAAATCTTGGTTTCTATGTAAAAAATACCCAATTTATCTGATTTTTATTTACCTTTTGCCAATCTTTTCCTACCTTCTTAATTGCCTCTCCCACAACTAAGAAGTGACTTTGTCAAAAAAAAGTAAAGGTTTTGTGGAAGGATGTGGAACAGGTATTGTTTTTTTTACTAGAAAATACTGACACATAGTGTTTCTAATTTGCTTGCTTTAGCAGTGAACTTTTTCAGGAGAAATAAATAACCGGCTATATCTTCAGTCTTTATGGACGTACTGGGTCAAGTAGATTGTATACAGGCTTCCTGTTTGCCTCTAGTTCTTACCCCGTAAAATACTGAGCTTTTATTTCAAGAAAACAAGGCACAGCTTCTGTCAAGCTGTTGTTTCATTTTTAAAAGTATATTGTTCTTTAAAACACAGACTGAAGAGACCGCTGGAGAGAAAATGGGAAATGACCCCTTTTTAATCATTAGGAGTCTGACCATGAATATTCAAATATGCTCTTTTTCCCCTGACTTTTTTCTTGCTTTGGAATTGCATTCACTACTATTTATCATTTCCTTAAGGTTGACTATGTCTTAGATTACGTGGGATACACTTTAAATGCCACTGAGAATGTTTTGAAAGCATGCAAGTTCATCACAGTAATGATAGTTGCAATAGTACTTCAGCGCACTCAAGGAGTCCTGTGACCCTTCTTCAAGAGCGATGGTACGCTGCCAAAGGGATTTAAATAATGTTGTCCAGAAAGCTATTTATCATTTCTGTAGCTGCCTGAATGTCCTTGCCGATAAAAGTGTTCTACAGTTTTCAGTCAGTTTGTTCCGAATTTCACACCTCTCACTTTCCAAGGGGGAAGAAAATATCTACAAATTTAATAAAAAATAAAAATATGAAACGTGAACATTTGTAGCTTGCTAATCATCACTATAACAACTGTCTGTATTCTGGGGAATTACAGTCGCCAAAGGGGCACAAAGTTGCTCAGCTATTTCCTACTGTTTTTGTCCCTTCAGGAAAAGGAGTGTCAGGACTTTCCCCACTGGCTGGCTTGCAGGAGGGTGGGGTTAGGGAAATGATAAAAGGGAGTGAAAAGTTACCCTGTTTTTATAGCTTCGCTGCCAGTAGCTAGCCCTAGGGGAGACAGGCGTATTGGTAGTTAGAGCTTTGGCCATGTAAGAGATCCCTGGATTTAAAGAAAAGTGCTTGTTCCTCACTCAGCCAGGTACCCCAGAGGCTTCAGTGGATACAAAACAAATGTGTTACATGCTGCTACAAATCTTTACATTCATGCTAGCTTGAATTTCCCCAGCAAAAAAATGCAGTCCTACAAGATTTCTAAAAAAAATAATGATTGCTCTTCCGCTGTACACGGCAAGGGATGGAGGGCTGGGCTCCCCTCCTCTTCCTTCCCGAGCATGGCCCGGTGCAGGCAGTGGGATGGCAGTGCCGAACGCTCGCTCCGCAGGGCTCTGTCGGCTGGTGTGGACGGGAGGGCCCGAGGGCACCCAGGAGCAGCTGCCAGATGGATCTGAGCGGTGTAGGCTCCTTAATGGCCACCACCCCATCGGGAGATTAGTGTGGCAGAACGTCGCCGTATGCCTCCCCGTCCTGACAAACCCCCTTCACTCCCCTGACACACATATACAGACCCTTTTCCCAAGCAGCACACAGGGCAGGAAAGCATCTGCCTTTGGGTTGGCTCCCCTAATGAAACCTGGGTTATCTATCTGGTGTTTTGCTGTATACACAGGAGTCTGAAAACAGATTGGCTTGCTGTCACTTTATTTATACTCTCCTATTCCCATACTTCTGGGCTCTGCTGATCCCCTGATTTGGCTTCAGAGATAGTGGTGAGGGGTGTGAGGACATACTCAACTTCTCCCAAGATGCAGAAAATTGGCCAGGGCTAGGCAGGTTGCTCTGGTGTCCCTGGAACATTGCAATCTCTCCAGTGGTTAAGGTGTACAGCAAAATTTGTGTAGCTTTCTTACACTCAGATCACCAGATTTAGCTGGGTATTTGATTCCCTGGGTCATATTAGCAAGGATGGTTTTGTGCTTGGTTTTTACCTCTCTGCAGCATGGGTCATGGTTTCCTGTCTAGGATCATCTACAGGGTTTAATGAGTCCCAGCACCTTCTCAGGCAGTGGCAGTCTCCACCCAGTCTCCACTTTCTGTGCCACGTTGTCATTGCAGCTTTTGCTTTCATACTACAGATCTTCAGCATCTGCCATAGGGTGCTGGAGAGGGGTTTGCAGAGACATACAGAATAAGATCTTCCTAACTAAGCCATCTCATGCATGGTTTCCTATAGTTGTTAAGGTCTGGACTTGCTGACATAGATGGCCCCTTCCAGTCCTAGTGCAATAAAAGTAGAAAAACAGGGCCAACATTTGAAATATTAGTGATACCATTTAAGTGTTGTGGTACAGTAGCAGAATTATGCTATATAGAGAAACAGCAAGCCATACGTTTGTTAATAGCTTTTAAGACACCCGCCCCCCCAAACAGGATTCATCTCACCTGTGACCTCAGTGGCCCTGAAGTTCATCACTGATTGCAGATGAAGCAAAAAGTGGCCATGCTCTTAATCTAGTTGTCTCAGTAAGGTGCTTGCATTCACATCTTTCTGCATGCTAGTTCTGCCAGGCTTCTCATGAAGAGCCTTTCCCTCCTTCCAAGAAGCTAGCAAATACACCAATGTCACATCTAGCCCTGCTAGGCAGAACTAAGCCATGTTCCTCAAACACAGTAGTTGGAGTAATACTAAAATTTCTGTTTCTTTTTATGTGAACAGATTTATCTAAAGAGAACCAAAAGACACTTTCTACTGCTTCTTTATCTCACTGTAGTGGGAAAAAGGAGACATGTCAAATTTGTTCCTTCTGTGCTTCTCGTGCTTCTGCACAAATGTATTTTCCTATAACATTTTTACTGTTATGCCCTAGGGAGGACTGTTAACAGAATCCAAATATTTAGATGTTTATTATCCCCTGCACATGTATTTTCCATTAGCATCAATGGAATTTAAACGTGTACATAGGGAAAGGAAAACAAACAGTTAATGATCTAAGCAAGAGAAAGGGAAACACAAGGCCCCCAGAAAACAAGTTAGCTGTAGAGGGGAGGAAAATTATTTTCCTGAATTAATTGTACATAATAGCAATGGGAAAGACCTGATGGACTTGGATCATCTCTCTCTGCCCTCTGCAGGAAAGGGATTGTATCTCATTCTTTGTACATAATCTACTCTTGGAGACCTTTAGTGACAGCAAATCGAATGTCTTCAGAGCCTTATCATTGGCAACTAATTACCATGACTGTCAAGAAATATTTTCCTGATGTGCAACTTTACCAGAAAGAGAAGTGCTTCCTCAGCTCAGCAAATACATGGAGAGTTATTTGTGCACTTAACTGTGACATCAAGAAATCAAAGAGGTAGTACTAAGTGAACAGAGACTCATAGAATATCTTGAGTTGGAAGGGACCCATAGGGATCATCAAGATTCTCCCAGAATGAGAATTACCTCCCTACAGGTCAGCCTATTTCGGAGTGGCCACAATGAGGAACTTTGGAGCATTACAAAAACCACAGCTTTTCTTTAATTTATGTCCCTGTGAAAACAAATCAAAAATAAAGAAGACAGTCTTGTAATGCAAGAATGTATGTTGTAAAGTGCGTTGTCTCCAAAAATCCCAAATAAGCAAAAAAATACCATGGATGAGTACTGAGTCACAGAATCACAGAATCACAGAATCACTAAGGTTGGAAAAGACCTGTAAGATCATCAAGTCCAACTGTAAAAAAAAACAAAAACAAAACAAAAAAACCCCAAAAAAACCCAAAAACCACACACCCACAAAAAACCAAAACCACCCACAAACCACAAAAACACACCACAACCCACACCAAAAACAACCCACCCACACCACACAGCACCATGCCCATCAAGCCACATCCCACAATGCCACATCCACACGCTCCTTCAATACCTCCAGGGAGGGTGACTCTACCACCTCCCTGGGCAGCCTATTCCAATGTTTCACTACTCTCTCAGTAAAGAGCTTTTTCCTAATATCCAGCCTGAACCTCCCCTGGCGCAACTTGAGGCCATTTCCTCTTGTCCTGTCACTAGTCACTTGGGAGAAGAGACCAACACCCACCAGTCACAAGTTTACTGTTCTATCGTTTTGATGAAAGCAGTGGAACAGTTAAGTGTGAGATATCAAAACTTCAGAGAGGTGTTCTGGCCATTTCCACAGGTAGAAAATTGGATGACAGAACAACACAGCAGCATTTTTCCCTCCCATACTGGTCCTTCTAACATTTCATATGGTGACTTGTGATGTCTCATGTAAACCAGTGACAAGTAGACACACTTGAACAGCCAGAGCACTGCAACTGCTGGTGCCCATGCCTCCCCCAGTACTGCATTACCCATGTTATCAGTGTAACCAAGCAGCTAATGGACATCAGCATACACCTTTGGGAAACCGGATGCTCTGACGCAGACGATAGCCTCTCCGATGATCATGGAAAAGGCACTGCTCAGCACAGAACATCTGAAAATATTTATGTTCATCTATTCATTGTGAACACCTTTCAGATGAATGAAGTATTCCGTCTGGTGACAGGCATTTCTACAAAAGTGGAAGTAGAGGAGGTGCGTATATCCCTACATTCACCTTTGGGAAAGGTTGCTTCTTCTAGACAGACTTCTTTCTTTGCTTCAAACGTGGTTAGTCAGGAACATATTCTGAGTTGTGGTAAAAGCCAAGACAAGTTTTCCATACTGTAAATTTAGCTAAGCTCATACTTGGAATTTTACTGCAGTGCCCAACCAGTCTATTTCTCTCTTTTCATTAAACTAACAGTAAAAATGTCAGGGGAACTTAAACTAAATAGGTAACTAACTCATTTCTGGAATAGTTGCTGACCTATATACTCAGAGGAATAAGAGAGGTTTGATGTCAGGTTAGGAATAGAGCGGTGCATTTGACTGTCTAAGCTCAGAAGGACAGACAAAGCTGAGGGAGAGCCTTGGCGGATTAATACCATTAGGGATATTCATGATGTGATAGTGACACTTCTTTTACTAAAGGGTGAAAAGTAGTGCTTTACTTTGGAAATATAATTTTCCCTGATATTTTAACAGCTACATCTCTGGGATGATCATTATCCTTTATTCACGTCTTAAATTCATTATTATTTTTCCACAATGGAACCTATTGAGGTTTCCATATTATATTTCTAAATTGTTCTTGGAGGAATGAAGCAGAATACAGTCATTCAGTACAAATGAGAACTGATAATTAAAAATAAATACTTCAGTAATTACAAGGTGGTTCAATTAAAGCAACAAAGAGAACCAACTGTGATTGATCCATTTAAAGTCATAGTTTATTGTTACAAATTGGATTTGAATTCTGTCTAGTCAGGAACAGGCAAATGATCTCAAGGTTGCAAGTGCCAGATAAAGAATCTGAATGATGAATGCGTTCAACCTTCGCTTATTTTCAAGGGAGAGATGATGTTAATGTACTAACTTTGCACCAGTGATTCCACTAAGATTTCAACAGCTTTTTTTCTGGGATCTGGGTTTTATATTTATTTCCAGTGGGTAATTTTATTGCCTATCAGTCAGACTTTATGCATAAATATATGCAATGAAGCAAACAAAAATCTTACAAAGATGGAAGCATGAGAAGGCAAAGAAAAGCAAAGTCCCTGCTAGTTCTATACTTAGAGAACAGTTACAAGGAAGACTGATGGACATAGACAGACTGCTGTCAGAATTACAAAGCCTGGAGTATTGCAAAGCACAGAGTACTGATTATCTCATTAATATGAGATAATCAGCTTCATAAAGTTTTTATTCACAGATGATTTCATGTACTTCTTTCCACAGCTAAAGAGTAATTGGAATAAAAGAAACTTAGAATGATACAAAATAGGTATTGCACCATCTAATTTGTTGAATTAAGGACACGGGATTAGATTCCTTCGCTTCTTTATATGATGACTGAGAAGAGTCACACACCTCAGAAAGGCAGTGAGAAACCTCACACACTGAGCAAGAAGCTACTTAGAAATCCCAGTTTCTGAAATTCCAGCCTGCTTTGAGCTCTTTAGGCGCACTCCAAGAGACCTCTCCACGTATCTGAAACCAAAGACAAGGATTATCTCCAGAGAAATTCCAGGTACCATCTAAAGTAACTGATCACAGCTATAGCTTGCCCTTTAAAACATGACCAGAAGAGGTGTTGCTACCTAGTTTTTCTGTAACAAAAAGGTGATTACAGTATTCAGACAAGAGGAAGTGCAAGAGGCAGATTCTGTTCTTCTCAGTCTGAGAAGTTTTAAATTTATAGTTTCCACCTCAGTAGGCAGTTTCCTCCTAGAAAGGAACAGTTATTCTAACAATTTACTGGGTAGAAACAATATTCTGCAACTCTCTTGGTGAAGATAGGCCTTTGTCCAGGAAAGAAGGTAAGTTTAGCAGGCTTTTTTCCCTTAGAAAATGAAGAAAAAATCTGGAAATAAACGTATTTAGCATTGATGCAACAACATTGCTATGACATGATGTCATAAAAAAAAGAAAATATGTAAAAAAAAAATCCCAGTTGTGAGGTATCACTTTCTCTCCTGCAAAGAACTTTTATTGTCTTCTAGCAGTAAATAACCTGCCCTGTATATTGATGCAGGAGGATAAAGTTCAGTATGTTTTCCTGCTTCCTCATCTTTGTGAGAACATTACTACTAAGCCTTTCAAAAATATTTACTGAAAATCAATAGTCCATAACTGAACTGAGAGACTGTACATGTAAAGGTATTTTGAGAAATGTAAGCATTTGTGAGTTGTAGCATTTATGCTTGTCCAGTCAATAAAAGCTGGGGTTTTCTGTAGTACATCTTTACCCGCTAGTCTTTCTTTTTTAAGTCCATTTCCTCTTTCATCAGAGAGGAAACATGAGATAAAGTGATCAAACACAATCTTCAGAAGCAGCTTTTGCAGGATGATTTGTCAGGCACAATGAATGGAATATTCCATTCAATTAAATGAAAGGAATCTTAATTGATAGTTGAGAGCAATTCCTTTGACAAGAAGAGGTTTTTGCAAAGTTCTCCTACCCTATTCTGAATATTATTCAGTTTAGTGATGCTAAATACCAGAATATAAACTAAGCTGTATTTTCAGCTGGGTCTGAGGAAGTAATGATTTCTGTAGGAGTTAAGTACCTTGTTAGATGTGTTTCAAAACAGAAACATAAAGGAAGCAACAGTTAAGAGGGGAATGTGTAGAAAATGTTAGACTACTCATCCTCTCTGCCTTCCACCCTCCCACCATGCTTCAGAGTCCATCTGAATGACTTCAAATATACTATTATCTTGTCTTTGCTATATACAGCATAATAACTCACATATTTCATATTGTCTTTGTCAGATTTTTTTCCCCCTAAAGGAGTTGTTATATAGGTCTGTATCTATAGCAGGATGAAGGAAAATTCTCTTTATTTTCGTATTAATTTTCTTCTCACAGTACAGCTGACATTGCCAAGCTATTTTAAATCAGAGAAATTAAAAATTCAAGACTTCAGAAGATGCCAAGAGATCGCCTAGTCCATCCTGTTTTCTAGGAAGCAGAAGAATATGTACACAACAGTGATGAAAATGATTGAAAAACCTTGCTGATTATACCAAAATCTTCCTCATAGCAGAAGTCAACTTTATGGGCATGTTGCTTCTAGTAATTTCTTAGTGTCAGGAATTGAGTTAGCCATCTGTCCCTTTCTCTGGGGTCACTGCCATCCTTGGCAAGATTTCAAAACTCTTGCCAAGGTTTTTCCTATTTCTTCCCTCACTGCTTCCTCTTCAGACTCAAGGATGTGATTTGTGTAGGGCTGGAGGAGCTCTGTCCACTTAAAACAGCTATAATTGCCTTTCAATATTTTGCTACCTCTGCCCTCAAGAAATTTCCTGTGGTTGACTTTGGAATACGAAAGGTCTTGCAGCAAGTCGACCTGCTGATGACAGTTCTCATTTTCCATCTTGCCCTCTGATCCTTCTTTCTCACACACTTCATCCTATTTTAAGCAGGGTTTCAGCAAAGCTCTCTTCCTAGCCTTCTTCCTTACCTGTCTCAATCTTTCATCTGTCTTTGTCTTCCATAAAAAGTGTTTCAGGTGTTTAGTGGGAATACTTCTCTCTGTTGACAGCTTCTTTTGTCCCTTTTCACTGTGTCATCACAGTAACACGGCAGGCGGACGTGGGGTGGCAGTAGAATTGCTCAGCTTGCTAAGCACTGTTTTCCTTATGTTATTAAGACTATTATCTAGATTAGTTCTTTACTGATAAAGAAAACAGAAAAACAAATATGTTCAAAAATACAGATGTGTACTCGTACACCTAAATCCCGTTGCCTATCATTTTTGCCCCAGATGTCTTTACTTTCTGCTTTTAACATTAGATTGAACAAGACAGAACTGGTTTTAATCATCTTAATTTTTATATAAAAGGCAACTTGTAGCTTTTTTTTTTTAAATTAGAACAAGTAAACATGTGACTAAACCAAGCCACTATGGTATATGAAATTAATGCTACTGCTCTACATCAGGAGACATGTTAAAGATCATTGACACTAGATCCTCAAACCTACAGTATTATTTCCATTTCTCATTTGCAGCTGCAGTATAGAAATGCCTCATGAATTAATGCAAAAAGCCGCATAGTCTACTTTTTGCTGTCTGTTTCTTCTTCAAGTACTTGTCACATACAAGGATCCTGCCAAAATGCAGTGGGACTCAAAGCTCCAAAAGCCTCAAGTCATCAAAAGCTCTTTTTCACCTGAGAATCCAGTTCGGTAGGAAGAAGTTTATCTGCCATTGAAATACTGTCACCACCTGCAGTACACTGTGCTGCAGCTACTCAAAATTACATATTATTATAGGGCAGAGTGGGAAGAAGAACTTTTTAACCAACCGTACTTAGAGGGATTTTAAAGAGCTAGGACGTATTTACCCCATCTGAAACTTTCCAAGTTTATTACCAATAAAATGCTCAGGGCTAATTAACGATGAGAGCTCAGAGTTTTCATCTTGTTGGTTGCACCAACAGCAGTCAATTAGCCCTATATAAATTATTTTTTGCTCAGTAAATTCTGTTATTCTTACATTGGGTGAAGATGCAAAGAACGTATCCAGTTCAGATGCTCTCTGCGTACCTATACATTCCTGGATGCCATCATGTTCAAATGCTTCATACATGACATATGATTATCCCTATTTTACTGAGGGAGAAGGGATATTCAGAGATATGCTCAAGCCACACAAAACATCAGTCAAAAACTAAAAGCTTAACTAAAGTTTCTGAGCTTTTGCACAGTCCATAATCTTCCTTAGCATAACATCTGTTGTAGCTACAGATACAAAGGCACAAAGAAGTTTCTATCAACAGATACTTCTGTGCAGGTAGGAAGTGAGTTTTTGAGTGATTAGTTAAACCAATGAAGCACTTCATGGAAGATTCACTCTGTGCAAGTTCACTCACCCTGCCCCAGGAATCTCCGGTTTTAATCAAGTAGCCCATACAGCTCAAGTTTTCTGACTGTGTGGTCTGTGTGGTCCTACATCTCTTAATACTGGGTCCAAGCATTACCAAATCACCTGCAGCACAAATTCAGCTTGAATCATACATCATCACAGAATCACACCCCTGCTGAATTATTCAATATATATGACATAATGTTTATATTGGTTTTATGTTGGGTATGTGAAAACAGGTGATACCTGTCATGGCTGAAATAAGGAGCACATGTAGAATGTACTTGACCTGGGATTAATTCTGCTGGAACAGTATCCACACACACACACACAAAATAAATTGTTTGTTTTGTTCAACACTTCTAGAGCTTCTATTTCAAATATTTCACATAGTTACAGCAGTTGCATATCACATCCTTTTTTTGCTTTTTTCACCCCCTTCTGTTCTGAATTATGTCATAAATTTGTCATTGAAGTTTGACTGCCTACAGGAACATTTAAGAGACGCTTGAATATATCCAATGTCTTTTTATGCTTCATATCACTGCCTATTGCCATTGCAGTTGAACCTCTTTTACTTAAAAAGCAGTAGAGTCCTCAGCAGACCCCGTGGCATTCGCTGGCACTCTGCTTTTTGGAACTGATTACACACTTGGAGTCACTTGGGGCACTTTCTTCCTTGGTTTCAAGGCTTCCTGACAGTGTACACAAAACTGGCATTTTGACTGCAGAAATGAGGACAAGGCGCTTTGGAGGGGAAGGAGCAGGGCCAGGCCAGAAAGCTGGGAAGAAGCCAGGCAATTTAAGCTTCCTACTCCCCCTACTTCTCTCTTGTTGCTGCAAAAACACGATCCCTTGCTCAGTGACAGCACCAAAAGAGCAGAAGGTTGTGCAGGTAGGAGGCAGAGACTGGCTATTCAAGCAATGCACTGCATGTCCTCATCTGCCATCTCAGGCAGTCTGTCATTGTAGGCTACTCTTTACTTTGCCTGTGACTAAATAAGCACCGTGGGTTGGGCTCAAACTATTGTTCTTTCCCAATGGAAGGGCTTTGTGAAAATTACCACCTCCTTCACAAAGTTGCAGGTTTCACCTCTGAACGTTTCCTATAAGTACTTCTAAATCACTCATAAGCATTTTAAAGATCTGTAGCATCATATGAAGGGTTCAGATTAACAGCCCCGTGGCTGAGGATTGCTGATTCTAAAATAGGGGAGAGCTTTTTAATGCAAATAATGGTAAAGTCCTACAAAGGGCTTATGCAACCTGATTTTATTTGACTTTTATTGTCTTTTCCACACAAATACCCTGGTTTGGATGGTTAATTAACCATTACTGCTATAGTTCAGGAAAACCTCCACTTTAGGACAAAAAATGTATTTGCAGCTCTCCTCTCTGAACACAGTGATGTTCCATAGCATGCTAATACATGTACAAGAATTACGTTGATGCTATAAGCCCTGTTGCCAGGATACTTTTGCAAGATGTTTTTCTTTGACTGTCAGTTGAAAATGGTATGAAATAGCTGTTATTTGAAGTATTTCAAACTGCTGTTCACCCATAATGCCTTAAGTAGCACAATAGCTAGAAAGCATGAAGTAGAACATCAAAATCCATATGAACAATGCCTACTATTAATATTATACCTACAGGATGATTTCAAATCCCTCAGTGAGCTGAGAGAGAGGTATGACCCCCTGAAGTACAATCCCTTTCAAAATTCCCATGCACTAATTCTGTCTCCCACCATCTGCTTTATAGGACTGCACTTTCATATAAAATGGAGTTTGAGTCTTGTAGATTACAAAGAAGAAATAGGACTCAGCTACAAGACCCATTATGTACCCATTATGTAAGGCAGGAGTAGATCTTGCAAAGCAGTTTTCCCACAAAAATCCATTTTTGAAGAGAATTTCAAAATTTCTCAAGCATGCTTTGCTCTTCAGTGAGCTACCAGGAATCACGGTGTTCAAGATTTCAGAGACTGTCTTATCGTCATGAATCTTAAAAGGTCTGCTGCTATCTGACATTATAAACTAAAGTACCAAGACAGAAATTACATCTATATCACACAGAGTGCAAAGTGCTCTGTGCAAGGGAGAGCTATGGGGAAAGGCAGGAGCAGGGCTGAATGCCTTATACTGAACATCGTTCTCCAGTGATTTGCAAAGTGATACACAAATCCCAAGGTTACCTGGCTGACAACAGTTGCAAAGTCTGAGATTTAGACAACAATAAAACCCAAGAGAATAGAATTTCTCTGCCTAATTCATCTTCACAATGTAAGAGAGCAATCCCTGCTGCACCGATCCCTCCCTAGTCACAGTCTTTTTTACCCTGTTACTGCAAGAACCTGAAGAGCTTAGATTATGATGGGAGAAACTCTGGGTTAAGGAGAGCATTTGGCGTTGCGTAACAGCTCAAACTGCTTTACATAGCTCTTAAACATGGATACAAATGTGCTGTGTGAGCTATTACTGTCATTATCTGTAAAATCACATTTGAGCAGACAGTCTGGGGAACTGAAAAGGTGTGTGGAATCTTTTTCATCCTCCTTGGTGGCCCCAAAAGCAAAGAGATACAAAATCACTGCACCTTTACCTTTCGTCTGATAATTAAATTCCCATTCTGCTGGCATGAGCCAAGAGATCACAACTCAATCTGTTGACATGGTGTAAAAGTGAATTGGAAAACTCTGTGTAAACATGTTATCCTTGTGTATAATAGAAAATCTGGGGAGCTTGTGCACACAACTGTGTGAGCATTAATCCACAGAATGATGACAAAAGGAAAAAGCTAAAGCAAAAGGTAAACATGGGATTAAATAGCTTTTTTAAATTTTTTATAACATGATACAGAGTGTAAAGACATGAAGTATTGAAGTAATCCTGACATAGCAGACACTGCAGTGATACAGTTTTTAATGTGGATTCTCATCTCCAAGGGCTGTAAGGATTGGTGGATGTTCAGTAGCTCTCAGTAGTTTTTCCTTAGTCGTAAAACACACTATGAAAGACAGATCCTGCCTGCCTTTGTGCTCTGTTCCAGTTTTGAGTCCATAGGCTGAACCTCATTTTCCTCTGAGAGCTGGTGACTTTCTGCCAGCAGTGAATGATCCTTGCTTGTGCTAAAACCTGAAGATTGCCAAGACAGGAGGAGGCAAAATCCAGTGAGATTATGTACAGTGTATCTGTATGACTGCAAAGATGATGCCATCCCTCTGTTCTGGCCAGAGGTGGCCCTTGACAGTGCAAGCAATTGGTGAAATTGCCAAAGACACTGAGTAAAATTCCAGTTCATGACCCCTTTTCTGCACGGTATTTGCTCCACCTCTACTGGGTTTCTCTATGAGGTAATACAAAGACATGAGTAAAGATAGGTTTTAGAAGACACCAGACGTTCATTGTTGCACTGATTTTCGAATATTTTTTCCAGATGAACCAATACTAGAGATATAACTGCAACCAACTGGTGAGACCAAGGAACTTCTTGGTAAAAGGGAGTGTGTGGGTTTACACTTCATTTGGCAAGGACTGCATTCTGTCAGTCAGTCTGTACAACAGAGTGACAGTGAACAGTGCACTGCAAGTAAGAATAGAGTTGCCATTTCTGTCTAAGACCGGATCATAATATTGGTGGCAAACTTATTTAGGGAAAAATAGACCATTCTTGAATCCCTGAATACAACAGAAGCAATTAGCATTATCCAATTTCCTCATTCAAAAACCCACACTTGCTTTCCTGATAATCATGCTCCCGCCTACCTGCTTCTCCCCAGGAAAATGCCTCTTTCATTCTTGGATTCCTTGTAGTTCCAGGTACACTGTCCTGTTATGCTGTGACTGTCCACCTTCTCCTGTGACCCATGGCTCTGGTCACATCCTTCTGTCACATGTGATTATACACCACTCCACCAATACATGTCCAGGTCAGTGAAGCAATCAAGGACATCCCTTCTGTCCTCTCTTAGTTTTTCCCCAATCACTAGTTCCCTTAACATCCAAAGCATATTTAATTGTTCTATGATTTATTCCCACCTAGTGTGGTAAGCACACCCATTAACTCCAAAGATTTCTGTGATTGCCTGTAGATTGTGAAGATACTTTCAGGAGGCTGTCAAATATTTCAGCATCAGACTGTCATTGCAGGTAGGATGGCTGGCATTTCAAGGTCATCTCTCTCCCTTTTTTTCTCTGTGCCCATTGTACAAGGATCCTTTCTTTCAAATTTGGTATTTACAGTGCATGTTTCCAATACTGTTTAAGGTGGTCAGTAGCGCAATGTCGAGCTGGGGACCAGTCACCAGTGGTGTACCCCAGGGGACAATACGGGGCCCAATATTGCTTAATATCCTCATTAATGACCTGGAGGGTGGGACAGAGTTTGCAGATGATACAGAACTGGGATGAGTGGCTGATACACCGTGTCCATCTTGGCAGGCTGGAGAAACAGGCAAACAGGAATATCATGGAGTTCAACACAGGGAAGTGCCGAGTTCTCCACCTGTGGAGGAATAACCACATTCACCAAGGTGGGGCTGACTGGATGGAAGGTAGATTTGCAGAGAAGGACCTGGGGGTCCTGGCAGACAGCAAGTTGAACACGATCCAGCAATGTGCCCTTGCAGCAAAGGCGGCCAACAGCATCCTGGGCTGCATGAGGAAAAGCATTGCCAGCAGGTTAAGGGAGGCGATCCTTCTCCTGGTGAGACCTACCTAGAGTGCTGGGTCCAGTTCAGGGCTCCACAGTGCAAGAGAGACATGGACATACTGAAGAGAATCCACTAGAAGGCCACTAAGATGATTAAGGGACTGGAGCATCTATCCTGTGAGGAAAGGCTGAGAGAGATGGGACTGTTCAGCCGGGAGAAGAGAAGGCTCAGGGGGGCATCTCATTGAAGTGTATGAATACCTGATGGGGGGAGTAAGAAGAAAGAGCCAGACTCTTCTCAGTGGTGCCCAGTGAAAGGACAAGCAACAATGGGCACAAACTGTTACCTATGTTTAAACATGAGAAAAAACATTTTTACGATGTGAGCGGTCAAACACTGGAACAGGTTGCTGAGAGAGGTTGTAAAGTCTCAATTCTTGGACATATGCAGAAGCGAACTGGACATGGCTCTCAGCAAACTGCTCTAGCTGACTCTGTTTTGAGTGAGGAGCTTGGACATGATGATCTCGAGAAGTCCGTTCTAACTTCAATTCTTTTTAGGTCCCTCCTACACTACCCATCATGATGTTTAAACTGCATATCAGAGGCTTCAGCTAATTTCCAGTTTTTCACTTTACCATTTACGGTCACAGTTACCATTCAGTGCACTATGAAGATACTTTATAGTACAGTGCAAAAGTGAGACAGTCTGTTCAGGATTATACTTACAAAGCGATGCACTACAGTGGTAGCAGGACACCAGACACCAGTGCAGAACATAAAGTTGTGTCATTTTTCATGTCTTGTTTTAATAGAATTATGGAAGGAGGGGTTTATAAGTAAGAAATTTACGGATAAAAGAAAATATTTTTAGTGAAGCAACCAACTAGTTTTGGAAGTTGAAATCCAGAAAAATCTGTAATATCCAAGTTCCTTCTTACTTTTCTCCATCTTTTCAGCCTGACAGTCTTTATACAAGGACAGCATCCTCTAAAAAAAGAAAAAATGTTGCTATTAATTATTCACCAGTCTCCAGAGTTTCCATCCATTTAGCAGCAACATGCTTTCCAGGCAAATTATTTACTACATCATAGTTCTTCACTGAAGCAACTTCAACAAGTTCAGAACAACATAGCTTCAAGGCCTTAATACCGAACTGAGAGCTGCAGCAACCTGTGGAGTTACGGCCACTCCTACAAACCCCAGTAAGCCAAAACATTGGACAATCTAGATTTTTTTAAAGTGCACTTAACTCATAAATTCACAAGCCTGGTTGGCTGGAGGATGATACCCACATCAGCTATTAGATAGTAACTAAATACATTTTTTTTTTTCTCACAGAAATAGTAACTGGCTGACAACTGTATAGGATTCTCCTCGTGCACATCCAACCACTTATATCTATGTGTCAAATAAAGTGTCTGGTCACACTTCAGTGGAGGTTTCTGTTCCTCTAGGTGGAGGGAAGAACAGCAGTCATTTGTACGTCTTTTTTCCTTGCAAAGCAAGACCATCAATTTCTGAGTGCAAAGTTGTGCCTTGCAAAGCAAGGTCAACAAATCTGTTATTTAAATGAAGGCCATGGAAATCACAGGATTCTGGGAAATCCCAGAATTCCTCAGCCAGTAAGAAAATATCTTTATTTTAAGTATATCATAAAGTGAATGACATGAAATTCTGTCTCAAAAAGATAACTTGATTACATGGAAATACCTTATCCCTTCTCCATAAAGATATTAACAGAACAAATCATGTTTGGCTGATCTCTAACACATGCCAGTGCTTGAAGAGTTAATTAGCACACACGGTGCAGGGAAGAATGGTAACAGGGATTTTCTAACACTTGGGGACTAACAGAGAAAATAAAACAATTCTGCCTGTGTAAGCAGACTGTATGCAATACAGGCAGAGCTCATAAGGATTCTTATTCAAACCCCCATCAAAAATCACATTTCACACACATACAGGTAATTTTTCAGGAAATAACAATGCTGTGTTCTCTGACATATTTATATATTTCTTTTAAGGGTTTCTGCTTCTAATAACATCAAGTTGTTTGGTTTCAGCATAACTCTTCTCTGTAATTATCCAAACTGTCCTGATGTTTATAATAACTATAAGAAGTTTGATGTAGGGTGAAGACAAATTGGTCAGGGAAACTGTTCATTTTACACTTTTTAAGTGCTGCCCCATCTGTCTCAAGCTTCTTGGTTTTTTACCTTTACTCCTCCAGCTCTCCCTTCAACCTGTAAGTGCTTCTCTCATGCCTCTACCACCATCTTAACTTTCACCTTACATACACTATCATTATCCATTGTTCAGAGAATCCCCATTTTAAGTCTGAAGTTATCACATAGCAGGGCTTTTTGATATTTTAAAGCTGATAGGGGTTTTTTTCCTTCAGTGAAACAAACCACAGCATTTTTGCAAAAACTGACCCTTTTTCTTAAATGTGTGTCTTTTTTTCATCATTTTTTCTTTTTAAAAGGGAGCAAAAGGTTTGATTGACCAGGGAATAAAACCGTAACCACATGATTTTCATTAAAAAGGCATACCTTAAATCTTTCAGAAAACATTTCATAAATACCTTCAAAACTTGAAATAATACTTCTTTTCAAATTAAGAAATGAAAACTACTCAAACATATTTGTTGAAAAAAAATCTTAACCTATCTCAACCAGTTCTAGTCAGTCCTCCATATACTGAAGTGGTCAAAATTGCTCATAATTACTGGCAATATTTTAAAGAAGAAATTAAAATTACATTTGGAAAATGAAATTTGCTCCTTTAGAAGGCTGTTCTAGAAAGACAGAGAGAGAACTGGATTAACAAAAGCTGAAGACAATGACAGTGAGTGGTTAATATGCAGTAATAAAAAGGAAAAAAAAGATACAAATGTCCTTTTGCAATCTTTTGGTTTTCACTTTGCTTCAGCTGTGTTATTGCACTCATACCACCTGGTAATTTGCAAAATTGAGCACCAGTTCTCCTCCCACTATGTCAGAAACTGGCATGTGGAAAATACTTTCCTTCCTGACTTTGAAGAGGATGGAATGGAAGGAAGCCTCATTTTTAATCACCTTTACATTTTTTGAAAGATTTAGTTCAGTCTTTACTTAAAGGAGGCAATTCATACTCAGTTTTAATAATTTTATTAGTCATCCTGTCCTTTTAACTTGAAAATTCATAGAAGATACTGATTAAATTTTCTGGACAACCCCACAGCTTCCCAGATATTCTTGATCACTTTTGTACATTGAGGGTGGTATTTTCAGAAGCTACAACATGGTCCCAATTTTGCCTTTGTTAAGACCTCACCTACTCAAAATATTACCCTGGGTTTTTTGTGTTCAAATCTAAAAAAAATGGTAAATTGCCTGGCACGCACAATGGATGCAGGAAGCACGGCAGAAAATAAAAGGAATTTCAGTTTCCACTTCCACCAGACTCTGAATTGTCTCATGGAGACTTTCCAAGCTTTTCATATCTGAGTCAAGAGAATATTTTTCGTCTTGACTTTTGGGATGCATTTAGCAAAACTTATTGTTGGCCCTGTGCTATTCATTTTCCCATGCCCTGTCATCCATTTCACCCTTGAATATGCCCTTTATGAATGACCTTTCATGTCCTGTTTTATTCAACTCTTTTCATTCACAAAATTCTCAGATGATGAAAAATTAAAACATTTAGATAATAGCTCCTACATGTTTTAAGTATGCAATCAAGGAAAAAAACATAGAAAAATTAAGTCAATCAACTTTATAAATCTCAAGGAAATTAACATTTCTATAAATAATCTTCATGGAAAGTTTAGGATTCAATTTCAATATAATTCATAGACATTTTATTCAAGGACAGAGTAATGTCAGAAAAGTGCCTCCAAAATATTTTCAGAATATTACCTGTGTTATAAATATTATATAAATCAAATATGTGTTTCTATGGAGAACACATCTGGCCATAACATGAAATTTAAACAAATTCCAGTAGCACTGCTACCACAATAATTCACTCCAGTGATGGGAGGAAATGACTCATAATCAAAGAGGCAACTGCAAGTAAAAATTCTTCAGATCCTGTGTCTGATACTGATACTCTGTGTCATCTTCTGGAAAGCCACTGAACTAGTTTTATTAATGATAAAGCAGAGATTATGATACTTTCTTCGCAGGGCAGTTGTGAAAATGCTTATGAAGTGCTTTTTATCTGCAGGAAGAAAGTCACTGCGCCAGTACAAAGTATCAACAACTTCTTATCGTTTCTATTATAAATAACCGATCTACTTGCTTATTTCTATAGGACAGATAATTACTCATTCCTTCTTTATGGGGTATAAACTAGTTGCTCTGTTAAACAACCATAAAATTTAAATCTTACAGATATTTTGAAGTGCATCAGTATGGAAAAGGAGGTGGGGGGGAAGCAGACTGCCCCCACCATCAAAGTATATCCTTTGCACATTCCTGGCACTACATCAAGGTTAAGTTAAAAGCAGCACTTGAAGGCAGTTGCATGTGGTAGATTGTACAACAAGGCTCATTAGCCAATGGTGAGTCTTACGTAAAGGTCTTTAATGTGGTACAATGGCATTTTTCAGCCTCTTTTAAAAGGGAAAAAGTTAATAATGTGAAAGTTTTATTACTTTTCTTCTTTTAAAGAAGTGCCTTTTTGTAGTGAAACATTGTGGCTAGTTAGAGCAAAAGCTCAGGGAATTTCCTTCACTCTGGGAATGACTGTAATTATACAAGGGGAAGGGACCACAGCAGTAAACTGGCAACATACCAAGGTCTTAACCCCTGAGACAGGAGGTGGAGAAATAGGTGTTAGCAGTCTTACACAAGTCCTTAAAGCATAAACATATGGTAAATCCATTACCTAAACTACAAAGAATGGAACCTTGCTAATAAACCTATTTACTAGGTTAAATAAATACTGAAAGTGTTTAAAAAAGGCGAGCTGTGTGTCTTTTCAAAATCAAACATTTTTCACTTGTCAGAATTTGTTGTTGGGAATCTGTGAAACATGATGGCCCTTCCAACCCCATGAACACACACAGTCATGTTCTCCCCCCTCGCCCCCAGCTCAGTGCTCACCACCGCCACGTGAAACCAACAGCATTTATTTGTGAACTGCCTGTGCCACTGTCTGCGCTGATGCAGTTCTCCATCACCCGACTTGACTGCTGGCACTCATGATGAAAAATAAAACATAGGTGGGATTCAAGCATATTTACCACACCTTGTTGTCCATCCCTGTGCTCCATGGCATGTTTGATTTTATCCAGCATAAAAAAGGTCTAATTTCAGAAGCAATAATATTTAGCAGGAAAAAAATACAAATCTTCTAGTGTCTTTAGAAGTGGCATACTGCCAGTAGCTTCAGCAGCAGTTCCAGTGAATATTTTTGCACCACCCTTATTACAGAAATGTTATAAGGCAGATAATAAAGGGCACCAAAGCTAAGGAGAACTGTGTTTTACAGAAGCAATACTAAACTGACAATTGCTTTGCCAAATAATTGCCCTTCTGCAAGATGTGGGAATGGGATATCCAGCAATACATTTTAAAGCCTCTCACAGTGGTTTCATGGATTTGTAGCAGAGAGGTGGCATTGATCTAAAGCCAGCTGAAGTCAATGGGCTGGTTCCCTGCTTAATTCCCTGCCCTTTGAAACTAGGTGGTGCGGGTACATATTTGAGATGGTGGTGTGGTAGTTTTACAATCAGGTGTCTCCTCACTGGGGTGGCTGCTCAGTGCTCACCCTCTCTCCTGCAGAACTCATGTCAATTTGCCCTCTAATTTACCAGCCTGTGAAAAGTACTCCTTTCCTGCTGCCAGTGAAGGACATGCTTGTGATCCACTTTGTGTTGCATCAGGTTCAAACAAAACACTATTCAGGAAAAAAAAGAAAAAAAAATAATTAAATTTCATGTGCCTGTGGAAATTCAGTGTTATTTGGTCATTGGTTTGACTGAAATCCGTCTAAGTGTATACCTAAACACAAGCCACTTGTTCTCAAGCAGTATTTATGGCTAAGGAAGCAAGGTGGGAGATCTATTACTTTTGCCCATACTCCCCATCAAACCACCCTCTGTAAATACACAGTCAAACATTAACGATGACCCTCATCTGCTTCAGGTTCATTAGTGGAGGTTCCTGTGCCTATGTGGAATGCCACTGACATCTAGCATGGAGCCCTTGTGCTAGCAGGGTGGAAACTATCAGATTTAAAAGCACTGAATTATTATAATTTAAAAACATGTTATTGCAGAAGATAGGTAACAAGCTGCAATTTAAAGAAAGTGCTTCAAATTATGTAATTATGATGGTTTTACTTGGAAAAAAGAAAAAGGTCAGTATAAAGTTGCAGTTGTAACCATTAGTTATGTGATTTTAAAGAGTGGCAATACATAAATAGTTGCCTTGTGGTAATTTTACATTAGGAGTAATCTATTGTTTAACAAATGCTGAGGGAAAATTATTTGGTTTTGCAATAAAAATATATCACAGCAGAAAACAATCTATGTAGATTTTAAGGGTCCCTCTTTTAAACAGTGCCATTATTTGTGATCAACTCTTATCCAGCTACTGATGTGAGTTTCTGTATTAACTGACAGCATCAATATTGCACTGCACTCAAAAAGAAACAGGTAAATAGAGAAACCAGGTGAACATTTTAACTGATGCCATTCCAGAACCATTTCAATATTTTACACGTATGAGTATACCAGAAGCACTACAGACACCAGCTGGTATTGGACAAGATATTTCTTTGCATTTTAAAGTTATTTCAATACTGCAGAACAGAATAACACATTTAGAGAAAACTTTGGAACCATTGGGAGAAGGTGTCTCGGAAAGGTCTTCTTTGATTTTCTCTTCAATTTTCTTTTTTGGCAAAATTTGCCACCTTTTTAGCCATCACAGATTCTTGATACACACAAAAAACTCCTGGAACTGGATACAGAATAAGCTAGAGCTGTGAAAGGTGATCAGTGAGCATCAGAGTTATAATGATGCAGATGGCATCAAAGCATCTAAAAAAAAAAAGTATTCTGCATATTTTTCACATGACATAATAGTTGCAAATGTAACGATGTGGATCTTGCTGGTATCTGTCTGGGAGGGCAGCACAGCCTTTACTGTTTTCAAATGATCCTGAGCATACATGTAGCATCTGAGGGTGTTGATGGAGAGGAAAGGGTGCACAACCCCTTGTTTTTACCACCTCTCCCTTTAAATGTGCACGGGGTGATAGCAGTCGTTTGCTCTTGCTCGGCAGTCATTTGAAGTTGTCACTTCAGCGTAGGCACAAAAGGGTGGGAACCCTCTGGCCAAACACAGACATTTGCACCTGAGCTAGTCAGGTAATAAAACAGGGTGTGATTCACTCAAAGATTAGAAAGCAATGAATTGCTTGCTGGGAATGCCTGTCTCTGTGGACTATAAAAAGAGCCAGAGTGGGTAGCCCAGAGGTAACCATCTGTATCATGGACTTCTAAAGGTGTCATGAATCTTGCTTGGAGCGTGGAACAACAGACCGTGTTTCCATGAAATCTCATGAGAGCCTAGGGAGTAAGAGAAATGAATCTCCTCCCTCTCAAGAGATGGTCGCCCACAGGCAACGCCTATGGCAGGCTGATGCAACAGAATCCCCTGCTTATCTCAAGTCATGGTAACAGTGTAAGTAGCCCTTCTGTCTTTACACCGGGCTAGTGCTAACAGCCCAGGAAAGCCCTGCTAGGACAGACAGCAGGGAAAAAAATGGTCATAATAGTGCATTTAGTTTTGGGGTTGTTTGTAGATTATTGCAATCACACCTAAAATTACTGGTAGTACTTCTATGAGCTAAATATCCCATAGAGAAGTGCTATGAAGGTCTTATTGTAATTATGTGCAGTAAGTTGGAGCCAGATGTACACTACAAGAGATTTCTTTCAGGCACAAAGTGTGAAACCTGAAAACAGCAGTTTAGGTGAGTGATCCACAAAACCCCCACATAACCACTTAATCACATAGGAACTTGCAGGGTACCTTAGCTGTTTATATATTCCAGATTAAGCAAGCTTTGGATAAAACCAGAAATACTAAGGGAATGACTGGAACCCAAAAACTTTCTTCCCTCAGCAAAGCAACCTAATAATTCGTCTGCAAAGCTAACCCAGCTCTTGCTTCCTCTCCCTAGTTCCATAAGATATAAAAGCCAGCCATCTCAGATCCTCAGCAAGCTCTGTAGCCATTAAGCTCTTGTGTGAAAGGCACGCAGCTTTGCTTCCTCTGGCTGTGCCTTAAAATACATACGAAATAGCTGCCTGTACTCTAAGAGATGTCTTATTGTAAGACTTAGGTTGGTTTTTTGAATTTAGCCTTCAGAGGCATCTAAGTCAAGGCTGCAGGTAGGCATCTAAGCCCAAGATGAAACACCAAACTTCATAGGCATCTCCCTTTTTCACATTTCTTAGACACTTTAAGTTGTCAATAATTCCACTGCCAGCAGAACAGCTATTTCATGGGACACTGTCCAGTTGGATGTGCTGGGTGTTGAAACCTATCTATCTCCTCCTGTTCACCACACTTTGGACTATGATGTCTAAGTGAGGTTGCTGAATTGTACTCTGGGAGCAAGCACCAAGACGTCAGGAGTGGCAGCAATAGGCAATGGCATGCCTGTGGGGGTTTTGGGAGGATATTCTTCGGTTGAACACTCGCTATCTCTTTTCTTTCTCAAAGGCAAAGGTTATTTTCCTTCACAAGACATCTGTAAGGCAAACTGGGTAATAAGCAATAAACAATAATGGCTGTACGGACAGGACTTTGGAGAACCTGTGGCTTCAGCAAATTCCTTTTCTTTGCATAGAGCCTGGCTGTGATGTGTCCCAGCCATCACTCCAGTCTGCAGCAGGTTCTCACACTCACACCACAGGGATGGGGGCTCCCAGCAGCACAGCGGGCTGCAGGAGAACCTCTTTCTTCATAGATTTTATGCACAGCGCTTCTGGGGTACTGAGCTACTCAAGTGTCCAAATGTAGATATGAAACTGTCTGTTCCTGGTGTCTTGACAAAAGAGTGACTGGAGACAAACATCACGTGCAACAGTTTAAGTGAGTATCAGGTTAACCTTAAACTATGCACTGCAGTAGGTATTTGTTTATTTTCTTTTCAGATTGTTTTCACAAGCACTCTCTAGTTAGGTACCAGAGCCTCTTTATTTCCAGTTTCTATACAAAAACCCAAAGCTCTCATCTCTTTGAATGCCATGGCTGACAAATCACCTGTGTCGTCAGCCATTGCTGCATGTGATTTTCTGGGAAAGAAAATATGGTTTTCTAGAATAAGCACAAAAGGATTATTTGTTTAAACAGTTCACATTTTTCAGAAGGAATTACGATAGTAATAAATTCAAATATAGTTGTTTGTATATTCCGAACAGTATATTCTCCTTTTCTCAAGGCACCTCTGCTGCTATATGTAATCATTTGCAGTGATACACAGCAGGTGCTAATGAAGCAGAAATGTTACTTTATTGTGAATTGAAGCAAAATGGCATAAGCAGAAGATCAAATTGTGTGTTAGATATTTCTGGCAGTTTTTAGGAGTTTAGGATTGCTTTTGTTTTCTACAGTTACACCAGTCTAAAGTCTGATTATAGAGAAAATCTATATGCAGTTTTCTTCCTTGTTTAACTCTGTTAGGGATAGTGAAGTTAATGCAGAGAATGTATTTATGTGAGCATTCTTATTATTCTGGTACAGATGCTTTCAATGAAAAAGAATACGTATAAATCATAAAGTCAGCTGATGGTAAAGCAACCCTATTAGTACACATTTTAAATATTTAAAAAAAAGAAAAGGAAGAGCAATAACTACAAAGTCTTGTTTCCTGCCTTCCTTGCAAATACAAAGCTCTTGCTGTTTTCGTTGGGCATTTCAGACATGTGAGGAATGTACAATCGGATCCTTAAAATCAAAATTATAAACACGTCTGTGAATGCCATTTTAAAACAAGGAAACACACTCCATCAGTCATAGGCAGTTAGAGGCATAGTCAATCTAAGGACATACAATTTTTCCAGTGGAGGTGTTGTTTTTTAATGGGCAAACTTTACTGCTCAACTACATTTTTATATGAGAGTGGCAAAGCCGATTTATCTGTTACTTTTTCAAAACAAATATAGCTCCGCATTTTACACGTTAGTCTGTTCGTGTGCTTGGTTAAACTTGTTTATAAATAGCTCCCATCATCTTCCCTACAAATGCTTTGGGTTCAGAGAGAGTATCTGGTTCATAGTGCAGGCTACTGGAACAAAACTGAGACGCAAAATTCAAGCAAAGATTCTGTAACACAGAAAATTCAGAGGAGCTGAGGTCAGGAGTTTGGCTTTTAGGTTCATTGTTCCATTTTCTTACTCAAACAGTGTACTAGACTACTTAGTAATTCAGGCAGAAGAGTCTCTTGAGATTGATTTTGATTTCCTCTTTTTTAACAGCGTTTCTGGGTGTTTGCTGAAAACCAAATTATGCTCCTAGGAGGAAATGAGCAGGTGCTGTAGCAGGAACAACTCTTAAGCTTTTAATTGGTATAAAAGAGCCACTAATAACTTGTACTACTCAACAGTTTTCTAACAAGAAGAATGAAAGCCATAGCATCTTTGTTACCCTTTTACAAATGATCATCAATTAAAATAGCGATGATCAGTCTTCCAGAGAAATTGCTGACTCCCAAATGAGAAGTTTCTCTTGCAACTCTACCTGTTTCAGCTATCCATTGACAGAAGTATCCACACAGCACAAATTACTCCCAAAGGCCTAGACTGCCAGATCTGGCAACCGATTTTTTTGTGCCTCCATATTGCATTCACAACTGGAGGCTTGGAAGAACCCATTTTCAGAGGTGCTGAAGAGTTGCTGTCCCTACTGATATTAGTTTATTCAAGAAAGTCTTTTTGGATTCAATCAAAGATGAGGCTTTTTGTTCCCTTTCCTCACGTGCAGCTCAGGAGGGTGTCCACCTTCCACTTATGACTTAAATAAGCAGTGAATTATCCCTGCCTAACAACCCTGATTCTCCTTGACTTTTAACATGAATGCTTCTCTTGCTGTTTCAGTCTGCTAAAACCGAGTTCAACAACTGAATGTAATAAGATTAAGACTGTATCATAAATAATATGCTGCAGTTTTATGACATAAAGCATTATTGCAAATATAATTTCCACCAAGACATGGAATTTGATATTGCAAATGAATGTACAGTAAGTTCTTTGTGCAAATTAGGACCTGTGTACATTCCTTATAAAATGCCAGCAATTAAAATGAAAAGGAAATATGTATAGCAGCTTGATGGGGTTTTTTCCTAGCAAGCTGGATAAAAGGAGTAGAATATATTTGGCAAAGAAAATGTAACCAGCTTCAGAAGACTGTGTAATCCAATTGCTAATAGATGATTTGTGATTGTTTTCTTGGCATTCCATAAAATACATAAACGGCTTCCAGTGTAGGCTAAGGGTAAAAGAGAAATGAATGTGTATTACAGCAATATGTGAAAAGCTACAAATCACTTTACAAAGGGACAAACCTCAGAACTACTCTGTTATTACTGAGGCTAAACTTCCATCCACTTCAGGATGAAGCTTTGACTGAGTAAGGATCACAGGATTTGACTCTAGAAAGAGATGATATGGTTAGGATTTGCTATTATGTGGAATGAAAAACATATACAGCTACATGAGGGAAAGCACTACTTAAATGCGTTGAATTAAGTGAACTTTGAAGTCAATATGGTCTTCAAGGAAGCACTGATGTTAATTCAGTGGAAGGTTTTTTCCATCAGAAGGGTGTTGTGCTGCAAAATTCACATTTCTAAGTCCTTTTCCAATAAATGCTTTGTAGAACTTTTCCTGCCCTTGTCACAAGCAGTGCTAAACTCACCCCCAAGAAAAACCTACCACCTACTGTTACAAAAGAAAAGTGGGAGGGAGGGAGGGAATCTGGGGTGGCTGATGAAGAGAAGATGGGTGGGCACAGCTGATGTTCAGTGTCCTATTGCCACTGTCAGAGGCAGAGTACGAAGTCATGTTGGTCATTAGTCTGAACAGCATGAGATTTCTTATATTCCTATGGAATATTTCAGATGTGACTGGTTCATAACAAAAAGGCTTAACATAGTTAGGGACCATGTCAAGGATGAATGTGCAAAGTTTAATAAGTTATTTATGGTAAAAAGACAATTTGTTATTTCAGGTTTTGTATGGAGCGATCTGTGCCTACAAAATCGTACAGACTTTGCATGAACAAGAATGCCATATTTCAGATATGGAAGAATACTCTGCTGGACCACCACCAACTTAAGAGAGAGATTAATTTTCACTATTTTGTTCAGCTGAATGGATTATTTTATCACTTTTCTACCAGAAGTCCATGATCTCAGAAAAATCCCAAGAGTCTGGGAAAGAACAATGGCAAGAGCTCCTTTAGCCCAACATGCAGCAGTTGCAAAGGAAACCAGAACCTTCCTCACCAGTCCCAGTTCCTTAACTGGACCCTGAAACTCTGTAGCAAGCTCATAACTGACTCACAGTGCCAACATGTTATCTCATGTTATCTCATGTTAAGCCATAGCTTCCGACTTTTCCCCTCAGCCAAAAAAATTAACAGAATTGAAAAACTTTCTCTTAAGAAATAATTCAGAGCCATTAGATGATGATTTCAGTGGTCTAGATGGGTTAGTTCCCTGACAGAGCTTGAGTCCATTATTTAAGCAGAAGCCACTGAACTCTTGAAAGCTCCTAAGCACTCTGAAATGAGTCCTCACCATATCTGATAGCAAAACAACTAGCCCCACAGTTTCTAGGTCCCAACATCTCAAATTGATGCATCATCTGTCTTGGAAGACATGTGGCAGCCAATAAACAACAGCAGTTATATTCTTGTTTCCGCTTTCCCTTTTTTTTTGACATGGCCATTCAGAAGATGGCAGCATTTGAGTTCCATCTCTGAAGAACAACTTTCTGCTGCTTGGGGTCACAGGTGAGCAGCAGAGACCTCTCCTACAAGCTCAGTACCACAATTCAACACCTTCACGTGTTTTGTTCTGATGGCAGTGCAGAAATGAAGTCCCACTGCACTGGATGCAATGAAAACCTAAGAAATCACAGAGACACAGATTTCTGGCGCAGCAGTGCTATTACAATACAAAGTACTGGGACAGAAGCACCTTATACCTACATGCAATATAGATTCCTTTGTCATTTGTTGATAGTCTGTCTTAATTTTCTCATTACAGATATCCCAATATCCAAAATAAATTAATTGATAGCAGCAACTGACATTTTCCTTCATTTTTTGCTCCATTTGATCTTTGCTACTGGGCATGGGGAAAAAAAACAGACAAAAGGAGAGTATTTTGGAAACACCATTATGTGCAAAGGGACAGCTGTTCTACATTTTACAGGTGATATGCCTTCCCACTATTAGGTTTATATAGGAGAGGAGAGAATATAAATGTATATCCTTTACATTGATACGTGTTGGAGCCATCCACATACAGCCATAGCCATACCTATAAACAAAGTATATTTCCTAAGTGTACAATTGTTCTTTCCATAGCTATAAATGCCAAGAAATATCTTGGAATTATATATTTAATATATAGAATATATATTCTGTATTTCAAAACCTTTCCTGCTAAAGTGAGTACACTACTATGCTGTAAAAGTAGCAGAAGAACTGAACATTTCTAAGTAAGTATAAAAATTAATCAGTAACAGAGGTTAATATCTGAGCATTTACACTCAGCTAAGCTAACATAATGAAAAGTTCCTATTCTGGTATCTAGACTGACCATGAATAACAGGTTTTAACCAGTCCTCCCTCAACAATTTTAGCCAGTGCTTAAAAATTTAGGTTGTCTTTTCCATAGTAAATCGCTATCAAATATTTTTCTGTGATGCCTTGTTTTAGTTGTATTTATTAATTGTTTAGATAATTGCAATCGTAAATGGAATGCTTCACTGATTCTGTAATTAGGGAGTCTGAATTTGAAATAATTTATTAGGTCTTAATTTATGTGCTGTGAAATCTGTTAGATCATTTGCTAGTCAGTATGTTGTCTAGAATAAAGGCATTTCTACAAAGGGATTTTAGGGTGAGGGTCACCAGCATAATCAGAAACATACTCAGTCTGGCCTCCAGCTAAAGATTATATGCTTTTAAGTGTATTTCTGTTTTGCAAAATGGCCTTTTGAAGACTTAGCCATTTCAACAAAATTCCTTTTTTCTATATAAAAAGAGAAAGAGCAATTATTTTGCACTGTTGTTTGACTTCCCACCACCCCCACCCCCCTTCCCCCTAGATATAGATGACCCAGCTGATCAAGTGTGAGAAGTGCGTAGCTCTCTGGACTGACTTGTCTGAACCCCTGGAATGAAATCTTCAAAGTTAGGAGCAAAAGTTGGCATTAAGACTAAGCAGGAATTTGATTAAAGATTTGGATTTACCCGCACATTAATTGAGCCAAACCAACTCTTGTCTCGTACAAAGGCACACTTATATTTTCCACAATGTAGGGAAGGAAGTGATATCGGTTGGCTTTCAGTTGTAATTTATTGTATTCATCCACACGCTTATTATAACACAGAGGATTTGTCAGTATGTCCATTATAAAAACAGGACTGGGGCTTTTTTGTTGCTAAGCTCAGCTGTTACAAATGATATTTGACTGAAGTCTCAAAGCTTGTCTGCTTGTACATGCCACTCAGAAATTGAAACCTTATACTTTGAATGTCTTTAGAAACGCACATGTAGGGGGCTTTAGGGAAAAAAGTGGGGCTGCTGAACATATTGCTTTGAGCAGGATTTATCTGACCAAATATATATGTCTATACATCAATATAGATGTATGTAGATGTCTCTATTGTAGGTTTATGTAGATGTCCATATGTAGATGTCAGTATTTCAATTAATCACGTGCCCTACATAACCAAACAAGAAAAGAGATGTGATTCATTTTAACCCAAAACCATCAACTATAGAGTGAGATAGGTGCCTGTGGCATGATTTAGCAGAGTACCTGCAAGAAGGGAATTAAAGGTGATCAAGTTGTAGTCATCTAAAGTGAGGTGAGATTAATTTCACTCCCATCAGTATGGTCGACTGGAATCACTTGAAGTCTAATGCTCTGAAGGTACTTTTTTTATCCAAGTAATGACCTGTTTAGGATTTTTTTTCCATTGTTAATGACTTTTCTTTTAATAGTCAAGGAACTTATTCTTCTTTTATCTCATCTCCAAATATTCTGTCTCTGGACAAAGACAGAACTTACCACCTTTGGATCTATGACTGTGGTCTTGAAATGTGCATATTCAGCTTCATTGGCTTTAGTGTGAGTAATAAACTTAAAATACAGAACAAGGGTAAGAGTCTGAGCCTTTCACTCCTTTTGTCATTATGTCTCTTTTAATGTCACCTTCTTTAAGAACATCTAAGCAAAACTATCTGCGCAACACCACAGGTTGGAGCAACAGGAAGGATTTCCTCAGGGCCAACAAAATGCTTATCAGACAACAAAAATCACGATTATTTCTTTTACATGCTTGCCTTTATTCCCTACTTGTCTTGCTGCTTTCCACCCTGTTACTCTATTACCTGGATTCCCAGGAGTTTTCTAACTCTCAGCCAATAATCCTTACCGAGGAGGAGGAGGGAGTGTTACATGTCTGTGAGAACCTTTGCAGTTTGTTGCCACTGAGTGAATTGGAACACTTTAGCTTTGAGGAAGTGATTTATACACACACATCCATCACATATAACCTGCTCTGCTCTGTTAATTCTCTGTTTGATCTCTGGAGGGTTGAGTAGATTAGGGAGGGTCTTCACACGGGAGGTTTCATTAACAGCCAATCAGTTAACCTGGCATGACTCCTGTTCATGCATTTGGATACTTTAAAGAGGGGGAAAAAAGGGGAAAAAAAAAAAAAAAAAGATTCCGTTAATTGGTATCATTATTTCCCAGTTCAGGAAACACCAATCATGCTGTTAGAGAGAATTTACTTCCTATTTCCTTGATTTTATTTTTTTTTTTTTAGCCAGTGTAGAAAACAGAATTCAGGGTTATAATTTAAGCCATTCAAAAACACTGATCACAATATGTGAATTCTGGCAGCATGAAGTACATTGGTAATCAAAGAACACATCAAACATCCAACCATGAGCCACGAAAACTTGGCTATTACAATCCAGTTTACTGAGATAGGGAATACAGGCCAAGCAGTTGCACTTTTTAAATATAACAGATTAATGGGTCTCTGCTTACTATCACCTGTTTGTCTGTTTGGAGGGGGAGGGAGGAATCTGATCAAGTCAAATGGTTGCTAATGTTATAAAACAAAGTTAAAGAACAAAGTCAGAATCCTATAACAATATGACTATTATTGTTATCAACAGGAAATTTTGAGATACTAGTGGCATATGGTTCTGGAACAGAATAACCAGAGTTGAAGCAATGACTCCCCATGACAGCACAGCGCACTGTGTCTCCGCAGTTTACAGAACAGGGGTATACTGGTAGTACTTCACGATATCCTTAGAAACCAAATTACTGATTGCAAACCAGTGAAGTGCTCACTGTAGTTTTACAGTTTATAAACTGATGAAAGCATGTGAAAATTGCTAGTTTCTTATTGGACTCAAGAACTTGGAAGAAAATAGACAAGTATGAGTAATTTTGGGTAAATATGTGGAGAAAGTTAACAGAGGAACGGTGTGGGCTTATTAGTTGTAACTACGACAACAAGATGGAAAAATTTGGCAACGGTTATTAATATTTATTTCAATAACAAAACACAAAGGTCTCATGCTACCTTCTATACAAGCTGTCATAATCTTTGAATGTTTAAATATTTACCTGCTATTAATGAATACCAATAGCTCACCGTATCTCAGACTCTGCCCACCCGATACTCTCTCACCCCCCACCTCCCAGATGTCCAGAAAAACAGATGTGCTCTGAAACATGCCCTGCTATTTAAACGTTAACAGACTATTTAGTACAAAGTTTTGGAAATTTACTCTCTTTCATATTAAGGTTACAATTCAAGCCTCGCTGGCATTTGCAAATGTGGTGATAACACACAAGAGAGAGAGACTGCTGGAGGGAAAGACTAGATTTAGGGTTTCATGGATAAAAAGCAGCAACCTTAACTGTATACAGAATTTTATTGGTAGTAAGATGCTTTTCCTGCTGAATTGTTTCTTTATTTCCTTTACCTTTCATTACCTTTATCTTTTCAGCTTTTGCAAGAAGCATACAACAGTCCTATCATCAGTTTCACAAAATGAGCAGTCTCTATTCCATGATGGCAAGGATATGAGCACAGCTACTGCCTTATATGATCAAGTTAGAGATGCTCCTAATCCAATAAAATACAGAAAATTTTGTATCCATTGTAATGTTTTCATTACTGTTAACAATCACTGTTTTCAATACTGTTAACAATAAATCTCTGGATGTATGTTTATTATCCATATACAGATATCCTATATATCCATATACTCTTTATGATATCTTGAATTTTCCTCTATTTCCTGTGGTGATGAGTTCCACAATGTCAGCAGCAACAGCTAGAATGCCCCTGCACAATTAAAACTGCTAACGTGCTGCCACTGTTCCTCTGACTTTTATCTGTCTTACATATTATCTGTCATCTTATATCATAGTTACATCAAAACTCTGTGTACCTGGGGCTGACTCTCTGTTCTGGACCAGCACACTGCCTGGGACCAGAGGCTTTAACCTTTAGTAGGACAGAATGACAGGATGTAAGTTCACTTCATTTTCGGTGAAAGTAATTTTATTCCTGTGTTAGAAGACACGGAAAGAAAAAGGTTGTGATATATAATTTCTGTATTTAATTTATACCTCTTTTACAGATTTGTGTGAGATTGAAAGGCATGCAAGCACTGGGAGCTTAAAGTCTTAAAAAGTTATTTTAACAGTTTTGTAAAAGGAGTGTATTTTCCCTCATAGGGTCTTTCCCTGATCATGTTCATTTCTCTATGCTTTATAATGTGCTCTGACTTCATGAAAAGCACTGTATAAACAGTATTTGTTTGTCTGTTGGTTTCCTGTACTGAAATTGAGCTTTCTGTGATGATAAAAGTGAACAGAAGCTATGTAACTATCATGTCTTTGGAGACTTTATGGCCAGAATAAGGAATGCATCCTTTGACCTCTCCCAGCTGTAGCAGGCTTTGGATCTAGCCCCTTAGGAAACAGAAAGTACATTGTCATGAAATAATGGGGATTATTTTCATTATGAAGTTACCAAAGTCAGATACTGAATGGTATATATTTCTGGCAAAATCTGAACCTTTTGTTACCTTGTTTTAACCGAACATTTTATAGTGGTTTATACAAGGATTACTTTTGGAAGATGAGCAATAGGATGCATTGGCTTCCAAGGTTTACCTTTAACTGAATGTGACTCCACAGTCTTAACAAAAAGGGACCGGGGAAAAGACTGAAAAAAAAAAAAAAAAGCTGTTAGTCCAGCTGGGCAGGCGTAGCCAACAGAGAGAGAAAGTTAATGCCACAAAGAGATAAAGGACGGACGTAACCTTCTGTGTAAAGCTAGGTGCACTCAGCCTGGGCTTTTGCTTTGGAAATTAAAATAAAGACAGCATCCATTTTGTATAAAGGATGGTATAAGATTTTGCTTTCACTGTTTTTCAGACGGACGCCCACCTTCACCCACAGCCAGCTCACGCTGTTGAAATGGGGATTGATGCAGAGATGGAAACAATCAAGTGAAGCAGCGAATGCCGCAGCCCATTTCAAAAGCATTCCTTTTCCAGGCCATCAGCCGCAGCAGCAGCGCGGGAAGCCTTCCCTGATTGTACCACTACTGAGCGGCAGCTTGATGGTGTTTATGCATTGCAGGAGCCCACCGGAGAGGAGACCCGCAGCTCCGGAGCACCAGAAGTGGTGTTAAGAGAAATGGGTACAATTGACAATGGAGCTGTTCACGGCACTAAGGCTGCGAGCCCATCAAGCATCCCCTCTATCATGTTTATTGCTCATTACTCAGTTTTAAAGAGGCTTTTTTCTCCCAGAGAATTTAGCTGAAATATTTGCTTTTCTGATATTTTTCTTATTCAGCAAATGACCATAAGGTTTGACAGACATCAGTGGGTCCAAGAGTTCACGGGTTGCATTTGTCTTAAAACTATGCTACAAGGCTTATCCAATGCTTCAGTGCAGGCTGTCAAACACATTTGTCCTTCCCATTACACTAACTAAAACTGTTGTGTCACTGGGCTCTTCGTGTCCCCTTTTCAGCTCTGTTAGGTGTCCCTTATCTTATACTTTGACTGCATGTTACCCAGTGCTGAAACCATACAGAGACTTAAGTCTTGTTTGTGGCCTCCAGGTGAGCCTATAGCACCATAAATATAATATTTACCTCAAAACTTCATCCTCTTTCACTCTTGTCCTCTGACACTGCAGCTCTAGTGCTAAGCCTGGGATGTTACAGTGATTTCCATGGCAAATGGATGTCAAACACAGGAACAAGGTTTTGCTTCATCCTGCGAGCAAGCGAGACTGGGAATCAGAAAACCTTTATCAAAAGACTAAGATAAAGATCTGTAACAGAAAAAAAGATCAGTAACAGCAGTGAAAAGGCAGAAGTGTTTCCCAAATGTTTCCAAAATACATTAATGAAAAAAGCCTCCCAGTATATGCAGCTGCTGATGATGACAAAATAGTTTCCATTTTAATAGTAGCTCAGGAAGATATTAAAAAGTAACTCCTAAAAGCAGGCAACAGTGTGTCCAAATAACTTATATTTAATGATTTTAGAGACAGCTTGTGAAGGAACTCTCTGGACCATTACTGTTGATTTTCAATACAGCGTGGAACACTAGAGATGTGGCAGAGAGCTGAACGTTGTGCCAATATTTTAAAAGGGCAAATAAGATGACCCAGGTAATTATAGGCCTGTCACACTGACATTGATCCTAAGCAAAATAGCTGGCTGATACAGGACTTGATTAATAAATTAAAGGAGGGTAATATAATTAATGCCAATCAACATGGGTTTGCGTCAAAGCTAAACTGGTATCTTTTATGATGAAATTACAAGTTTAGTTAAAAAGGGAATAATGGAGAATTCATATATTTAGACCTCTTTATGGCATTGATTAGGCACTCCCTGATTTATTTACTTATTAGCTAAGAAACTATGGTGACACAAATACAGCATAGCACATATCAGTAAACTATGTGACTGACAGGTCTCCAAACATAACTGCAAATGGAGAACGTAGGGGTTTTTTTGGATCCCCACAAGTTATTTGTGTCAAAAACCTGGAAAAAACCCTTTTTCTATAAACGTATACCTGTACTCACATGAGTATATGAACCCATCAGGGTTAGTAACTAATGAAGAGAATGTCAAAGTGGTACAAGCCACCTCATGACCTAACCATAAACAAGCACTTTGATCCTAAATATGGCCACATGTATAGTAGTACCTCTGAGAATAATCACTACTTATAGGTTACAACCTCAAACAGTCTCTGAAAGAAAAAAGAAACAGAGGGGAGAGAGAAAGAGAAAGAGAGAGAGAAGTACCAGTGAATTATCAGCTGAGCTGAAGCTTCCGGTACGATTCTCTACTCGAAAGGGCAGATACAATCACTAGGTACAGAAAGAGTATGTTCAAATAGAAAAGGAGGTTGCATTAACTCTGTGCTTGGAAATTGTGCTACTGAATTCAGAGCACTGCCCAGTGCTGGTACCCAGAGGTAAAGAACCATCCTCAGGAATTAAGAGTTTGAATAGAAGTCACGAGAATGATGCGAGGATTAGAAAACTTACTTCTTTTTGAGGTGGTTGAGAGCTTAGTTAAATGATTTATGGCAAAGAAAGCGAAGACATAACCATACCATATTCTTTAGGTATTTATTTAAGGAACAAAATTGAATAATAGAGGGCTTTTCAGTCCAGATGAAGATTTAACAGGCTCCCATTTCTATGAGCTTAAGTTGGAAACGTTAGACTAGCAATAAGCTAAAACTGAAAAAATAACTTCAAGTAACTTATTGTTGATAGAGACCTTCCTTTTCTCTCTGGCATCTCCCTCAGATCAAGGAATCTTGAACTCTATTCTGCACAACTGCACAGGGAGGTGAATATGTTCTCACTAGCCTAAAGCTGATCAGGTGGTGTAGTCTCTTGGGACATATGAGATAAGGATTTTGAGCCTCTACTCAGAAGGAAGGGTGTGCCTTTCATTCTCCTATACCTTGGCTAATGCTCTAACCACTCACAGCTATAGGGCAAAAGCTATCATTGGTGATGCCACTTTTTGAAAAGAAAGCAAAGCGTGCTGCTATATTCGATGTGGAATACAGTTCTCCAAGAATATCGCTATCGGCTATTTTCTAAGAGCATCTGCAGGTAATTTAGATGGAGAAAGAAGAAATATTTAGTTTATAGATCTTGAATATGCACTGAACAGTCTCCAGCTTCTCCTGTTGATCCGCTTTTGGTTACTCACTGAAGGAAGACTTCAGGCTCCTGGAAACCTTGCAGTTCAGTATGGAAATTATTTGCAGAACTGAGGCGACCTTGGACTTAGTCATCAACTGAAAAATATTTTTCAGGACATCAGGAACTTAATTTAAATTTTAACCTGCACTTCACTGCTGTTCTAGATCTAGTCCAGAATCCCTTATGCTCTGTCATAGGTGCAATTCTTACCTTGTAATCAATTCAGAAGTATACTTGGAAGCAAAGAAATTCAATAAAATAAAACCATGTTTTTTTCATACAGATTTGAACATTGTCTTCTCTGATAGGCATATGATTTTCAAAAAAACACCATATAATAAAATAAATGCACATTAATACAATGATCTATAATTTTGCCTCATTACATAAATACACTTATATCTGATAGGCAGCTTCCTGTAAATTTCAAAATGCAAATTTTAAATCTTAATTTCCACTTGTCTCTTAAAAAAAAATTGAACTGCACAAATGGAACTTACATATGGTTATTTCTAGGCCATTGCAAGATCAGACAAAGCAGCCTACTCAGTAGTGCTCAATAGTGGTCTTGAATATCCTGAAGAATACAATATAGACCAGAATTTCCTATCTGAGCTGTAAATTTCTTTGCTTTTACATTTTAGTCAGACCCTTAACTTTATTTAAATTTTTTTTTGATTGCATCTATAAAATATTCAAGTTTTAATATATAGAGCATCATTATCCTACACTGTGAGAAGCATAAAAGCATATGAAAGTAATAGCTTCTTTGACATACAGGAGGGTTCATATGTATGAATTGAATTTTTCTGTATTCTATGAACTCACATTTCACGGAGAGACCAAATTTATAGATAGGGAAAATCCCTTATCCAGTTACAAATTCATAGGAGCTTCACATAGAAACACGAGGTATGTGTCGTCCTAGTATCACCTTTGCAAATTAAATTTCAAGATGGAGAGCATTAGAGAGTATTGCTTCCGGGAGTTTGGGGGTTTTTTTTAATTGTTATAATTTAATTTTTAAACCTGAGAGTTCATATTTTTCTGTGCTGTTTCAGAAAGTTGTAGTGCATGTTAAGGAATAAAGCTTTTTAGATAGCTGTTTAGCAACACAGCAAGCAATCTGAGTTAAAGAATGACCACTTTTGGTCATCAGCATATTAGTATCTTCTAGTCTTCTGTGACTTAAACCTTGCACTAAAAAATACACTGCTAAAGACACAAGCATTGAAAGTTGATTGTCATTAGCATCATTAAAAAAATTCTCCTGTATTTGTAGAAGAACAATACAAATCACCAGTATTACACAGCCCTTTTGGGGTACCTCCATGATCCAAATGCCACCCATGTATGAAGTACAGTAGCATGCAATGACTTTTTAAAAAAGTGATCATGCAGGTTGGGTCTTACCATTTGAAGTAAATCTTTGAAGAGTTATTCCTATGTTTGTCTCCAGTGCTTATGTAAAATGCAACTGAATTTGTGTTGCTTTACTGCTTTCCCTCAGCACATCAGCAAGAGAAGGGTTTTGTTTGGCTGCAAGTCCTTAACTAAGGAATAATTTCACTCAAATAAAGTGACAGCAAGGTAATGTTGAGGTCAACTAAACTGTCCAAAGGCAATTTTTGAAATTTGCCATTTTGAAAACTTGCAAATATATATGGCTATAATTAAAAGTCAAATCCAGTACAACAGCAGAAAATGGTGCCTAAAGAAGAGCAGTGGCTATAATTCTTCATGAGGGTCCCTCTCCCAGACAGGCTGCAATGTCATTCCCAGCTAACATATGGTAGCAGTCAAGCATGTAATCTGTCTGGGAGTCTTAGTGGCAATACAAACAAGCTACATCCTCCCACTCTTCTTTAAGGACATATCAATATGCATTTAGTTAATAAAAATCAGCATTCCTTCAATTTTACCCCACCTGTCCGGGAGATTTTTTATTTGGCATGAAGCATGATCGATAGGGTTCGGACCCATCCAGGCTGATCTCTTGTTCCTGATCAGTCTGGATACGCAATAAAACACCCCTTGCTCACTCTGTCCTCAGCTGTTCCTTTTGAAACAGAGACCAAGGGAAAGTGTGGAAAACAGTGTCAGAGATAATATTTACTAGAATGGTAATACCTTCAAGAACATGAGTCAAAGCAATCAGGTTCTGAATGCAGTTGCCTGCAGCTTCTTGTTTTGATCT